>NC_046338.1:26247104-26567194 GCF_000738735.6 Corvus cornix cornix
TTTTTAGAAAGGCTAAATTATTTTGCGCTAATATCATGGAGGGTTTAATTAATTATAGATCTGCCATATGATCTTAAAGAAATAATTTACTTAATGCCCACAGAACAGAAGTTTCTAAGTGCATGTATCCCTCTGATGGATGGTGTGCAGATTTTTACAAACAGGTCACAAGTTGAACAGGTGGCTGTCAGGATAAATAGCAGGAAATATAATAAATGTTTAAAGATAGGGCATGGTTTGTTAAGAGACATTAAAGCACTGCTTCCTATTTTTTGGGACACACCTGGATTACTGGTCTTTGAACCCCTCTGAAGTGGTTTTCTTTTAAATATTGTAATGATAGTTTTCTGTTTACAAATCTTCAGGGCTCAATAAGCAGCAACAGGTTAATAACAGAACAGTCAGACAGAAAAAAAACAAAACATGAAGTCCACCAATTAAACAGAATATGCTTTTGCTGAATATTGCAGGGGTTAGCCACTGCCAGTCCCTTAACAAGGCTGTAACAAACACATCAGACAGAAGAAATTCTTGGCTGTGAGGGTGGTGAGGCCGTGGCACAGGCTGCCCAGAGAAGCTGTGGCTGCCCCTGGATCCCTGGAAGTGTTCAAGGCGAGGTTGGATGGGGCTTGGAGAAACCTGGGACAGTGGAAGGTGTCCTTGCCCATGGCAGGGGTTTTGGAGCACGATAAGCTTTTAGGTTCCTTCCAACCCAAACCATTCCATGATTCTATGGTGATATACTCAAAATCCTTTGGGATAACTGCCTTCTCTTACCACCCTCTCTTTGTAACTACTTACTATGCAGGGGACCCCAGAAACTGGGAAAATTCTGCCTCTTCCACCCCCTTTCCCCCCTCAAGGGCAGCCCCTCTTGTAAAGCCTCCTCTGCCCTTCCTGCCAGGGGGTACACCAGAGGCAAGGATGAAGCAAAGGCTGGTACTGATATGGGCAGAAGGCAGGGAACAGTATCCATTTCCTCTCTGTTGTTCAAAGATGAGGTCTCTCACATCCACTCTCTCCACTTCTCTGAACAGACACTCCTCTCTACATATTTGAGACCAATAGCCATCTCACGAACATTTGTCATGCTGCCCACTCTCTCAATTGTCCTTTTTGTCAGGCAAAAGCTGCCACCCTTCCACCTTCCTCCACAAGAAACCTCTGCTGCTATTACTGTATCCCGCAGCCGTAGGGAGGAGAGGAGAGAGATCCAGCAGGCAGGAATTGTGCAGCAAGATTGATTTCTTTAATTATTTTACAAACTCTTTTATAGACTTTTTTCTTCATAGTCTAATTGGACAAAGGATCAGCCACCCCCTGGGTGGATTGGCTAGAAATCCTAAACAGCCATTGTCAAAATATTTTCTACTGTACCATAAACATAGTTCTACAAGGTCACAGGGTGTTCATAGTTTATAGAACTTCTGCAAATATCTTCGTGAGAGAGAAGCAAGAAAATTCTTGCTAGCAGCAATATTGTATCCACATCCTGCCACCAAGGATTCCCATTCCTCAGACCTGGGGCTTTTTAAC
Organism: Corvus cornix cornix; assembly: GCF_000738735.6. Lineage (NCBI taxonomy): Eukaryota > Metazoa > Chordata > Aves > Passeriformes > Corvidae > Corvus > Corvus cornix. The sequence continues at coordinate 26,248,641 of NC_046338.1, forward strand.
TGGCAGAACACCAGGTACAAATTTAAGTCAGGTACAAATTTAAGTGAGGCTACTTTGATGAACTCTCCAAACAGTCACAGAATATCTTCCACAGATCTCAGGCAGAAGCTCCCCAGGATCAGAACACCTGGTAAGTCTTTCCTACACACAAAAGCTACCCCTGCCTCATAAGCTCTTCCTTTTCTGTGTGCTTTGGAACAGAACAGGAGCAGCCTTGTCTCTGGAATATCATTCCCCATGAAGACCACCACGGTTTAGTGACAGCACACCCATCACTAGGGAGTGTGCTGTGGAGGAGACATGCAAGTCAAGAAAGAAGGCTTTGCATTCAAGAGTTAAATAGAAGATAGATTAGATCTCATCATCTGAGTTTTCCAGGAAAAGTATTGTGTTGCTATGGAAACCCCAACATAACCTGGGTTTTCCCTCCTTTTGTTTGTTCATTTTCTACAAACACTGGCCTCTCCCAGTCCTCTCTAGTTGGACTTGCAGCTTGCAAAAACAGTGATTTTTTTTTTCCTCTAATGTCCATTTCTCCTTGCAAGTACACTTTTCAGTGATTGTCTTTCACAATATCACTGTCCCAGCCTCCAGACTCTCCCTTTGCAGTAAGGACTGTTTGATGTGCTACCTATGAGCAACTCAGATCCTGAGGGAGGGACATTAAAGCTCATCTCATTCCAACCCCTCTGCCATGGGCAGGGACATCTCCCACTATCCCGAGTTGCTCTGATTCCTGGGCACCCTGGCCTTCAACACTTCTGGGCAAGGGGCAGCCACAGCTTCTCTGGGCATCCTATTCCAGTCATGGACACACAAAGAACATAAACTTGGTCTCTCCCTTACAAGACATCAGTGCAGTTTTTAAAAACTGCTACTGGATTTTGCCACTCTGGAGTCACCCCACTATTAGGGGGCAACAGATTGTAGTACCCAAACTTTTTTGGGTTGAAGAAACAGAATTGTGCTGCAGCAGTGCTGATACATACCCCCACAGGCTGTCTTGCATCCACTGACATCAAGTCCACCATAACTGATATTCTGCAAGCATTTTTATGAAAATGTTAGCACTAACCTATACCACAAATAAGGAGAGTCCCTTGACAGTCAGAGAAGAGAGATCAACTCAATGTGAAATGCTATGAATTTTATCTTGTCACAGTTTCCCCATTTACAGCATCTCAAGAAACAGCGTTCCCTTGTTAGCTTCAGAAAAAGGATTTTGCAGGCAACAAGGATTTGGATTTTCAGCTCAAAGTTTTCTTTGGTTTTATTCTCAGGTATCTCTAGCCATTTATTTTACTGCATTGTAATAAGGATTGCCTTTACCGAGTCTGATGGAAAGACCAAGAGAATCTTTCCAAAATATGCTCTAGATACAAGAGACTTCAACACATAGGAGCATTTATCTATCAGATTTCTTTATTCTGCACCTCACAACCTCATGATTTACACACACTTGAGCCTTTCATACTCCCTCCTATTCCCCGGCACAAATAACAGTGAATAGACTCCCAAGGGCAGGCTCCATGTCCTTCCTCCAGAGTAGCTCCTACTTCAGCAGCATCAAGGATCATATCCTTAGCTGGAAACATCTGTCAGTAAGTTTTAACGTGTAGCTTACCTGGTCACCTGGTCCTGGCTAGTCCTAGAATATATGACTATCAAGCTGCAAAGCTGTTATCCTGAAGCTGAAGATTCAGGTTTCCTTTGGCTTCCTCAGCAGAGCTGTGGCAGAAATGGAACATGAATTCATGGCCACTGTCCATGCCAACATCCCCACCAAGTGGCCAGCACACAAGCTCCTCTTTCAGCTCATCCCACTGCCTCAGCAGGAGGGTCCAGGTGAAAATACAAACCTGGCTCACCTAACCTCACCCAAAACCTAAATACAATCTGGCTTCTGAGACAACTCTTTCCAGCCACACTCTGGAGTAAAGGCAAAACAGAGCAGGGATAAAGAGGTTTCCTTCCTTCCTTCCTTTACACTGGGAAAAAGGTGTCACACAGCCTCTTAAAGTTTTGTTTGTGTTCACATGCTGTGCCAAGCCATAATCCACCTACTTCCCACCTTAGCCACTATTATTTTTTCTGCTTGCAGAATTTATAAACTTGCTTACAGAATATTGTTAATAACTCCACACATTTCAAACAAATGTGGCCAGCCCAACCAGTACAACATAAATTTGATACAAGCTTGATGTTGTATACAAAATACTGAAGAAAAAAAAAAAAAAACCCAAAACTAACTACACCTTTAAACAGTAGTTAAGAAAGAATTTAAAAAAAAAAAAAAAAACGAAAAAGAAAATATTGACTAACACTGCCCTCTTGAGGGAAAAGGAGCTGTATTGCCTCAGCAAAGCCCTTCTCCCTTCCCTACCCTTCAGGCCACACTAAACTCCCCCCACTGCCTTGCCATATGGTTCAAGGTGGGTGGAAATTTTTGAAAAGCAGCAGTAGACTCACACGTAGGAATCAATTATCTCTAGATAAAATATACTTTGGTTATGTTTTATTTTTAAGTATTTCAGGTACAGATAGACAGGTGACTGTGGAAGCACAAGAACTTATTGGAAATAAAATTCTGATTTCCAGGGACAGGTTTTTTGTTTCTTCATGAATTGCAGCCTTGTATTTTACCCAACAGATGGTGCGGCAAAATTCCTAGGAGTAGGAACCAGAACCCAGCTTTTTCTTTGTCCTGCAAATTCCTCATCACTGGAAGCAAGCATCATTGCTCTAGCCTAAGAATTTTTATCTGCTGGCTGGAATAATCCCTTGTAGTATCTATTGGAAGCTTTTGGGAATCTCTTTCCCCAGTGCTGCTGCAATATCCAGGCTGTCAGCGCAGCCTCCAACAAGTCTTTATAAGAAAGGAGATACTACTGCAATATTTCAAAGTGTAGTTTTGGGACTTTATGACAGGGTTTAGTGGTGGAGTGGACAGTGCTGGGTTAATGGCTGGACTTGAGCTTAGAGGGCTTTTCCAACCTAAACAATTCTGTTACAGTATTAAAAAAAAAAAAAAAAAAAAAAAAAAAAAAAAAGCTTAAAGCAAAACTTTAGAAGGGTCTGATGCCTCTATAAGAGCTCTAGAAGAAACAAGCACCTGCTGCTCCTAACTGACTTGCTAGCACCTCTGTCTAGTAAGACATGAAGAATTAAAATTTTAAAGATAGCTTGAATCATCCTCCTCCTTTCATCATCAAAGACTGCTCATAGCACACATTCCTGCAAATGTACACTTTTTTCAATTGAAATGTTATGCCAAGTGAGTTAGGGGAGTGGAGAAGGAAAAAATCCAAGAGAAAAAGGGTTAAATATCCTTATATCAAGGAGTGTAAAAATCAACATTTTATTTTTCCAAATAATTAAAACCACCGTGGCACACTGAGTGCCATTACAAGTTAAGGCAAAAAACATCAACCTACAGTTTTTAAGAGCATCTTAACACAGATGAGGGTTCAATACCCCACAAAGTGACATAATGAGTTCAAGCATTGAGAGAAAGTGTACTGTTAACTAAAAATATATTAAAATGATACTTCTGAGTGTTTACAGTTACAAATAATTATGATGAGAGTAACTTGGCATTTAGATGGATGCTACTGCTCTGTCAGGATTTCATCTTAATTGAATAATGGTGGTAGAGTAGCACCTGTTACTGACTTATCTTGAACATTCAAGACAGACCAAGGCAACAGATGTTCCCAGATCAAAGTCTGCAGAAGAGTTTCTACAAATGCAGGGTCCTGTCTAAAATGTTGAGCAGTTTGGTGTTAGCAAGACTTGCAGTATTATCACTAAAACCAGGTGCTGACTGAAACAATAGAAACGGAGTGTTTTCTTATCCATCAGCAAACTCATGACATCAGGATGCCTGGAAAGCAAAACGTGTTCTGACATGGTTTTTGAGAAAGCTAGATTTGCCTGGAATTGTCATCCCTCCCATGCAAAGCAGAAGCTCTTGAGTTCAGGTATGAGCACAAACATAATGAAAGTGGGATACAAGTGCACACAGGCTTAAGAACTACTTCCAGAAGACTGAATGCTGAACAGCCCTCTCCTTATTTCATCAACTTTTTCTGCTCTTGAGGCTGCATAACTCTTTACTGCCTTAAGGAGAGATTCATGACACTTCTCCAATATAGCCTTCCAAATTAGGTGTATTTCCTAGAAAGAGAAGAAGGAAAAAAAATTCCATCAGCAAAATTAAGTCCTTATCAAACATGAATGTTGAGTGGTCTGGTGGACTCAAATTATTCCAATGGTATCTCATCCATGGCTTAAAGAAGCAGAATTCACAAAACAAAGGGGAGGCTGTTTAGAGGATCATTGTACTGTCCACACTACAACAGGAATGTAAGAAGATTCGTTTGGGGGGAGGAAAAAAAACCTCACCTTGGCTTTCATTGCTTTTTCTTCAGCATCCTCCTTCAGCTGCTCAATTTCGCCCTTCATCTGCTTGATTTCCTTGCGGATGGCCATCACTTTGTCATATACAGCACCCCTCTTCTCCTGGACTTTGTTAAAATGTCTAAAGGTGAGAGAAGAAGTTAGTACTGAGCCTTTTGACCAATTCCAGATTAAACTTAAGCCCACCACGAGCAAAACTTGCATTTTATGAGCATAAAACCATCAGCTTCCAGAAGCAATGATATACAGAATTTACTTTTTCAGAAATTAATGCAATTTTTAAACTAAAACAACTTAGATACAAGAAGTGAAATTCCAAGTGGAGTTAGAGGATTATGTTGAAGATCCTTAGTTGCTTCCAATCAAGGCAACTCAAGTGACCTCAGTGGAGCCAGCCCAACAGACAGCTGGACATTGCCCTCCTGTCTTTGAGTGGTGCAGGTTAAAGCAATACAGCTGCACTTGATGTTCCAGCATAACTCAATGTCACACACTTTCCTTAGCCAAAGAGCTCATCCCACAAACCTAAAGCTCCAGTCCCATACATCTACATGTTATCTGCAACACCCAGTCCATCATTTCACTGCATCCCAAAGACCAAATTACATTTCCCCAGCTTGTAGGAAAATTCAGATGGCTCCAGCTGTGAGCCGCCATGTCACCAGCAAAGCCTGAGTGTTGGAACAGGAGACTGACCTAAAGTGCAAAAACACCTACCAGGTCACACCAAGCATTTGTACAATAATGACACCTAGAATTGTAGCAGCATTTCTGGGAAGAATAGGTGAAATAACCCATACTTAGTAGGAGCCCATATACACCTTCCTACCTCAAGGGATTAGTCAGGACACATTCTCTTATTCACCAGCAAAAACTCCTTTTCAACCAAGGTTACCTCCCTTCCTCTCTTGCTTATCAAAGCATCTAATTTTATCACTCAAGGGAAATACCTGACACATTAAAAACAGAAATTGGCAGCAACCTTTGACAAAAAGGAGCATTAGATCATATTGTTTTCATCCCTTAATTAAAAGCTACTATTCACAGAATCATTTAAGTTGGAAAAGACCTCTGAGATCAAGTCCAACCTATGGCCAAACACCACCTTGTCACTTCAAGCATGGCACTTAGTTTTTCCTTAAACACCTTCCTGGGCGACCCATTCTAAGGTATAATCACCCTTTCTGTCAAGAAATTCTTCTCGATGTCCAGCCTATTTTCCTTCCAAATAATCTCCTTTAGCTGGTACAATACACTAAGTGCCATTCTGCACACCACATAAACCCTAAGCATGACTAAATCTTACTCAACTCTCTCAGCCATGTGGAAGAAGCTCCCTTCCATCACAGCTAATCCACTCAGCCAACGCTTTTCTCTATTCCCTTTCCTATCTGTGTACAAGAAAATTGTTTTAAAATAAATTTTCTCTGTAACAGTTCATCACTAACCTCACAGTGAAGCCAGGACCTTACAGGGCTGCAGTTTGATCCTGCAAACACAGCCCTGAAAGCCTTCAGCATATCAGAGGAAAGAAGAGGGGCTGGGAGGCTTTGATCAAATGACACTTTTCCTTTTGTTTTAGAAGCATCATGTCAGGATAATGCTCCTCTGAGATGTGAGCCCCATATCCCCATGGGTCTTGAACATCTTTGATAATGAGCAAAAGTGGCAAGGGAAATTATGAAAAATTCATGAAAGGCAAATGGGGCTTTGTTGAAGTCTGATAAGTTGGAAAATTATCCCAATGTGACATTCTCTTTAAGAAGATAAAAGAATCAAGAATAAGCATTATAAATTAAATTAGTGCTCCAATAAAAGAATTGCTGTCAAGTCACATTGCAATTACTGATTTGAGACCCCAGCTCCCTGCCTGCAGCATTACTGGTCTTCATACAGAGCTGTCCCACACTGCTCATTTTCTCCTTACTGCTAAGCTGTGTGTTTGTAGCAGACATGGACTTTGGCAGCACATAACAAAGACATAAAGCAGCATCAGGCAGAAACATCAACTCCTCCGTACTCAGGCACAGTGCACTTGTGCTGCTCAACATCTTCACGCATCTTTTTAATCTTTATCTCAGCTGTAGAAAGTCTCTCATGTTTTGCAGTGACCATTCTCTTTAATGACATTTCATCTGTCTTGGCCTTTTTCAGCTCTACCTGAGCACTCTCAATTTGGTCCTCCAGATTTCTGACCTAGAATACAGAAGTATAGAAATAAATGAAATAGAAATAATCCCCCCCTCCCTCCCCCCTTAATTTATCAAGACAGCATACCCTGTAAATGTACTAAGATTAGAACTAGCTGGCTGCTGTTTGAAGATCTGACTGCCAACTCATCCTCCCAGTTCACTAGTCTTTATCTGATTATAAATACATCCAAATGGACAAGACCCCATCCCTTAGGATGACTTTCAGAAGTGACTGTGACTTCTGCTATAGCTTTTTGCCAAAGGTAATTTGAACAAATGCTATATATATACACCCAAAAAGACTCCATACCGTTTTTCAAATGCTCCTAACAACTGCATTCTCCCAAAACCTGGTAGCAAATAGCAAGGTACTGTATTGTGACAAACATTTCATCAGAGAATGTCTGGCTTAGTAATATTAATAAAGTTAAAGGCACTTAAGATGTCACTCTTCCTGAAGCAACAATTTTTTGTTCTTAGTTTCCACTCTCAAGGCAGAAGAAACTCAATTTCACTTTTATTTTCCCATCATTTCCTACCAGCAACCCCAAGACAGTTCCAACTACTTTAGGTCAGGTTTCTATGGCAACAAAGGCTTTGACTATTCAAAGTGGTCAATAGGTAGTGCATAGTACATTAGCTAGTGCCACCCAGCAAAGCAGCAGCAATGTTTTATTGACATTTTTAATAAAAATATTGGAAGCTTCAAAATGTTGTACTTTACAGGGAAGAGGAGAGAGGGGAACATTGCTTAGACATCAAATTCTCCCTGACAGGATATAACTTGGATAATACAAACCTCTGATAATATACTGGCCAGTCTCTCCACATTTGCTCCATGTCCTTCCATCTTCTTTTGGTATGACTGCACCTCCAGTTGGCATGATGGCAGAACCTCAACTAGGTCTCTGTAACCTTCATATTTCTCAATAACTTCTTGCTGTAAAGAGAAAAAAATACTTAATAAATAGCTCCAGAGTTCTTTTATATAGAACTAAAGCATATTGACTTTTGAACCCTTCCCTCATTGTTTAAAGACACTAGAAGTAATATTCAAGAGTTAGTGAAATGAGCTCTTTACTTTGCAAAAAAATTTTTTTAAAAAGCCATTTCTTTGGAAGCACAGAAGAAAAGGTGACATGCTAGTGGTTTACACTGAACTAACCAGTTTTTTCCAAGAGCTTTCAGAAAAAAAAAGCAGTACTGTGAAAAAACTCTACACTGGTAAAACAAGAGTTATGTAAAGCTTTGTACCTGAAATCACAGCAATCAAGTTTAGACCTTTGGAGCAAAAATACCTTCAGAGGCAAAGTGCAAACTTCACTGATATGTGAGCAATCATAAACCACAATAATGAGTGGATATTATAATTAAAAAAAACCTAGGAAGGAAACTCAGTGTTCAGCATATTAGTGGAGACAGCCATCAATTCCAGAAACATGAATGACAACAGAATCACTATGAAGCACACATTCTAAATCCAAAGGTATTTGGAAGCTGACAAAATACTGTTTGCTCTTGAGAGCAAACAGACAGACAGGTATAGATTCAAGAGTTCTACACCTAGTTTTACAAGTGACTGCAATCCTGCTTTTTAAAAGGAAAAAAAAAAAAAAAAAGGCCATCAAAAATAAACCACCACTTCCACCACAAACCTTCAGTTTTCTCTGAAGCTGTGCTTTCATTTCAGACTAACCACTGTCCTGCTGATGTTTTGCCATCATTCAAGAAGCAGTTGTAGATGATGACAGTCCAGTAAAACATGCTTTTTCTAACAGAATACCTCCTTATGTGGACAGAGGAAAACCTCACCTTAGATCTCTTCAATTTCTTAACAGTCTCTTTCATCAGTTCTTTGGAATTTTTCAGTTCTTCTGGACTCTCCACAATTTTGGATTTCAGCTGCTCTTGTTCTTCTTTCAAAGTAGCCATAGTCACTTTAAGCTCATTCTAGTTAATAAAACACTGTCAGTATTAGTGATTAGGTGAACAAAGAGGAATTGTGTAGCAAAGTTTGCCATGATCTTATGACTAGACAGGTTTTTGGTGTGTAGTCATTTCTCATTAGGAAGTTCTAAAAATAAATTCTTCTAAACAGCATTAACAAATCAAAGCAATTAACAGCCCATTTTGCTTCCCAGATTTGCTTACAGTGGTGCATAAGAACAGCAGCTAACTAGTATTTTCCACAAAGAGCCTGCCAGCTAATCCTAGAATGGTTTGCATTGGAAGGGACCTTAAAGATCATCTAATTCCAACCCCCTGCCATGGGCAGGGACACCTCCCACTGTCCCAGGTTGCTCCAAGCCCCCTCCAGCCTGGCATATTACCAGCAGCTCTCTCCCTCAGAACTCCTCACCTAGGGAAACTGAGGCAGTCACTGCAGTGTTCCAGAGCCAGCTCTATCAACATGGGAGAAGAGCAACAAGTTTCCTGTAAGGCCTCTCAAAACCTGCTGTTTTGCCTCTTTAGCCCACTCTGTGCATGCAAGGTAAACCCCCAGCATCTCAGAAGTCCAGATTACTAGTGACTTAATTCCAAGAATAACCTGATCCTAAAAAGAGAGGTGATCTCTCAGTTGATCTGAGATCGAAGCTGCAGCCAGCACCCACACAGAGGTGTACTCACCAGTTTTCGGGTGCTCTCAGCAATATCCGTCTTCTTCTGAGAAATCACTTCTTGCAAAGCTGTCTGAAAAAAAGCACCAAGCTTTTTTGTAGGATCTCTACAGCTGCTACCTGCCTTATCCCTTCTATCATAGACCTGTCTACAGGAGAAATCCCATTTTGGGGTCCTTTGGAATGCCATAACCAGCAGACAAAACTGCAGTCTGTAAGATTTCAAAGCCTGGAAAGGAGGATATTGTGATGAAAGCCACTGGAAGCACTAGGGATGCAGCCAGCAGTGGGTAACTAGGATTAGGGATAAGAGACTGGCCATCCCTATTCTCATTGACCCTGGCAGTACTATACCCCCACAACTTTCTTTGCCAGAGGCCCTGTTCTTCAAGGAAAAGTCTAATTTAATGTAAGGTCCCAAATAATAGTCAAACACATGGTTAATAATATTAACAGCAGAGACATGACTTGACATAGAAAATAATAATCTGTGGTCAGGATTTTTTGTTTTCTCCCAAAGGAGCTAAAAAGGTTATCTATGAGATCTGAGAAGCAAATTTCCATTGCTGAAAAGTTACCTCTGCAATTAACCCTACTCTTTTTGCCAGGCATTCCCTCGGGTGACCCTTCTTAGGCCTCATTTCTCACCATGGCTCACCTCCAGTTCTAATTCTTTGAATTCAAATGGAAAACAAAGAGGAACATACCTGTGTTCCTGTTTGGAAGTGTGATGTGTATCTCCCAAGTCATTGCAGAAATGCATTTCAAAAAAAGAGTCAAATATACTTTTGTATTCCCCAAGTCTGATTTAAAGCACATTTCACATTCCTTACAGTGAAACAAGGAGGGGTCTGACAGCATTTTGTTAAAACGGCCATTGTTTTAAATCAGAAAAGTCCCCTTTATCTGCTTAGGTAGAGGGAAGGGAATAAAATCAAGAGAAGTGAGGAACCCATATCAGCTTTTCAGAGAAATACAGAACAAAATCCTACTTGTTTCCGACGATAGTCCTGCCTTAGCAGCTGCTCCAGCTCCCGAATGCTCTCTGTGAGCTGTTTGACCTCTGCCTGGTGTTCAACTGGGACTGTGCTAAGGGAAAAAAAGATATTGGACAGCTTCAGCAACATTATAGCCCAGTCAGAGTAAATAAGACAATCACTGTCTCCACATAGTTTACAGCCAGTAACTTTAGTAATCAGAGCAAGACAATCTCAAATTAATACATCTTATTTTCCTTTTCTTATAAGATTTTGCAGTTGAAGGATAATCTAAAGAGCTATTTCAGGAAGAAGTGGCACAAACATAACAGAGGACTAAGTTTAAAGATCATGTTAAGCAAAGCATGAAAGTACAACACTTACCAATTCCAGTGGTGATTTTCATTTATGAAATTTGCATATTACCTGTCATACAAATAGCTTATATTCGTGTAGACCTATCCTAGCTAGAGAACCCCCTGTGTAGCGCACACCAAGAGCAGCTGTCAGAAAAAAACCACTTTGTTTTGAAAGCTCTCTTGGAAACCAGCCATTTCTTCATCCTATTATCCACAAGCAAAAACAAAACTTAATGGTGCAAAGACACAGGCAGTAGGGCTAAATGGCCTGAAACAGAGATTGTGGCAAACATATCAAATAACTAAGGAAGACAACTTTACTTATCTATTAAGTTAAAGATGGAAGATGTTGAAACAGCTGTTGAAGGGGTAAAGACACATCACTAAAAACTAACTAAGAGCAAAAAGTTTCACCCTAGTCCTCAATATACAAATACAGGATTCCCTCAAAACAACCATACACTGTAAAAGTAATTTTTTTTCTCTTCCAGAAGAGAATAAACACCCCCAGCTCCCTCAGCTGTCCCTCATCAGACTTGTGCTCCAGACCTTTCCCAGCTTCATTGTCATTCTCTGGACACACTCCAGCCCCTCAATGTCCCTCTTTGTCTAGTGAGGGGCCCAGAATGGGACACAGCACTCAGGGTGTGGCCTCACCAGTGCCCAGCACAGGGGGATGGTCACTGCCCTGGGCCTGCTGGCCACACTTGCTGATACAGGCCAGGTGCCATTGGCCTTCTTGGCCACCTGGGCACACTGCTGCATCTTGTTCAGCTGCTGTCAACCAGCACCCCCAGGTCCTTTTCTGCTGGGCCACTTTCCAGCCCCTCTTCTCCAAGCCTGTAGCACTGAACCAAGTTATCATGACCCAAGAACACTCTACACTCAGACTTGTTGAGCCTCACACAACTGGCCAACTGATCCAGCCTGAGCAGGAAAGGCAAGCAGTGCATCTCACAGTGCTTACTCCTCACACTCACTTCAGTTTCTCCAGTTTCATTGCTGCCTCCCGATTCACAGCCTCCAGTTGTTGGTGTTTCTCCATAGCTGATTTCTGTAAGTTAAATATTTAATTTTAGACCAGTGTAGTTTCTCTCTGGGCTTCTATAAGAGCCTTGGTCATCATTATTTCACATGAAATGCACCATCTCTGAACTACTGAGACATTCAGAAGAGAAGCCACCTACAATTGTTGCACCCAATTTTTCTCAAAACAATCCAATGTGTTAATCCTTCACTTACCAGGCTAAAGTATCAAATAAGTTATTGGGGAAAAAAAAACCTTTCAGTAATATCCTAACTAATAATCAGTACCTTCCTGCATTACTTGGTGTGGTAATTTTACATTTAACATCCCAACATGTTACATAAACCTGAAGTTGAATCACAACCTTCATGCTGCTAATTCAAGGTTAATATCAATTATACTTTTATAGGTATCTGGAATAAAACAGCATGCAGTCTTACATAGTTCAGTTGTAGCTCCAAGTAGACCTCACGCCGGAATTCCTGGAAGTTGACAAAGTTGAGGATGCCACTCAAGAAGCGAACAGTTCTCTTTGTTTCTGAAATAGGAATTGCAAGAGCTCACTGAGCTGGTTTCCACAAGCATTGCAATTGCTTCAGAAAAGCTGGGCAAAGCGTAATTCAGAGGAGACAGAAATTACAAAACACAATCCAAATCAGCTCTTCCCCCATTCAGCTTGCAAAGATTTCAGACTACACAAAAACTAGCACCAAGCTGATTACAAACTCTGAGCAATTCTGTGTAATTTAACAAATTAATAATGGCACCTGGGAGAAAAGGCTGTTAACACACAGCCTCCCATTAAAACAGAAGCCAGAGAGAAAGAATGTCAGTCTTGAACTACAGCTCTGAAGAGAGCCTCTCTGTAGCTATCAGCCTAACTGAAAGCAGCAATTTGAACTGCAGAGACCTTTTGGCTTTATTCCAAGCAAACTTTCTGAAAGATGATTACAAAAGCTTTGAATGTCTTAGACAAGACAGAGCCAGAAGTGACAGGGTTCTTTAGAGTAGCCTTTTCCAAGTTGTTTGTGTTGTAGCAGAATCACCACAACTGGGTATTGAAAGGAATGGAGCATAGGCATCAGCGTAAGAAATCCTAAAGCATTCCAGAGCCATCAGGGTAATTTTCATCACCATCTATTATTACACCATTGTAAGTATGTCATAGCCCATCTCCAGATCACCAGTTCAACAGACTCATAGCATTCAAAACTGCCCTCAGTTATTGACCTGCATCAGCCCACATAAGGGATAAGAACTGCTCATTTGAACCAGTTTGTTTAAGGGTCAGAAGAGCAGCAGGAAATCAGGGACACCAGATGCCCGTAGAGAAAAACCACCTGGAATATCAAGCAACACCCAGTACCCCAGGAAACACAAGGATTACAAGGCACTTGCTTACTTGGGTTTAAAATATCAGCAATTTGAAAGTCATTAATCCGGCACATTGGCAGCAAGTGCTCCCTGCAAGGAAACAAAACAACCTCAGCTGCAGTGACCATGACTCAGGTTTTGTGACCACCACTCAGTTCTCATCCTATTCTCGTCTGTTACAAAACAGATCTTGTCCTCTCATCCCAGAGCATTTGCCCAGCAAGCACAAGACAAGCATCTTCTACTTACATGTGAATATACAAATTACAGACAGGTAGAAAGCCTTCATAGATCTGTGGGTACATTATGTCAATGTTGACTGGCATCTAAAGAGTAAAAAGAGAGTCAGTGCATAAGTAGAGAATACTTAAAACAAAAATTACACAGCATTTTTCACAGCATAAAATAATTCCAATAGATTAGAGGACGATCTTCCATTCACTGAGGATGATCTTCCCATCCACAGGGAATACATATTAAAGGCTGAAAAATGTCATCAAGTTAGTTAGCACACAATTTTAAGTGTCAACTTTGCTGGAAAAGATATAAAAAGACAATAATAACTAAAGAAGAAACATTACAAACTCTGGAACTCAATCTAAACTCTGTTCCAATTTGTTCATAACTTGTGCAGCACAACAGTCTCTGCATTATACAGCTACCAGCAAGAGGCTCCTTCTTTAAACACCCCAAAATTGACATACTCAACTGCTTTATGAAGAAGTCAGGAGAATGTAGTGGTACACTTGTCCCCTTTCTCTGATATTTTAAACCTCATAGAACAGCATGGCAGCTGATGTCACTGCCTGGGAAGAACAGAGTTATCTTGTGTACATATGCTCTTCCCTTTCAGTTTATCCAGAAATCCCATGAGAAAAAATCATCTCACTTTCAGGGATCAGTTCTTGCCTAACAGTAGCTAAATTAACTGTTAGTCAACGAGGTATCAGCCTCTCCTTACTTTCCTCTCAGTTAACACAGGCGTGGACATGATCAAATATCAAAAGCAACATTTACATTCCTTCCAGATCAGTCCAACCTCCTCCAGCCATGGCCAAAGGCAGATGCCCAACAGCCCAGGATGGATTTTCAAGGCTGGTCATGGCATCCCTCCAAAAGTTTGGCCAGTCCCTCCTATGCCTTACAAACATTTCTGGCACCCTCAGCATCCCAAAGAACAGGTGAGTCCAATATTCTTTTCCTTTAATATCCCATCACCCCTGCCACAGGCAGCCCTACCATGAAGAAGTGCTCTGGGCGGATCCCATACACTTTCTGCAGGATTCTCATGTAAATCAGGTGTAAAATGTCAAGCTGCAGGAAGAGAGGATATGAATCAGTATTCCATATGTTTGATTACTCAGGGCTCCCAGACCAGGCCATGAAAGCATTCAGCTTTTAACACATGAAGGCTGATTTCACTGAGCCACCACAACAAACAAGTTTCACTTTTCAACATTTTGCAGTTCAAGCATTACTTGCTCATAATTCAGTTTTAAGGCACAGCAGTCAGCTGGGACAATTACAGCCCTGACTGTGTACACCAGGCATTGGTTTTCATTACACTGCTGCTTCCTGAGCAGTTTCCAAACCAAGCAATGCCAAAAACCTAAAAAAAGTCACAGAAATCATAATCCTGTAGCAATGAGTGCCCTTCATTAGATTATTAAAATGAAGAGGAAACAAATCACTTATAAGCTAAACAGCTTTTCATTTATAGCACTAATCCATGATCAGTTTTGCTTCTTAAAAACCATCTAAACACGCAGGGCCAGAACCTTCCCACCGCAGGCTCAAACACAAGGAATAACAGCACTAGTAATCACTCCGAGGCATCAATTCCACTTTAAAGCCACTTTCCTTCCGCCAGGGACACTCGCTAACATTAAATGCTCAGAGAGATGAAAGGGGATGAAGCAGGGAGGAGTTTAAAAGCAGAGCTTCGTTTAAAAGCACTAAATTGATCAGGCGAACTAATGGAACTATGCGACTTTACCAGACACCGTTATTCCCACAGAGCTAGGAAAGACAGGCCGGGTGCTGCTGGTGACACCACCGCGCTTCCCGGCGAGGCCCGAGCGGCGAGGTAGAGCCCTGAGACTCCTCCGAGCCCAACGCCACACCGTTCCACCCAACCCCGTGGTTACACAGAGCGGGGCAGCACGTCCGTCCCACACGGGAAGCGGGCGGCCTACGGAGCCGCCCTGCACCCCCCTCACGCACCTTGGTGTTGCCGAACACGTCGCCCTTAACCAGGTTCCGGGCCTCGGCGCCCTCCAGGATGTGCGAGCGGAGGTAACTGATGATGTCGTCGGGGCTGTAGCGGGGGAAGGTCATAGTCTCCATAGCGGCAGTAGGGACGTGGCGGCGACACAACGGCAGCACTGGCGCGCGCCCACCACTTGAATCCGCCGCGACCCACGCCCGCCCCTTGCCGACCTATCAGAAGCCGCGCCGTCACTTCGGGCGGGGCTTGGTGCGTTCGCGCCTTCCCCTGGCCTATCCGCGGGCAGCGCTATCGCGAGAGGGCGTGGCTTGGCAGGCCCCGCCCCGCCGCCGCCGTTGGCCATGAGGGGAAGGGCGGGGTGAGGCGGTGGCGTCCTTTCTCTTCCTTCGGCCGCGGCTCTCAAGGCCTCCGGAAGTTGTAGGATCGCTGGAAGGAGCCTTAAAGCTCACCTAGTTTTCCCCTGACATAGGCAGGGACACCTTCCACTATCCCAGACTGCTCCAAGCCCCGTCCAACCTGGCCTTGAACGCTTCCAGGGATGGGGCAGCCACAGCTTCTCTGGGCAACCTGTGCCTCATCACCTTCCCCGGGGAGAATTTCTCCCTAACATCCATTCTAAACCTGCCCTCTGTCAGTTTAAACCCATTCCCTCTTGTCCTGTCATTACCTGCCTGTGTAATGAGTCACTCTTCCTCTTTTCCATAAACCCTTTAGGTGAGGTCTCCCCAGAATCTTCTCCAAGTTGCACGGCCCCAACTCAGCCTGTCCCCATACCAGAGTTGCTCCAGCCCTCTGAGCATCTTCATGGCTTCTCTGGACCTGCTCCAACATCTCCACATCTTGTGCCGAGGTCCCCAGACCTGGACACGCTACTCCAGATGGGATAAAACCTCCTAGCTCCAGAAAGGAGACAATGCCAACCCAACACTGCGCAGGACTCTTGCTTAACCAGTACCAGTGAGCACCTCTTGCAGTGTGACACCATTTCTGACAAAATTTGGGCTGTTCACACTCTCCCTACACAGTTCTGATGCTCCCATGCCACGCACAGCTTCCCGCACCTCCACTCAGCTGGAAGCAGGTCAGCAAGGACACGGCACTGTCCCCAAAAACAGGCAGCTTCTGCAAGCCACTGACATCACTGAGGTGTCACCTGGCACCGAGTGTGAGACAGAGATGCTCCAGCCACTGTTCCACACTTGCTGATGTAAAAGCCAGGCTCGGTTTCCAGCTGGGCTCTCTGCCAAGAGCTCAGGTGAACCACAGACACAAAGTGCTTCCTTGCAGCTTCTCCGCATGGCTGTGAGGGCAGTGCAGCTTCCATAGGGCTGCTTGAAGTCCAGAAGGGCTAAGTGGCCTGGAAGGTCTCAAACCATGTCTTCTTCAGGTAGACCATGGTCCCTGAGCCTCATGTTTCTTTTGGGTATGGCATCAGAGGGGATCAACTGCCCAAGCAGGTGTAGCTGTCAGTACCTGGAGGTGAACTGCACTGGACAGCAGTTGCAAGAGTTCCCTGTGGACATCCCTCTGGACACCAGGCAGCTGATTCTGGCAGCAAACAATGTCTCATACCTGCCAGCAGTGGAATTGAGCTTCCTGGCTGATTTGGTCTATCTGGACTGCAGAAAGAATATCTTGGGGGATGACCTGGATTTCACTTTCACTGGCTTGGCCAAGCTTGTCTATCTGGACCTCAGCTTCAACAACCTCACACAGGTCACCTTCAGCACCTTCTCCCATCTCCTCAGCTTGGTGGTGCTGAAGATCTCAGACAATCGCAACCTTGTGGCCATCAAGAAGGATGCTTTTGCCAACAACACCTGGCTAAGGCACCTGGATGTGAGCCGGACGGGCTTAACCTTCCTGGACACCAGCACTGTCCGGGACTTGCCCAGCCTGAGGCTTCTGGGACTCAGTGACAACCTGTGGCACTGCAACTGTTCCTTTTTGGAATTCATCACCTGGATGATGGAGAGCAATGTGCATTTTCCAGGTGAGGGCTGTGTGAGCAGGACCTCTCTCTTCCCTGCTCCCACAGATCTGTGTGGAACAGAGAGGGCCCTCTGTTCTCTTTCCCAAAAGTTCAGCTCATGGAGCTGTGCCACTGCATGTCAGCTGTGGGTCCCATTTTCTGCTGTCACACAAACCAGGGATGGGAACAGCTGGGTTACACACACTCCACACATGAAGGGTCACACTTGTTCACATCCCCAGGGTAGCCAGGGAGGTGTAACCTGTAGCTGGGACACTGCTGCTTCTCTAAAACACCTGGATCCCGCCTCAGGTGTCCCTGTGCCTGCACAGCACCCCATGGCTGTAATGCCAATAACAAGGAGCCCAACACAGCTCCAGGGAGATGTGCACTGGGAAAATCATTGTTCTGAATTTCCTGCCTTGTCTCTACCCCAAAATCAGCTCTTTCCCATCATACTGAGAGATTCTATAACTGAGCCTTGGAGAGGCCAAGGCAGGGTAATCACCAGTTCCCTTTCCCATAGAAACACTGGTCCTAAGGGTAATGTTTTGCTTTGCAGCTGCAGCACATGAACTTGGTTGTTCCAAACTGGAAAGAGACACAGCACAACACACATGAACAAAGAAAGCTTGGTTTCAGTAATGCAGGGCACAATGGTGAGAGCTTGAAAACGTCTGTCCACTGAATAAGAAAGGGCCACAAAAGAGCCCAAGGGGAAAAAAGGGAAGGGCAAACAGAAGCTGGTGTTAGGACAGAATTTAATTAAAGACATCTTAGTGTCTTTATTAGATATAGTAAGCTACTTATAGAAATAAAGTGGGGTTTTTTCCACATACAGGTTACAGGCAATTATGGAACAGTGGAACAAAGCACAGCTCGCAACCGTGAGATTAGAGATAACCCACTGAACCCTGCAACAGGACAATGAAGCTCATTGCAGGCTGTTGGGGAGGATAGGAATGTGAAAGGCAGCCTTAAATTGAGAGTTGTTCCAGGCCAAAGGGACACTGGGACAGAGCCCTGGAATCTGCAGCAAGCAGACCCCAGCCTGGCCTTTAGAAAGGCTACTGACCTTCAGAAATGCCTGTGCACCACAGTTTTGAACTCAGCTGGATCTGTGCAGCCTGGGGGCTGACACAAAGCTGCCCAAGTTTGGATAGATTTGGGTAACAGAGAGATAAAAGCTCTGCAGTTTTACACAGGGCCAGGAGAAGGAATAGCATGAACAACCACAGCAGCGTTACCACTCAGTCATATACAATACAGTGTAACTGCAATATAAACCCCCCATGCCTTGTTCCCCTCCACCACTCCCACTCCGTCCTGTCCATCAAGCAGTGCCCAGCCTGTGGCTCCCTCTCCCTCAGTCTCTTCCATCCTGTCCATCAAGCAGTGCCCAGCCTGTGCCCACCACAGTGACCGTGTCTGTAGGGTTCAAAATCTGCAGAGGAAGGAGAGAGCCATGGCTAAGGCACACCCTGCTTCCACAGCCACCACATTCATCCTTCACTAACCTGAAAGGGAAACATATATTTCAACAGTACATAGTTGAAATAACAACCACACCCTATCATATTGCAATATCCACAGTGATCTGTTTTATCACTGCAGATATTGCAATATGACAGGGTATGGTTGTTATTTCAGTGGAACTGAACCACTGATGAGTTGCTTCTGCTTCCCTCACACACCAGGTAAGGCTGTGCCTAACTGCAAACCACCCTCGTTGTCAAACACACAGCAGCCTCATTATTCCAGCATGATTTAGGCTGTATCACTTCAGAAGGTGTTTGAGATTTTTAAAAAAAACAAACACAGGTGCTCTAATATGAAGGTGAAATAGTTCAATCAGCAGAGGTGAGCAGGGCAGGGACAGCAGTTTGCCACAGTGGCATAATCCAGCAGGCAATATTTTCCTATGGAGCCAACACTGCAGAAAATATTCTGGCAACCTGGGAATTCTGGTTTGGCAAGGGTTTAGCACAGGTTTGGCATGAGTTTGGCTGTCAGATTTTACCCAAGCCATGGGGGGGGGGGGGGGTTAAGTCTGCAGATATTCTTCAGGCTTTTAGCAAGCACTAACATAATTTTTCTACCAGGGCTCCTGTTCATGAAATTATGATACAGGCTAGAGAGTCCTGCTTCTGCTTGTCTCTCTGCAGATGCTGACAATTTCACCTGCTACACCCCAGCAGACCTGCGTGCCCTAAGGATGCCAGCAGTGGAGGCACAGCTCCACTTCAGCTGCCTGACCCAGCCGTATAAGCAAGATTATGTCTTTCTGTGCCTTGTTGGCTTCTGCATATTCTGTGCTGGCACCATGGGAGCCTGGCTGGCTGGCGTCTGTGGTGTCACCTACAAGGTCCACGCCTCAAAGGAGAAGGAGGAGGAGGCGGAGGAGGCGGCGGAGGCAGCGGGAGGAGGAGGCGGAGGCGGCGGAGGAGGAGGCGGAGGAGGAGGCGGAGGAGGAGGCGGAGGAAGAAGACACAGCCACTTAGGATCAGCCCTTCTGAAGTCCTATCATGGGAACCAAAGGCAGGCCTTTCCTGCCTGATTTCTGACATGTTGTCCCACCCTAGGTTTTTTGTTTTGTTGTTGTTGGGGGTTTTTTTTGTTGGGTTTTTTTGAAGTGAAATAAAACTGCAAGAGAAGGAAGTAATCTGTGCTACGGTTTCACTTGCTGTGCTCTACCCAGTCTTCTGTCACTGGGACTCAGGACAATTGCAAAATATTAATTTTGTGGAGGTGTGAGAGGTGTGCATAGTGCCAGGCCCTTCCACTTCCACCCTACCTTGAGACCACAGAAAAGTAGGGACATAAGGACTGGCTTGAAAAGGTACTAAAATATGGGAAAGGCCCTGGCACTGTGCTGTAGCCAAGGACATCACCAGGCACTTCCTGGCCAAAAAACCCAGCAGGGCTTACTGTGATCAGCCTACACAGCTGGAGCCCCAGGGAATCCAAGAACTTTCTACTGTGGAAAGGCAAAGAGATTAAAACCAGGATTTTTAGGAGCCCAGGATCCCACTGGTTCTTCCTTTCTTTCCCATTACACTGGTGACAGCAAAATAACCCTCTGTGCTCCTGCAGCCAGACCACCTGTGCCTTCACTGTTTTATGAACATTCACTGCACTGGAAAGTCCAGCTCTGGTTTTGTGTCACATCACCCTAAAACTGGAATGTTTTATAAAGTAAAAATATTGCTTACACACTCTCCAAATATTCTTGGAAACGGCTTGTGTGTCCATGCCAAAGCGTCAGGGTTGCATCTACAAGGGAAATGTAAGATGCATCTACAGGGAAACATAAGATCCTTCTTTCCACTAGCGCTGGGAATTGCCAAGGGAAGTATCTGCTTACATGACCCAGCACAGCAACTCCACGTGTGCAACACTGGCTGCTTCAGCCGACACTGCAGGGTCTGGTGAGATAACAGGGGAAACCAGGAGATTTCAGCAAGCACGGTGTGAATTACCAAACTTAGAGGCATTAAACTGTAGATTGCGAATCAAAGCTAAGAGCTCTTAGCTATAATTGGTATGGCAAAAAGGGCATGGGAAAAACGGTGAGGATGTCTGTATGCTGGGGACACAGGCAGAGCTGCTGGGGCACACCGGCGTGCCAAATCCCTTCGCAGATCCACATGAATCCCTATCCCACTCTTCTCTCGCAGCAGTGAGACTGATCGCGCCTGGCCGTGCCTCGGCCCCGCCTGCGGGCGGGACGGCCCCGCGGCCGCCCCCGGCTCCGTCCCCCTGCCCGGCTCCGTCCCGCAGCTCCTGGGCTGCTCCGCGCTGTGCTGAGGGTGAGTGCGGGCCGGGCACCCCAGCTCGTCCCTTCGGGAGCGGGGCCGGGGGGCAGGGGGATGCTGCCAGGGCATGGTTACTCAGGTTGTCCCGATGGAAAAAATGGAGGAAGCGCTGTGGACATCTCCAAGTCGGGGATGCTCCGGGGGAAGGGGGCTGCGGGACGAGCAGGGCGCGGGGCTCAGCCTGTCCCCCGCACGGGCAGCTCCGGCGGAGCCTGGCCCCGCCTGGCTGGGGAGGGCTCAGCCCTGGGAGCGAACGGGGATACGGGGCGACAAAGGGCTCTGCTGGCTCGAAAGGCTGAGTTTACATCGGGTAATCCAGTCCGAATCCACGCGTGGGACTGTTAGGAGCCTTAATGCGCTTTGCTGACTCATAGTACCTGCAGTACTGTGGCAGAGTTGGGAAGGACCCTTTTTCTGCTGCCTGTCTGTGCTGCGTCATGCTCCAAAATCTCGTGTCTGTGGCTCCTGCCGGAAACATCGCAGTGTGAAAGGTAGAAACTGAGTTTTCTGCACCGTGACGGTGCCTGTCAGCAAAACCCTTGCAGCTGCGGGCAAAGGTTACTGAAACGCTCCAGGCACCACAATCCGGAAACGACCGCGAGAGTCCTGGTGGCTTTGGAGTGCTTTATATCGCTCCAAATTATGAGAGCAAAGGCTTGAGGTACACTTTTATATGTAGTGTAAGAGTAGCAGTTCTATGGCAAACCCAGTTTAATGCTTTGCAGTGCTCTTTGCTCCCAAAATAAACCCCCAGATCAGTGCTAGAAGATAAAATGCCTGGTTATCCAACAACCTTGTAATTTGAAGGGGGAAGTGTGACCACCAACATGCTCTACATGTTCTGTTTTCAGTGTGTCACCTGTCAGGTGCTAACCTCAATTACAGGTGCATGCAGCTGACTTTTCTTCATTACTTCAGGGTTTTAGTATTCTTACTGATAGTTGTTTGCCACACTTCCTGGTGGACAAAGCCAGCTGTTGTCCTCACCTCACTCCATTGATGATAATCCCATTGCAAATGAGAACTAAAACCTTCTAGTCCCCAAAGATCCCTTGTGAGGGGTGCTGGCACTGCTGCAATAGGAAGACTTTACATCAGGTCCATGAGGTGGCCTGTTTTTCCCCACACTGACAGATTGTGCTGGAGGGACAGTGCAGGAGACACCAAAACCTCACTACATCGTGGAGGCACCATCTGGAGACAGGCACCAGCTGGGGTTTGATTGGGAGAATTATCTTGGTGCTGGAGGGAGGTCTCTGCTGTCCTCTGCTGTGCTCTGTCATGCAGCACCTTCTAGGGTCACCCGGGCAGGTGTCTGAGGTTCGGGGTTGTGCAAGATGGTTGTGGGGAAGGGCCCTTTGCTTTCTGGCAGCCTGGAGGGAGCCGGAGAGCTCGTGTAGAGCAGGGCTGGCTGATGGGGGCAGGTCTGGCAGATGGGGAGCAGGAAAGAGGGAGAACGTGGAATGTGGGGCAGCATGGCAGAGGCTGCAGGATGCACCTTCTGCCCCATGCTTCTGTCTCAGGCCTGCATGAGGGAGCACAGAACCATTAAATAAAAGCCACACAGGCCCTGGCATCTGGTGCAGATGTTTGTAAATGCCAGTAGCTGTGTGTTGTTGGAGCTGTTCACCAGTTTGTGACTCTGAGAGGGTTCCTGGGAGCTGCAGGGCTGAGCATCGGTCATCTGGCCAGTGGCTCTTTACCCAACAGGTTCAGTTATCATTGCTGTGGTGGTGGGTTTTATTAGTATTTTATATAAGGATGACCTTAGCAGTACAAATTAATCATTCATGTAGCCCAGCTCCTTCCAGCTCAGGGGATTTCTGAGCCAGGCTCTATTATAATTCCCAACTTACCTCTTATTCCCAGAACTTGCCCAATTTCCTGTTGAATTTATGAGAACTGCCTGCATTCACAATGTCCCTTGGCAAGGAGTTCCACAGGTCTGGTTCCCACTGCATGAAGAAACATCCCTCTTAGGGAACAGGCTGGAAATAAACTGATTTCATTTGATGGTCCCTAGCTCTGGGGCTGGAAAGGCCCATGAGTTTCTGCCCAGGCTGGACTAGGGTTCTCCAGACACCACTTCCCACCAATGCTTAGGTGATTTTAAGGCTTGCTTGACAGGAACTATGCAGAGAACTCCTGGTTTGTGGAGGCTCCAGGAGGCACAAATTCCCTCAGCCACCATTTCTCTCTTCCTTCAGCCAGTCCTTGTTCTGGGAGCTCTTGGGGTCCAAGCTCAGCAACTCTTCCATGCACACATATTGTGTGTTGCCACTTCCCCAAAATATTCACAGGCTCCCTTTCTCTGGCAGCACCACGATGGCTGTTCTCTCCAAGGAGTATGGCTATGTCATGCTGACCGGGGCCGCCAGCTTCATCCTGGTCATGCACCTTGCCATTAAGGTGGGCAAGGCCCGCAAGAAATACAGCGTGGAGGTGAGTGCTCAGGCTGAGGGGATGGCAAGGTTGGAGCCAGTCTGCTGACAATCTAGGTGACACCTTGCTCAGTTTGGGGTGACCTGCTGACGTTTCCTGTCCCACCACACAGATGCAGAAGGGATGGAGCTGCCATGGCTCTCCAGAAAGCATAACAGAGCTCAGAATTTGGGACATCAGGTGCTTGGCACCAAGCTGAAAGCATGTGGCTTTGAGCTTGGCAGCACTGATGGGCAAGAAACTGCTTGGCCCTTTTGCCTTGCAAGTAAGACTTGATGCAGCACTGGCGGGAAGGGATCATAGTGGCACAAAAGTGACAGGAGTGTTTCTCAAACTCAGGGGGAGCACGTGTGAGTCACAAGAAGTCTTTCAAGTGACCTTCCCTCAGCATGCGTTGGGGAGCCTTTAAGCCAGGCAGAGCTCTGGGCTGGGTGGGGACAGTTGTGAGTCAGGGCCGTAGCATGCAGAGGCTGCTGTGACACTTGGCTTCAGCCACTGCTCTTTCACCACTTCACTGACAGAAGTGACAAGAAGGGGTGGGCACAAGGACAGTTCCAGCTGCCTGTTGGGGTGATCCCATTCCTGCTGCATCAAGTCAAGACTGGAGCAAATGTACCCAGTGCATGTGGTGCTGGATTTGAGGCCTGGGGAGGTCTCTGCAGCCAGGCAGCAGCTCCAGGAAGGCGGTGACCTTGAACACGGCTTTTGTGGGCCCCAGGGCAGGGACAGGCTCTAACCTGTCACTGCAGGTTGGTCTTGCAAGCACTCGGACAGCCCTGCACTCCTGGGAAAAGGAGCTGCAGGTCACACTTGCTGATGCTTTGCTGCTGGTTTATTTTTTGGCAGTATCCAACCATGTACAGCACAGACCCTGAACACGGGCAGATATTCAACTGCATCCAGCGCGCACACCAGAACACGTGAGTGACATCTTTGAACAGGGGCCTTGGAACACACAGGGCTGAGGAGCAGGGCCCACAGCCCCAGAGGTGCTGCTGCCATTGCTTTGATGCTTAGCAGTAAGGCCATGCTGGCTCTTTCCGCTGTCTTAAACTATGGGATGGTGGTGTGAAGCCATCCCAGTTCTCAGCAACTTGCTTCCATGGGTAGATCTTAAGACATGAGGAATGTTGTTTCCAGAAGGTGCTGATCTGGTGTGCTGCCCATGTCTCCCTGGGGAGAGGCCAAAGTCCACCCAGCTCCTGTGGACAGGCTGCAAAGCACATCAGAGGGTGCTGGGAGGCACAACTTCTGGGGAATGTTTAGAGTGGCTTAGGGAACAAAATGGAAAGAGTGGGTGGGTGACCTGGGAGAGAGGCACAGGCTGGGAGGAAGGTCCTAAAACTCTGTGTGTGCTCAGATCCCTTCTTTCCTCAGCCACAGCATTGAGCACAGAGACTTGTAAAGAGCCCAAAATGCCCTTGGCACGGGTTGTTTGCAGCCTCTGCCCTTCTGGATTTTCCTCTTTGTAAGCAACGTGAGCACAAACACAACCTCTTCACTTTTATTTTCAGATTGGAAGTCTACCCTGCCTTCCTGTTCTTTTTAGGCACTGGTGGACTCTATCACCCGGTAAGTGATGCAGATCTCTGCTCTGGCTCCCTGACCTGGAAAGGGTGGGGGGCAGGAGGCCAAGACAGCCCCTTCAGTAGCCATGTCACACTTAACAGCAGTGCCCCTTCTGGAAATTTAGCTGTAGAATGTCCTCTGCAGGAGAACCACAAGTAATGAACTCATTACTGCTGTTTCAGCTATTAGAGCCCTTTCCTTCCCCTAAAGGTGCCTTGTTAGACAAAGCAAAGCATTTGCAGCCTCCAGTTACTGAGTGGGAAGGATGCCTCCAGCCCAGTTTTTCCAAGCCCTGCCAAAGGAGGTCAACAAAAGCCTAGATTATTTTTAACTGAAAGATGCAGACAACTTGGGAGGAGGCAGGCACATGGGAGAGGCCAAATCCAGTAGCTTTATCTTTGCCATCAAAAGACAAATTAGGTCCTTCCTGAAGACAGACTCCTTTTCCAAGAGGGAAGGAAGCAGCATAGGCACATCTGGCAAATGGGAGCCACATTGGAGCAAGCTCTTAATTAAGAGTCAAGGTGGAAGTTTGGAACGCCTGGTGGAGGCAGTGGAGCAGGGCTTGGAGCAGCAGCTGCCTCCACAATCCTGGCCCTTGCTCTGGCTCACTAACTGGTCAAGGCTGAAATGAGATTCAGCACCTGGTTGCCTGCACAACTTTGCTCAAGCCTCCAAAGCCTTTAATGCTTCTCCTTTCTCTGCAGCGGGTTGCCACAGGGCTTGGTGTCGCCTGGATCGTTGGGAGACTCCTTTATGCCTATGGCTACTATACAGGAGGTAGGTCTGTACCCTGCCGCACACAGAGGGTGCTTGGAAGCTCAGATCTTCTACAGTGACCTCAAGACTCTTTGCTCCCAGTCAGGCGTGGAGGAAAGGGTGCAGGTCTACAGGCTGCCCAACACTGCAGCATACTCTTCCTGCTGTTGGGAAGAGCTCTCATCCAATAGGGATGCCTAACCTAAGAGGCCTGAGCTGGTGCCTGCTGGTTTGCCCCTGGGGATTTACCTTTAGTTCCTGCTCCCTCTTCAGTTTCCAGGGTGGGCTTTCAGTGAACTGACAAATCCTGCCTTTTTTTCCAGATCCCAAAAACCGAAGGAGAGGGGCCCTTGGCTCCGTGGCACTCCTTGGGCTGGTGGGCACGGGTGTGTATTCAGCCTGCCAGCACCTAGGCTGGGTCTGCCACCGGGAGTGCTGAGAAGCTAAAGGGAATTTTCTTGTTTTCTTTTAGAACACTTGGCTTCCTGTGTTTTTTCCCTTTTCTTACTCAATAAAAGGAAGTTGTCAATTCTGTATTTTCATTCTAAAGTTACAGAGGGTTTTCTTAAGAAGCTCTGCAGAACGCTAGAACTACTCTGGTTTTGTAGGACTACAGAAATCTGTCTGTCAGGCAGGGGTGTTCTTTCTAGCTTTTATGATTTTGGTGATCAAAAAGCCACCTTGCATCTCATTTAACCCATACAGCAGCAGCCCCATTTCTGGACCCATCAATTCATGTCACTCTGAGAAGATGTTCCAGAGTTAGTATTTATTTAATTGCTAGAAAGAGACATAGACAAACATTTAAAGTTGTTGCTTCATCATGTTTATAAAGAACAGTAAACTTACAGGAAAAAAGTGAGATAGCTTTCACTATTCTGTGCTGGAGCTTGCCACCACTCTTGTATGGAGGTGATTCTTAGGGCCATGCCTGGCCCAGGCAGCATCAGCCAACTCTCCCCACAATGTTTTGTCCCACTTGTAAGTAAGGTACAGATAGAAAAAACCAAAATTTGCAGTAACCAAGGGTCTAGAGGGAATAAACAATGCTACAGTTAAGGCTTTTATGTAGTCATAGAATAGAGAGGGTCTATAGCTACAGGATGTCAATGTGTCCAAGAGCTTATATGTGTATTGAGTGGGGTCCTACCTGTTAAGAAGCCAGAACTGAAGTTGATGGAAGGTGGAAGGCAATGGGAATCAAGGCACACAGCGTGGGAAGCCTGGCCCTGGGCTGGGCCACTAACAAGCCTCTGGTAAAACCTCTGTGGCTGTAGGAGCTGCTGCCAAAAGCCAGATTGGTTGCCTCCTGCTCTGAGCTTCCCATTGTCCACCAGACTGGTGAGAGCTGAGCCCTGTGTGTACATCCCCCCCTTGCAGGAGCAGGGTGGCTAAATGCTGCTCCAGCTCTGCTTCCCCCTGGGCACTGACGACTGTAGGGTACTTTATTGCTGTGTACATGATCCACATCTCTGGCTGGCAGGGAAGAGCTGCCTGATGCTCCCCTGCGCAGGCCCCAGAGCCACTAAAATGCAGACTCCACATCACCCATCTCCACACACACCGTCTTCAACTGCGAGTAGTACTCGATGGCTGCCCGGCCGTTCTCCCTGCCAAATCCTGCAGGGAAGAGCTGGAGTGAGGACGCAGCTCCAGGCAGTGCCAGGGGCCACTCAGCTCCTGTAGCTGGCATGTACCGGGGGAGGTCACACAGAGCTCACCTGAGAACTTGTATCCTCCAAAAGGCAGCTCCACAGGGCTGACGTTGTAGTTGTTGATGAAGCACATCCCGGCCTTAAGAGCAGCCACTACCCTGTGAGCCTTCTGGATATCCCTGCAGGAAAACGGCAATTCAGCTGGATCCCCTCCTTCCCTGCCTGGTAATATCCACTGGAGAAAGGCCAGCAGGCCACACTGGTTTTTGAAGTCCAACCTGCCCTACTCTCTCTTTGCCTGCTTGAAGGAGGTGGCTCCAGCTCCCAAGGACACTCCAACTGCATTCAGTTTGGGAGGGCAGGACAAGGACACCAGCAATGCAGAGTGGGGCAAGTAGCCAACAGCAGCACAGCAGGCTCCTGGTGCATCCTGGAGATGCAGGCAGCAGGCCAAGCCAGGCTGGGAGGACCCCAAAGGACAGCTGGGCCCACCCAACACTTCAGGAAAAACTGGGAGATGTGCAGTCATTTACAATTTTCCCTTTTGGAAATCACCTGCTTCAGCTTTTCTGGAAGAGGATACCCATGCGCATGCTAAGGCACTGCAAGAGGAGCAGCAAATCACCACAGTATTTGCCCTCCCTAAAATGATTTCACAACACTGCCCAGTCATACCTGGTGAAGACACCACCTGCCAGGCCAAATTTGGTGGCATTGGCTCTCTCCACAACCTCTTCCTCCGTGTCAAATGGCAGGATGGCCATGACAGGCCCAAAAATCTCTTCCTTCACACACGTCATGTCATCCTTGCAGTTCCCTGGAAGCAAGGCAGAGCACAAGTGCTTCAGGAGGAAGAGCAGCAGCACAGCCTGTGCATTCAGCAGCCCACACAGCCTTGGAGACAGCACCCAGCACTGCACGGCCTCCCTGCAGAGCAGCCAGGCACACCCTGCATCTCAAAAGCACCGACTGCATCATTCCTGTCAGGCCCCCCAACAGCAGATTTCCCTGGATGCAGTTCTTGGAAGCCTCAGCTCTCTCTAGTGCCCCCATCCAAGTGCCAGTCCACACTGGGGACATCACAGAGCCAGGTTACACTGAACTCAGCATTCTCAGGAGAAATTCCACAACAGCCATGGTACCATGAGTGAGATGGATCATACCTAACACACAGGGGCGCATGTAGTAGCCATTCTTCAGCTTCGGGTCATCTGGCACATATGGGTCCCCACCACACAGCACCTCTGCCCCCTGGAAAAGAGCCAGGAGAGGAAGGGATGCAGGCACATCCAGGAGCATCCTGCTTAGCTGCCACAGCTCTGGCTGGCCCTTAGCCTATCCCAACAGACCGTGCTAAGAAGTTTGTCCCTATCTTTCTCATAAGCCCCTGTTGCAGTGGGGATCCTGCCAACATACATGTACCAAACCAGGAGTCCCGTGGAAAGGAAATATATATGGACAGACAGATTCTTGATAGCTGTTTCAGAGAGATGTTTATTTCTCCAGCCGCATGGCCGGGATCTGCCGAGGAAC
The DNA here is from genome assembly GCF_000738735.6 of Corvus cornix cornix. Lineage (NCBI taxonomy): Eukaryota > Metazoa > Chordata > Aves > Passeriformes > Corvidae > Corvus > Corvus cornix. The sequence goes on from NC_046338.1 coordinate 26,277,579, forward strand.
TGTTCCAGTCACTGGACCCGAGGGTCCTTTGCCCGCGCAGGGAACACAAACCAACCAACGGGAACAAGGCTGAGCAGGGGCAGGGAAACCCCGTGTCTGTGCCCTCAGGGCCCCTCTCCCAGGGCTACACGGCGGGGGAGGGACCCCGACACCTCACCCGTTTTATTTTAATAAAAGGAGAATGAAAACAACTGGATAAACATAACAAGAACAGTTTCAAAACAAAACAAGCCACCCTCCTGAGCCTTTAAATGTCTAAACAGATTCTGTGGAACATCTCAGGGCTGACAGAAAGGAGACAGAACTCTCTGAGCATGCTTTGTGGGGAAACTGAGGCAGGAGAGGGTTTAACTTCTTCCCTCCCCCTTTTCATCCCCCACTCGGCATTGGAAAGGGATTTTTGGGGAAACAATTGGCAAAAGCATGGTTTTGTGAGGGAAACCATGGGATGAAAAAATGGATTGGGAATACACTGGGGGTAATAGGACATAGGGTAAAAGGGAAAGGTGGGATTAGGAAAGGGAGACTGTAGGGGGGGACTTACAATGGAGATATTGTCTAACATGACTACGATTTTTTGCATATATACTGCCTTTTACAGGAACACCATCAGGCCCAGTGACCTGCGATGCTTGTAACCCTTTTCTACCTTGTATAATTTTGAATTCCACCACCTCTCCATCTCCCAAGCTTGGGATGCATTTTTCAGGGTTATTCTTTTTAATAGCAGTTCTATGCACGAATATGTCTTGCTGGTTGCCAACAGACCGTGCTAAGAAGTTTGTCCCTATCTTTCTCATAAGCCCCTTTTACTGAAATGCTGCCATCAGGTGTCCCCAGAGCCTTCTCCTTTTCAGGCTGAACTACCCCAAGTCTCAGCCTTTCCTCACAGTGAGGTGCATTTTTCCTGTGCTGAGGGGATTCCAGAGCTGGTTGCAGTACTTGAAGTGGGGTCTCACCAGAGCATGTCAGAGGGGCAGAAAGAATTCCCCTTCACCTGCTGCCCACACTGCTTTGGATGCAGCCCAGGACATGGGTGGTTTCTGGGTGCCAGCACACACAGATGGGGCATGTCCAGCCTCTCATCCACCAGCACTCCCAAGCCCTTCCTGGCAAGGCTGCTTCATCCGCTCATCCCCCAGCCTGGATTGATACCAGGGGTTGCTCTGACCCAGGTGCAGCACCTTGTACTTGGCTCAAATCACCTCCCTGTCCTCCATGTGCCTTAACACAACTTCTAGGAGGATCAGTTCCGTGATCTTCCCACAGTCACAGAGGTGAGGCTGACAGGTCTGTAATTCTCAGGGTCCTCCTGTCCACCCTTTTTGAAAATGGGTGAAGTGTTTTTCCTTTTCCAGTCACTAGGGACTTCACCTGACTGCCAGGACTTTTCAAGTACCATGGAGAATGGCTGAGCAACTACATCAGCCAATTCTCTTTGGACCCTGGGATGCATCCCATCAGATCCCACAGACTTATGTATCTAGTGGTCCAAAACACCCATTGAGTAATTCAAAAACAACCAAAAAACCCAGCTTAACTGGGAAGGCACAGGGCACAAAAGCAGCTGGCAGTGTGTTTGTCTAACAACAGAGACATTTCAGGGCAGTCACAAGGCAGCATCACAATCTCACCTGCTCCTTCGCCTGCTTGATAAAGCCCTGCACACGATTCAGGTGGGGCAGGTTGATGAGGGCTCCCATCCGTGTGTCTTCCAGAAGAGGGTCTCCAATTTTGATTTTCCGGGTGCATTTCACCACCTCCTTTGTGAAGGTATCCAGGATCTTCCTCTCCACGAACACTCGGGTGCCATTGCAGCACACCTAGGACACAGGACAGGCAGCTGAGAATAGGAAACGCAGCACTCCACAGTCCTTCCCTGCTTGGGTCCTGCTCCAGAGGCTCTTGGAAAAGCCCCTCCACAGCTGCTACAACAGCTAACTTGTCCCTGGGGACAAGGAACACAAGATTACCCTGGGGCTGTGACTGCACTGAACAGTCCTTGCTGGACACTGGTTCTGATGCCACCAGGTGGCAAAAACGCATCAGGTCACCAGTAGCAGAGACCTTGAACTGACTTCTGAATTCCCAGAAATGACCCGGCTGAGCAAATTTGCCAACAGGATTACACAAAACCTGCAGTACATGTGCATATCCCAAACTTGGGAAGGACAGAACCCTGTTCTCAGACTCAGCACACCAGGCTGTAACCTGCTGCCCCTCCAAGGGACACCAGCATGGCTTCCCCTGACCTATGAGTGCCAGACTGGTGCTCAGGGCACAGGAGCAGCTGTGCTGAGCTGGGTACTGGGTGTCAGAGAGACTCCATGTCTGGGAAGGACAGGGCACTGGCTAAGGCAACACTGCTGGGACACCCTGCACTGGCTCCTGCAAGGGCATCCCTTCTGACACTGCACAGGGAAGGGTGTGGCAAGATGGGAGCTTCAGGGCATCCCTCACTATATGAGGTCAGGCCCAATCCTGCCTCCCTGGGAAGGAGCACTCCTGCCCCACAGACACACACCTCACCCTGAGTAAGGAAGTTAGCCATGAGAGCTCCCTTCACAGCATTATCCAGATCAGAGTCCGAAAAGATGATAAGGGGGGATTTGCCCCCCAGCTCCAGGGTGACTGGCTTGATCCCTTTAGCTGCCATCTCCATGATCTGAGTGGAACAAGGACAGAAGAGATAAGTGACCCACTGGCCAAGGGGAGGCTGGTGGGGAGAGGCAAGAGTCCCAAAAGGAGAGTTCCTGCAGGACCATTCACCAACAAGAGAAGCAGCATGAAGGGCAAGCTGGGTTTCCTATATGTGCTTAGTTCAGACTGAGGACAGCGTCAGAGGGTTTGGGTTTTTTTTTTTTCATGGATAAAACCAAAAAAACCTGGAGTAGCATTTGCAGGAAGTCTTGTGCTCAGTGTAAGCTGCAGGCAGCTGTAGCTGCATCTGTTGTCATTGCACCCAACAGGTACACACATGTAGGGAGCATTCAAGGGACAACATTTCCCTTCCTTCAACTCAGAATTTATTTCCAAAAGTCTTTTTTTAATTTTGGAATAATAAATTAAGGGTGAGAAACTCACAGGAACTATTCTCTTGCTTAGAAACAGTAGGTTGCATGCAGCTTTAGTGCTCTATTGCAGCCAGAAACACATTTTCCCAGTGCTGCTGTTCTGTGTACTGTCCTCCTGATATCAACATCCACCTGAGCAGCTCAGGGACTTCACTGCAACTAGGGGCTAAGCAAGTGAAGCTGACCAAGGGGTTTCTCTCCCAAGCCCATGCCCAGCAGGTTAACTGGATCCCCAGCATGACCCTGTATGTACTGCAAGCTCCATGCTCGGCCCCAAAAATGCTGACTTGCACCCCACCTCTACAAGCTTCATGCAGAAAAGCTCAAGGAGGTATTAACTACAGACCCTTTGTTTCAAGGTGCCTTTACCTTCATGCCAGTTGGCACACTGCCAGTGAAAGAGATTTTGGCCACATCTGGATGCTGGCAGAGGAACTGGCCCGTGGCTGCCCCACCCTGCACCACGTTGAAGAGCCCCTTGGGCACTCCGGCCTCTGTGAAGATCTCTGCCAACCTCACCACAGAAATGGGGGTGAAGGGTGAAGGCTTGAAGACCATTGCATTGCCTAAGGACACAGGCAAGGTGAGGTTAACACCCAAACTGCTTCAGGGAAGAAACAAAAATAATCCCCACCCCACACAGTGAGTTTGTCTCAACAGATCCCAGATGTTTCCCCCAGGAGAGGGGGAAACACTTTCAGCTGATCACTGCAACTAGCAAAAGGATGCCCTTCTTGCTGGGGAGAGGGCTGGGGGAGATGGAGCTGCTGGTGTTGCCCTGCAGAGATTTCCAGAGACCTTCCCCATCTGGTAAAAACCAAGCTACCAAAAAAGCAAAGCTTTTCCTGATGCACTCCTAACCTCTTGACATATGATATGTTCCTCCTTTCATTTCCCTTCCCTTTCTGCCAGAGTAGCAGCCTGAACATTCTGCTTATCCTTCAACACTTCAAGGTAATCGTCGATTTCATCCTGCAAACCACTCTCCCCCACAGGATCACTTGGCTTTGAAGAGACACTTGTGCGGGCAGAAAGTCTCCATTACCGCAAGCCAAGGCCGGGCCAGACTTCCAGCAGGCAATCTGGAAAGGGTAATTCCAGGCTCCAATCCCAACACACACCCCAAGCGGTTCTCTCCGAGTGTACCCAAAGGATCCCCCAGGAAGCTGGACGTGTTCACCTGCAAAGAAACAGCCAGAAGGTAGAAAAGAGCAAAGCCCCTTCCTGTCTGATCAGAGCCACCAGGGGTCATATCTGGCTCTGCCTGGGAACGGAGACACAGTTTTACCCCAGAAAGCTCACAGAGGGTGTGAGTGCCCACAGATCATGGCAGCATTGGGTGGAGACCTCTCAAAATCCTTCCAACGTCTTCAGGAAAAGGAATGGTCCACCTCTTAGAGAAATCAGCAGCAAAGATGGTTTTGTGCCATTGGAGTTACCAGCAAATGTGGGACAGAGAGCAAAAAGCAAACTCCAGTAACATCCTCACCTGCCAGAGATCCTGCCAGCCCTGCGTAATACTCCAGGCACTGCCAGGATATGTCTATGTCCACTCTGGCTTCAAAGATGGATTTCCCATTGTTGATGGTCTCCATGGTGGCAATTTCCTCTCTCTGCTCCTGTGAGAGGCACAGGACAGAAACAACGTTAGAGAAGCCCAGAGCAGAACTCCACAAGAAGACAGCCACTTCCCAAGCACACAAGTCCCAAACAAGATCCTGCCATGAGAAACGGTCATCTCCAAAAGGGAGACATTTCCAACTGCTGTTTATCGATTTCCCCATGATGACTGAGTGCAGGGAAATGTCAAAGGGAAAGCCTCTGGGGTTCACTGCTGGTCCAGTCTTGTTTAACATCCCTGTTTATCTAAAAGATGAACAAACATGAACTTAGAAGCCAGCTGGCAAACAATGATTAGAATTTGCAGAACTGGGAAGAGCAAATATCAAGATGAGGATGGAACCAGAGGCCAGGGAAGAGGGACAAAGCAATTCAGCTGGGAAGCATCCTTTAACAGACCAGCTCCCAGGCAGAAATATTACCCTGCTCTGGAAGTCTGGCAAAAGCAGAAGTTTGGCATAAAGAAAAGTTTTCTCATGACTGATTCACACTGGGGAAAGGAGGTCTGGGTTCTTACAGATCTGTGCCTTGATGGAGATTAACTCTGATGCCCAAGCACCTGTCATCTCAATAAGGAGTCTGTGTTAAAGCTCACTTATGTGTATCCTCCCCCATGTGTAATATCTAATAGATAAAAACCAGTATTGCTACTTTCTCTTATTGCCAGGACACATTCCAGTCATGTAACAACAGCCTCTGACAAGCCAAAAGTTCAGCAATGCCACTTATGCAATTTCAGCTTTGAAACTGTGTGCAGTAAAATTTAATCTTTGGAGCTGTTAAAAGAATCACAAACCCTGCAGTATGTCAACTGGATGGCTTCAGTTTTATGTCTTCTAACAGAATTAAGCTGAGAAAGCACACACTGGCCTTGAATCCAGTGATAAGACCAAAGCTGCATGCATGGGTGCTGACTCCAGTGATAAGAGCAAAGCCCCACCTGAGGCAGCTTCTCTTCTGGCCAAAGGTGGGTTTTAACTCCTGAGCAACTCCTGGAACTCTGGAAGTCCTGCTGAAGCCCCCAAGAGCAACAATAACCCACAAGGAAGCTCAGAGACAGAACTAACCCTCTCCCCCACAACATACCCGAATAATTCTGGCAGCCTCCAGCATCACCCGGCATCGCTCCATGCCTGACATTTGACTCCATATTTTAAAGGCAGCCTTTGCACTCTGCACAGCCAGATCAACTTCCTTCTCTCCAGAGCAGGGCAGCTTGCACAGCACACGACCTGGGCACGTTTTAAACAAGGAATAAATGAGATGGAAGTCTCAGAAAAGGGGCCCAGAACGCAGTTTATCTTGCACCAAACCCCACATACTTCAGTCAAGCCACCTATACCAGGCACAGAATTTCACCGATGGCTCCCACTGAAACCCACTGATTTGTAATCAGCCATAGAAGAAGTGCTGTAATTCAGGTGGTCTGAATTAAAAGAGCGGCCATTCTCCACAGTCGTGTTCTGGTAACTAATTAGCTCCAGTTGTTACAAAATTCCTGGGTTTCCCAGTTGAGTTTGTTACACTTCTACCACCCTCTTCAGGACTCTCGTTACACATTCCTCAGGATGGTTAAACACTTGGAGTGATTTTGCTGAACACTACATACCGATAACTATAATTATATAATTTTAGAGAGATTTAAATCGTGGGGTTTTGCCAAAATCTGGCATCACTGCATTTTGTGTCTGATTGCGAGCTGATTTCTACAGTAAAGAGTGATGATGGGCAAACGCTGTAAGCAGAGCGCAGCCACTACAGCAGGGTGGCTCAGGAGCAGCAGGGCGTGCAGGACACCCGCACAGGTGGCACCCAGGTGACCTGAGGGAAAGCCGAGGACACCAGGCCCTGCAGGCACACAGGCTCTCCCTGCCCCTGGGCGCGGCGTTCCCCCGGTACCTGTGGCCGGCTCGAACACCTCCTCCAGCTGCCCGCCGTCGGCGGGGTGGACGCGGGCGCCCGCGCGGTAGTTGAGGGGCTGCTGGACGGTGACGGTGCCGGTGGCGGAGCTCATGGCGAGGCCGGGAGCGAGTGAGCGCAGCCGGGGGAGTAGGAGAAGAAAGCTCGGCAGCCGGGACTGTGCCAACATCGGCGAGATCCCGTGAGGCGCCGCGGCCGAGAGGCACCGCCTCTTCCACCGACGCCTTTTCACCGTCAGCGCCGCGAGGCCCGCCCCACCCGGGGCGTGCCAGCTGCGAGGCAGCTAATCCCGCGGCCCGCAGGAGCCTCCACCACCCAATTAAGAGACATTGTTAACATAAATGAACATGCCCATGCTGTTTATTTCTCAGAAACAAAGGTCGCGTTATCTTCCGAGAGAAGCTTCTTGGTTGGATGAACGAACAACTGCTGGTGGAATACTCCAAATGGATGATGATTTCAATACTGCAGAGCCTGGTTTTGGACAGGTGATGCCTGGTGCAGAATTCCGACTTGTTACCTCCCCAAGGCAGTCTTGTTGCACTGGTCAGGCTTTCTGTGAGGGCTGTGCTTCAGGAGAACTTCCCTGCCTGGGGTGGGGGGCCAAGAAAGCCTCCTGCCTGCTTGGTTGCAGCCCGGGAAGGAGCAAGGCCAAGCATCTTCTGGATGTTCTGCAAGAACAACAAAGAGCAGGATATCATCACACCATGGTGAAGGAAACAAAGAGGAATACCAACTCTGCTCACAGAATAGCTGGGGTTGGAAGGAACTTCTGCACACCATCCAGTCCAACCTCCCCAGCCAAGGCAGGGTCACCTGGAGCAGGTGACAGGAACGTGTCCAGGCAGGTTTTGAATGTCTCCAGAGAGGGAGACTCCACACCCTCCCTGAGCAGCTGTTCCAGTGCTCTGCCACCCTCATTGTAAAGAAGTTCTTCCTCATGTTGAGGTGGAACTTCTTGTTGTTTAGTTCATGGCCATTGCTCCTCATCCTGTTGCTGGGCACCACTGAAGAGTCTGGCACTATCCTCTTAAAACCCACCTTTGAGATATTTATATAATGAGATCCCCTCTCAGTCTTTTCTTTGGACTAAACAGGCCCAGCTTCTTTAGTCTCTTCTCATTAGAGATGTTCCAGACCCCAAATCATCTTTGTGGTCTCTGGATTCTCTCCAGTAGCACAAGTAAAACCTCCCCACTTGTTTCAACAGAGTCAGGTTGTCACCCACATAGTCCTATCCATCTGGCTACTGTATAATGAACCTCTCTCCCTATATGTTCAAAACAGCTCAGCATGGAGCCAGACAGCCACCCACAAGAGAGAGCTGGGCCATTCCTCCCCACCGCAACAAAAGCCTCTGAACAGCACATGCATATTTTGGATGAAGATTCTTTCCCATTTCCAACTACACACCCCACAGTCAGCTGTCTTTACACACACGATTAACATACAGTATCATTGCAATTTAACTGCAGTGCAGGTTCCCAACACCTGCCCAAGGGCAGACCCCACAGCACTTGGTTTTCCCAAATTCCAAAAAGCGCTGTTGGTGGTGGCCATGGGAGCTGGAGGCTCTGCAGGCTGGCAAGGAAGGCTCTCTCCTAATGCAGCCAGAATTTGGGGCAGCAGCAGGGCAACCACAGTGAGTGCCAAGTGCAAGTCAGGAGCTTAGTCCCAGAATTAACGTGAATGCCAGTGCTGCACACAGAACAATGGGGCGCTGGAGACATGCAGCATAACAGGACATATGGAGCAAACCCCAAAACCTGACTATTGGAATGACCTCCCAAGCAGGGTGTTTCAGTGGAAAACAACAAACAGGGGAAGATTTAATTGGCAGAGCCAGGCATAAGCCAAAAACTCACAGTAGAATATTTAAATTTGAATGTTTTTTTTTGATTTTTGTGAATTTCCTTTAAATTTCACAACAGTGCAACTACAAAGAGCCATCAGTTCTTTCAGCTTCATCTTTCATTGTAAGGAACTCCAGCTCAAGATGCTGCTCCTGCAATGCTGGCAAACATGGACATCTGATGCAGGGGAAAGAAGAAAACAACTGTGTCCTCCTTGTGTCACCACCTGATTGCTGGCTATCGAGACAACAAAAGGAGGAAGGAGGATTCTCTTCAAACCTGCGGATTCTCTCCAAAAAAACTGTCAGGATAGGTCAGACTGCAAGGTCACAGAGCTCCTGCACTTCTTTATCATGGAAGGAGCATAAACTAAAACAAACAAACAAACAAAAAAAACCACAAAAAAAAACCCCCAAAACAACAACAACAAAAAACCCCCCACAAAACCAGATCATTTTTCAATTCCACAGTAGCTAAAATAAAATAAAATAAAATCAGGATTGATTCCAGCTGGAGATTATGAAAAGGAAGGTTTCAGCCCACAAATAAGGAACACATGAAGAGGAATTGCATCAGGTTTAGTCCATGGCATACAAAAGCCAGCCACTGGTTGATGTTCAGCAACTGAATATGTATGAGAGCATTAACTCCATCCTGTGGTTCCTCTTAGTGGTTCTTTGACCAAGACACGGACAGGAAAGAGGAAACGAGCAGTCAAGGGACAGACCCAGCAACACCAGAGGGTGCTGCAGAGCCAGGACAGGACTGGTGTCCTGTCAGCTTCCTACCGGCTCATCCACGGAGCAGATATCCTAGCAGGGATCCATGGAACCGAGAAAGTGTGCACTGCCTCCTCCCTGCTCCTTTATGCACGAAGAGAGAGGAGAACTGGGGTGCTAAAGTTTCTTCCAACTGCTTGAAGAGGAAGAGAGATGACTGTCTGTCTGTATTCCAGACTACCGACATTGTCCAGCATTACCCTTCCATGCAGTCTCCCTCCCTGCTCTGGAAGGCAGAAAGCATCACACACTACCTCCAAAGCAAGTTTTTCTGGACAGCAATCCTGAAGTCTACACAGCTGGAAACACCAGGGATGGGTCAAGGTCCAGCAGAAACTTTATCCCACCTGCTGTGGGCCATGTTGGACAAGGAAATCTGCGGAGTCTACTTCCAACACAAGCACGACCATCACCCTCAGGAGCAGGGAGGGAAGAGTAAGATTTAAGGATCGAAATCCCTCATTTGAATTCTCCTGATCTTTCCTCAAATGAGAGCAGGAAGGACAGGAGCTGCTCCTACTTTTGTCTTCAAATCCACAAGGGACCTCAGACAAGGCAGCAAGTGTGGCTCCCTGCTCTAAGACCAGGCTCTGTAGGAAAATGCAATCCTGGCAGTAGGGATAATTGCTGGCTCCCCCTCCCACTGGGAACACATTTCAGTGAGAAGCAGCCTAATCTACAGTTCAGATGCATGTGAAAAGGAAGTGAAGAGCAGCAAAAGCCCGAGCAACAGCAGCATATCCCTCTTCCCAAACAGCACAGGTGAAGGCTGGGAGCTCAGAACCAGGAGCAGGGACAGAGGATGTAACCCTGACACTGCACCTCCCACCCAGACCAGCAGCAGACTTTCCCAGCTGAAACCCAACAGCTCAAGGACCCTTGGAAGGCCTCTCCCAGCAACCCTCCTCTCTCCAAACAGGAAGGCAGGAGGAACTAGGGGACAGGATTTACGTGCCAGGGAGAGCTGGGAACAGTGCAAAGGAAGTTACTCACTGCGAGGTGACTATTTTCGGAGATGATGGCCAGGTCACAGGCAGCAAAGCTTCCCAGTGTTTGAAGAGTTTATCATCCCCACATGAAGAGAGTCCCTGATGCTGCTCCTGCCTGTCCCACTAATGTCAGTTTAATCACTGCCCAGGCAGTCTCCCACCCCCACAGACTCCCCTGCATTTCCCACCAGGTCGCTGGTTTTTCATACACACAGGAGTTCCTGCTCTACCTCTGAGCTCCACAGGAACATCTCTCTTCCTTGTCTTTGATGGTTTCCCAGGCAGCTCCAGGATTTAAGGAAAGACTGAGGGACTATGGTCTCCTTGCTTTGTTCACAACCTGTTCCCTGATTTTTGAAACACCTCCACTTCTCCTCTTCTGTCAGCAGCATGAAGCCAGACACCAACTCCCACACCAGTTGTCCTCCCTTGGGCCAGCACCTGTTTTGAAGCCAACCTGGCAAGATTTCCCCTTCTGCACACAGTGAAATACAAAGGATCACAAAGCCTTCACCTCCAAGGTCATTGAAAGCACTAAGGTACAAGTCTTTGGCACCATTTTAAGCCCTTAATTACTTTCTTGCCCTCTCCCCCTGGCCTGTCACAGCTTCGAAGTCCTCTTCCCAATGCTGTTATCACCTAGGTTCTTTCAAATAGGAATAAAGTCAAGAGCAGGATGCCAGCAGCAATCACAGCTTCAGTTCTGACCTCTTGTGCAAACTAACATATCCCTGCCCTTCCCTCCAGGTAGTAAGGAGGAAGAAGCTGAGCTGCCTGACAGCAGGAGAAGTGCAGGAATTGTTAACCATGATCATGTAGATAAGGCAGCACGATGAAGACTGCAGTCTCACACCCTTCTCCAAAGCAATAAACTCACTCCCCTCTTCCACAGGGACATCAGCAGGAACTCTCAAGCACAAGGGCAATTTTTTCCCAGAATTTTAATGGAAAGCCCAACCCACTGCAAAGAGCTTGGCATTTCTGCCCCTCAGTTCATGCTGCCCAGCTATTTCACCATATAAAACATCAGGAAATGCCTGAACTAACCACAGGAATTATATTTTTGGACAAAAAATTGAGGGATTTTTCAGCAAGAGAGTCCCCCAATCAACCCAATGGGTGCAGAAAAATCTTGCTACCACTGCTAATTAATTTGCTATCATGATCTGCAACACTTAAAAGAAAGGACTTTCCATGTAACAGGTAACACAGAGCAGCACCAGCCAAGATTGCCTGAAGGAACAGCATCAGACCAAAGCATCCCAGGAATTCTGGAAGGTGATCCTAAGAGCTAAATATATCTCAGTGCTTTCAAAGCAGCAAACACTGCTCTAGTTACTGCAAAGTGAAAGTTTGTCTTGCAGCAAACAGAGCAAAGAAGCCCCTGCCTGTCCTTTGGTGAAGCTTGGCCTGCTTGGAGTAAGGAGTGCCCAGATGAACCTCCAGGTGATCCTTTCAGCATAAATAATTCTACAGTTCATTATCTGCTTTTGCATAGGACCAGATTGGGATTCATTTCAGCACAAGTACCCAATACAAAGGGCTATGGAAAATTCCACTCACCAGCATGCAGTTTGTGACTAAAGGAATTCTGTGCTATGGAGCTGCTCTGTCAAGCTCACCCCAGCTTCTGGCATTACACACCACTTTCCTTTGGTGATCTGCTTTTAATCTTTCTAAGTCCCCTAGTCTAAGATTCCTTGGCACCCCTGAGGAAAAGCAACAAGTGGGTCAAGGAGAAAAGCAGCAAGAAGTCAGGAAGTGAATCAAAGAAAAGGGAAATACAAATACAGAAGAGAAGGTAATTTGCAGCTAGTTGCACCAGCATTCATCCAGAGTCTATTAACTTATCCCCAGCCCCCAAGGGGGAACTGGAAAACAAAACAGACTTCTTGTTCCACTGCGAAGGCCCTCTTGTCCTCACCAGACATTCTTGCTACTTGAGCTGCCAGTGAACCTTCCTGAACGGATCCCTTATCCTCACTGATATCCTCACCCTCTTCCAAAAGACGGGACTATGGAGCTTTGCTGGAGAGCTCTGTGGAGCACACTCTCAGCTTACCATACCAGACCCCCTCTCTGTGTCACGTCCCTAATGCTGGGAGAGACTTGACACCAAAGGTACAGTTCTTAAGACTCTGAAAAAAAATCAGGCATCCAGCAAAAACAGGAAGGACAAACCCAAAAGAGGAGCTTTAACTCTTTCCTCACTTTTCTAGCAACTTTATGGACTGATGAAACTTTTATAGAGCTGCAAGCCACCTAGGAAGTTTCCCCTTAAGATGCTGCTGTTTGTAAAGATGCACATATTGCTGTAAAAGTTGTAATTACTAAGAAGTAGGATTTAGATCAGCTTCTGATGGAGACAATCTCTTGGTATGGCAATCCACAAAGTTATCACACAAGTCAGGAATCCGTTTCTGCCAACTCTGTCCTAGAGCCCTGGTGCATGTCTCCAGAGCCAAGTCTTCCAAGCCTGTCCAGGACAGCGACTGTTTTAAAGATCCCACCCAGAATTGCTTTGAATATGAGGCACAGAAATGAAGACAAAGAAACCACAAACAGATCCAAGATTATACATGCAATACTCCTCTTCCTGGATGGGGGTGTGCTTTTCCTGCTCCAGGGAAAGTGTACTCACCTGTCTGATTGACATAGTGCAGAGAATGTAGAGGAAGATGAAGGAGCAGTCAGTGTAATCCTCACCCAGGAGGTTGCGGTGGGAGAGACCTTGGATGTACGAGAGGGGGATAAACGGAAGCTTTGCCACCACTCGGCCATCAAATCTGAAAAAGAGAGCACTGGATCACCACTGGAGACAGCAAAAGAGCTTTTGGATACAGAAAGAACAAGTGAGCATCTTCAACAGGCCACCAGAGCAGGTAAGACCACATGGAAGGCTAAAAAACCTTGCTGCCTTCTCCAGCCCCTCTCCATAGACTACACCAGGGAGGATAAAGACATCTCTCTCTCCAAGCCCTCCACACTCAACCATCCACAGGGTAGGATTCCCTCAGGAACAGTCTTCCCATAATCAAAGTGTTTCCTAGTGATTTAAGTGATCAACTGGATAAGCTGCTGGTTCATGAAATCTTGGTGTTTTGCAATTTTCTGGTGCATTTTATTTCAAAGTCAGATTTAGCAGATCACCTCCCAGACCACAGTCAGCACTTCAATAAAAGATGAACGACTGTCACCCTGCTGTATTGCAGTTACTGCAACCAGACAGACCCTTTGCTCAAGCAAAACAGCATTTTTTAAGCAGAGCGTAAATCAGACACCTTTTCCTTCCCTGGAGCAGCTGTGCTCCTCAGGATGCACAAGAGAGCCAGCAGCAGAACACTTAATATTCCCAGTTTCTCTGCATTAGCTCTGGAAATGAAGGCAGTGCAGAGGCAGGATGATACTGCATATTCCTAGCAGCATGTCCTGCTCCTGGAATCCCTCCAGGTCCACATTCCAGGGCATTGGGCAGAGTGTGAATTTTGGCCAGTTTGCAAAGATTTCTCCCCCAAGCCAGACAGTCGACCCAATCTTTTGATGTAGATGTGTGTGATGCCTCATCAGCATGTGCATATTTGGATGCTATTTTCTCTGCGTGTGCTAATTTTCAAACAGGTGTTTCTTGTTTCAAGAGATCCTAAATGAGCCTTCTTTCCTGTGGAGATGCATTCACACAGCCACGGCTCAAACACACGCCAGCTTTGTTTACATCTCACAGGCAGTTTGGCAAAAGAGCTTGAAACGGATGTTTATCTCCCTGGAACATCCCCCAGTGGCTTAAAATTCTGCGTTATTCCTGCTGTGAGAATGACAAGTACTTCAGCAGTAGCACCCTGAGGTACCTGCTTTTAATTCCAGCAGGTTTTCAGAGTTATGAAGAGGTACTGGAATGTACAACTCTTAGTGTAAGGCAGAGAAGTGATTGCATTAAGAAGTTCCTGGCAATGCAGCCAGAGAAAATTGAGACACATAGAAGGCAAGTCCTCGCCTGGGAGAAATCCATAGTGGCTTGAAGGCCACTGCTGCTGCAGATCTCACTGTCATAATGAATCTTTTAAGCCACAAGTCACTCAGCTGTTTGTCTTGGGCACAGCACTCTGCTCCTTGGGTTTAAACCAGCCTTGCTGACACGTCCATATCCTTCCAGCACGGTCCAACCTGCTGCCCCGTTACTACCAACACTCCAGGAATGACAGCAGATCATCCCAGTGATTTCCATTTTGGCTAAGGTGGTACTTGGCAATAGTGAGATGCTCAGCCAGAGTAGCAGCATCTGCAAAATACCTATCCAAAGCGTGGCACATCATGCTGCTTCCACACAATTCCTACTCCTTTTTTCCCAGAAGCCATGAACTCATTCAAGTGAAGGAAAAGCAGCAAATGTGGCTACAGCCATTGCAGATGTCAGCCACCCTTTTCCTCGTTTTCCTACCACACCCACAGTGCCTCCATAGATACCCCAAACAGGAGTAGCTTCCCAGAGGGAGCCTAGGAACCTCCTGAATCCTTAAGTGAGCAACAAGCAGCTGCTCTTCACACTATGTCAAGAGACTGGACAGTAGAGGAGAACCAGCACCAGCCATTCTGCCAGCTTCAGACAGGGTAGGTACCACCCACCAAAGCTGCCATTTGATGCAGATTCATTGCCTACTTTGGACTGAGACCAAGAACAGATTTTTAATTATCTAGCCCTGAAGGCCACACAGCCAAATCTTTAGATTCTAATTCCATAGCCTCAGCTATTGGCAAGAAAGCTCAATCAGAGAGCTCTCTGGATACTCCTGCTGCTCAGATTCCCTCTAAAGAAAAGAGGCAGTTAAATGAAAGATAAGCCCAAAGGTTCACATCCATTCTCTGTTCAGTAGCATGGTCTCTGTGGGCAGGAATCCTCAAAAGAAGAACAAGACAAATAAACTTAATAGAAGTTTATTGGTTTCTTCTTTTTTTTAAAGTTAATATCTAAGGAAGGAGGAGCCATATAGAATTTAATCCAAATCAACTCCTTCCTAAAGTTCTTAACAAACTTACAGTTCTGTAACACTTGTTAGTCACAGAATACTCAGAACAACTGCCTCTTCCCCCTCTAGGAAAGTGGGCACAGTGGGGTAAAACATTTTTAGTTTGTTTTTCAGTTTGCTTTAGGGGCAGGTGCTGGTGCTTGTATTGTATCCAAAGAGCAAGGTAAGCACTTGGAGGCCTCAAGGGCAGCACTACAAATGCCCCCTCAGACACCTTGCTGCTCACAATGCACCTCCAGCGCTGCTCAGGACTGCAGTGAACTGAGACGTCAGTGACTCAAGACTGTACCAAAATTTTAAAGTCCTCCAGTGCTGGGTTGCTCTGCTCAGAATGCTCAGTGCTGAAGTCTAAGCTGAATAAATAAATGATCCACACAGTGGCACTTCTGTTACTATGTTACCCCATGTTTGCAATTTATCCACCCACAGATCTCCAGTGAAATAACAATTGACAGTATCCTGGGGACTGCCAGCACAGAGGCCAAAGGCTTTGGTGCCCAAGAATGTAAATTTCTGTTTGCAGGGCAAGTATATTGCCCAGATATCAAGCAGCCTCCTAAAGGTTATGCTAATAATATTCATATCATCTTCAGATTTAACTGCCAACAGTTCATATTTCAAGTGAATCAAGTTTTAAAAACCAAGCACAGCCTTTCAGATTTGCATATCTGAAACAAAGCTGTCTATAACTGTGCAAACCAGTTTGGGGTTTCTTATCTGTTTGGTTTTTTAAACTACACCTATCCCAGGTCACTTTTAAAGCAAATGAAGCTTGGAGCCCATGCCTGGACCTGTTTATATCTGGACTGTGATTACCTCAAGTAAGGCAACAACAAACTCTGCAATTACAGCTTATTTCTAAGGGCAAGAGAGCTGACCCAATTTTGTCTGCAAGAGCATTCTTTGGTCATACCATTACAGCAAAGCCAAAGCAGCTGAAGACTGAAGATGTTTGCCTGAGATGTACCAAACTTGCCCTAATCAGGATGTTCCCATGGAGAAAGGATATTAAAGCTGTATCCAGACTGAATGCAATTTGTTCCATTTGGTTGTGTTCAGTACCCAGTGTTCCCTCTTGAGCAGAATGTGCATTGGATGACCAAACCACCACATCTTCATATGAAACATGGATCCATTTATTTATTTATGGTTCTTGGCTGGACAATGTCACTCTTAACACTTCAAGTGATGAAGGGAAGATGGAAAATATATTCACCATAAATATGTAAGAAAAAAATCCAGGAAGTCGATACTTACATGGAGTTAAACATTCCCATCAAGGCAGTGAAGCAGAAGCCAATTGCAAACATGGATTTCATCCTAACCTGCAAGCAGAAAGGTCAGAGATAATCAAAACAACAGGCCCACACTGAGGTATTATGACCTCACACCCTTAAAAACAGTCTTTGTACAGATCATGAAACCAAGAGGGAAAAAGGATGACCCAGGAGACAGAGGGGTTGTAAAAGTGACTGGAGAAGTCCCAAAGAGAAGTCAACAGCTGGGTACAAAGGCAGCCACAGTGTGGCCCACTGATGTAAAGTGCTGCTTCAGGAATCCAAAACCAAAAAGTGCTCAAGAATTGTCCCGTTACCTTGCACAGGCTGGTTTTATTTTTTCCTTAAACCTATAAACCCATCAGGGGGATTCCCAGGGGATCCCCAGCAGGGAATCATTACAATGACCAGAGTTATAGGAAGCCACAAAAATTAATTCTGTGAAAAACATAATGGAGACTTATAAAGATGAAAATAGCTAAGGTTTGGCATGAGATGAGGCAGTAACTGCTGGAGAACTCTGTGGCTCATACTAAAATCTGTAGTTATTAGAGAAAATCCAGAAGGACCTTTCCAGAGGAAAAGCAGCTATGTCTGCCAAGTGAGCAAAGTCCTTCTGTTGGAAAACTGACTGAAATCTTCAGCAGCTGGGAACTGGCTTTAAATTTTCATACCATTGACAAGTCCCTGTTGTTATTCTTCAGTTTCTCTTCTTGTCTCTCTGGAAAGACAAAAACAACTGTTATAATCAGTTATGTCAACCTAGAAACCAAAGTGTTCTCATTTCCAGGAAAACTTAACCTCTTTGGCTCTCCAAACAAACAACACTTCCAAAATCAACTCCAGCTCTCTTTGCCAGACAGTAGAAAGTGAAAAACTGTACGTAGCCAACTGCTTCTCCACCACAGCAACATGCAGTAAGTCAGGCACAAAGAGAGGGGGCAGCTGGAATCACACATTCAGCACTTTTGAAAGAAATGCACCCAATGTCAGATTAGCTAAATCAACCAACTTACACAGGAGCATGAGCACTGCTGCCAGGAAATAGAGACAGTGCCCCTCTACCACAGTTCCCAAACGGAGCAGTAATCAATTTGCTGCACACCATCATAAATACATTGATTAAGTAAGGATTTCCTTTTGGAGGTCTCAAAAGCGAAAACCATGCACAGAGCTGGGAGCTGCATCTCAGCAACACCAACATCCTCCTGGTCTTAGCAATGAATTTTGCGCCCTTCTCACATCTAGGAGATTCTCCAAAGAGGAAAGAGATTTCCTACATGAAATTCAGTAATGAGTGTATTACTGTGCTTTGCAGAAAATGCTTTCATTGGAAATTTAGTCTGTACTTAAATCACCACAGACTTCAAAGATACTCAGATTTTCAAGCAGGCCTTTTCCGTGTCCCTCATTGGAGGGCTGCTCTGGCCTTCAGTATTACCCGCTATCTCTCACCTGTCCTGTCCCACACCCCCATCATTCCTTGTGCTCCTCTCAGACTGAGGATCCAGAGGGGCAGCCAGGGCTGGGAAGCAACAGCCAGCTGAAGTAAGGATGTGAATAATGAAGGAATATCCAAATAACAGCACGAGTGAAGAGGGGAGGATGCAGAAGGACTGCCAAGGGCTATCCAGCATGGGAGTTTCAAGAGATCCCCACTGAAGTTCCAGTACAAGAGGCCCACAGCTCAGAAGCTCCACAATGCTCTCCCAAGTCCCTGCTAAGCACAGGGACTCATAGTCAGTGTTACTAAAAGCAATAGCAACATCCCTACCCAATTTCTTAGAACTCTTTGCTATTTCCATTTGCTCCTAAATACAAACCTTCCAGACACCTGCTTCCTGATCCAGGTGGAAAGTTTTGTCTTGGGATATTTCAGCAACCACAGGCCAGCTCTTCAGGAATCACATTTGGCACAAATACTTGTTTTTTCCCCTCTGTTGCATAACTAGCCATCTATTTAGGTGGGCTAAAGGTTACATAGAGGAAAGAACACAGCCCTGATTGCCCAATATACCTGATCTATCTCTCACCTATTTCTACAGATTCAAAATGAACATATTCTGGGTGATCTACCAACTTTATATAAATGGCCTGTTCCTGCCCAGCACATACATAAACAACCTGTTAAGTACTTGGCTGGGTACTTTACAGCTGGGTAAAGGCACAGAGAAAGAGGACTGAGTTAATAAGCAGCTCCCTGGCATCCAAAATCATCTTATTCTGGTCATTGGAACACAAACCATGAGGATACAGGGATACAGATTTGCCAGGACTGGGGTTTTTGTTTTGTTTTGCTGTCCATCCAGCACTCATGTGGGCTCCTGGGATTGTCACTATTTTTTCTTCCAAAGGCACATGGACAGAGAGAGCAGTAGCAAGGTGTAAGCTAACAAAATAGCTCCTTAAACTGAAATAAGAGAAGGCTACACCAATGGCTAAAGGTGTCCTGTTCCAGCAGTGTCAAAGATGATTTAGACACAGTGTGACAACTGGTTCATTTTACTGTTAAAAATAAAGTTTTGCAAGTAGGAAACACCAAAGTAAGCTTTCCCAAGTAACCTTCCCCCACCTCCTTGTGCACATGCATGATTCAACCCTTATGAAACCAAGTAATATCATCCACACACCTTCTGTCTTACTCTATGCACCGAACAGATAGCAACTGAGGTAGGTCTGTATCACAGCTGTTACTTATCCATAAAGCCTCAGTTCAATATTTACTTTTTGTTAACTAAAATGGTAGAACTTGGAAGAACTCCAGCACAAGTAGATTTGCTGTGACAACAATGGCCCATCTTGCAGAATGATTTGACATCCAGTAAGTTACTGAGACCAGAGATTTCAAAACCATTTAACAGCTGTGAGTCATTTTCTTGAAGTCCAGTGTGACATTTAGGATCTGATTTTTCAGAAACACCAAGAATTCATCTTTGCCTGAGCACAAATGAATACTCAAGTTACACAGCACTAGTAAAGGAAAAAAAAAAAAAAAAAAAAAATCAGTGTCAGAATCTTAGGCTTGGCCAGCAAGCATCACAGCAAACAAAATCAGTGGTCACTTCCTAAGTTCTGATCTCTGTCCCTTTGTGCTTTTTCATCTGCAAAACAAGATTATTTCAGTGTATAAAAATTGGTGGAGCATCTGAAGTCCTCAGATTCTACTGTTTATTGGTTTAATCCAAGCACAAGTAAAATACTGTCTGCTAGGAACACAGCTTGGATGGTGCCCTGCAAAAAAGTCATTGTCACACTTCTTTTATTTAATGTTATCTGTAGTTGTTACATATGATCACTTTCAAAGTTGCCTTATCCATCAAGCAGTGTTCATCCCACGCAGGGATTAGTCAAGATTAAGAACTGAAATGCACAAGAGGAAACATTTTGGCTCATGTCCCTTCAGGAATCTAATGACAGCAGGTTTTCTACCTAGGAAGAACTGTTTGAAGATGTGTTTATAATTCCCAAGCTTTGTACAGATCAAATGACTAATCCAGCTACCTGGTGTTACAGAGGAATGAGGAAACCAACTCCCAGGAGCTCTCAGAAGTGTTCCTGACATGATCTCTGTAATAATTTAACTGAGCTTTGCTGCATGTTGTGAGTCCTGCAGATAGCAGAACTTCCTAAAACACATGTTCCTTTAGACATCTCTTTACATTGTTCTTGCTTAGTTCAGTACTTAAAGAGTTACCCTAAGCCAGAAAGAATTCAGCTTGCAGACAATGAAAAAGAATAGAAAAATAAATCACTGCCTAAAATTGAGAAAAACTAATTAATCAAACTTGAAATTAATCTAAGCACAGTTACAGTTAACATGAACACCTTCAATTCTGAAGTGTTCAAATGAAGGGGAAAAAAAAATCCAAAATAAGAGTTCCTATAGTTACTGCAAGCTGCCAGTGCACTGCAGCAAAGAGCTTTGACATCTAGAATTAGTAACACCCATGGATATCAAGGCTAAAATGGGAGAAAAAAAATCAGGGAGCTCAGCAAGAGGTGCTGCTCCTCTCAGTGATCTGCCCATTTGATCAAAACCACCAGGAAGCTGGGTATCTCTGGCCTTGGCAGAGTAAGGCAAATGAATAAATAGCCTTGAAAGGAAGGAAAAGATAATCACTTCCATCAGTTTCTCAACTTCCCACCATTTTTGAGGCACCATTCTTACCTATCTTCTTTTTCTGCTGTCGGCCTGCTGATTCAGTTATCGTTTCCTTCTTCTTTTCCACTGCAAAATGAAAAGATATTCCATCATTTCTGCACAGTGATACCACCACTCCTTTTCCACACACCAAACATTAAGTAATTAATTCCTTTGCAGAACAGGGGCACAAAAAACCAGCTAAGTATGACTAAGAACATATTCAGAATCAATAAATTATCAACTACCCAGGCTGATTACACCAATCACTTAAAAACTAATAAAAAAAAAAAATTCAAAACCCTGGATAAGATACAAACATATTTAAAGGGTTAATTTTGAACTCTGTCAAGAGCCCATTACATTGTGGACTGAGCAGTCTGGGGACAATTTTGGCTCAACTGACCCTTGCTGATTTGTCATTAGTATTAAACAGTACTTTTGATTCAGCAAGTGGAATGAAAAGAGCTTTGTGGCAAGCTCTGTTCCCAATTATCTGCAGTGGGAAGCAGAATACAGGAAAGCCTGTGTTCTCATACATCCCTTCTTCACAGGCAGGCACTCTCAAGGGAAATGCTGTCCAAGCAGTCAGCCACAGCCTCTCCACTCTTCAATTAATTAGTACTGAAGTATTTCCAATATTTTAAAGTAGGAGCCTAAGTTCAAAGGTACTAAAACCCCAAATCAGACATGCACCAAGCACCTGCAACCAACCACCACTGCAGCAAACCAGGCTAACAGAGCCAGCACAGGGAACTGGGAACACAGTAAATGTGCTGCTCAGCTGCAAATGAGGTTCTGAGACAGCAAAAAGGGCTTTTTCAGGAAGCAAGAGACATTTTTCATCACGACCTATAACAAGAGTACTCCAAGAAGCAAGGATAATGAAGCATGACCCTGGTCTAACAACAGATAGCAGCCTTTTTTTACTTTAAACTCTTTACATTTATGCAAACTGCATGTACCATATCTACTCTACCAGCAAAGAGCCTTGGCTCATCGTTAGCTCACAGACACCTGAATGCTAGGGCTCCCCTCCCTCATGAAGTAATAGCTCAACACAAACCCTCCAGCCCTGATTTCACAGAGGAAATGAAGACAGCCAACCTTCCAAGCCACACCAGGATCTGTAGTGCTGCCTTACAAAATGCCCGTGTGTCAGTCACAACTGCTCAGAAAATCACACCAGCCCAGACAAGTCACCTAAACATCACCCCCCCCATGGCAATGGAGTGAGACACAATTGCTTTTCCCAAAGAACATGAATATCTCTTGTGGGCAGGCTAGCACAGTGAGGGAAACAGGGAGCTTGTGTCCCTTGGGAATACTGGAGAGAGGTGTCCAGATGACACAATGCACCCAGTGCTCACAGAACACTGTCTCCAAAACCTTCCTTATGCCAAATCCAGATGGGGAAACCTGATCAGTCCATCCTCCCTGGTCCACATAACCCCATGGCCCCAGCTCTAAACAATGCTATTAAGCCTTATGCCAACCACGAGGAACTCCCAACCCCAATTTCCTTAGGACTGTTGGGCAGTCTCTAAAGCCTGTCCGTGGGAACCTTAATGTCAACACATCAGAAATTCCAGGGACAGCCTTCAGCCTTGCAAGTTTACCCCTACATTTACCCAGAACAATCCCTACATCGGCCTCAGACAATGCTGAGCCTCTGCCTAGGAAGGAGAGGACAGGAAGAGATGAAACTAAGGAGTAACAATGTCTGCTCAAGCACACTGCTCAAGCACACTGCTCAGCCCCTTTGTTTTTGCCAAACGACTCTCACGGGAGAGCCTGAAGATCTTAAATGTGTTTTTTCCTGTTTCAGATGTGTTAGATAACAGTTGAAAGGTGGGGTTCAAGTGGTCCACTTGGCAAGTTGTAAGCCCTCAGGTCAGCCAGCTGTCCTCAGCACAAGAGGGGAATGGAAAAAAGCAAAGCTGAATTTTTACTGACTCTTTATTCAGCTTTACCTTTTTTTTTGTTGGGGGTGAGGAATCAAACAAGGAGATCAGAAACTAATTGAGATGCATGAACCTCACATCATTCCCTTCACAAATGATAGCCTAGATACCTGGAGAGCTATAAAAGCAAACAGCATTAAACTCTTACAGCAATCATTAGGCCTAGAGATTAAGCCCTGCTAACTGCTCTCAGAATTTAACAGCACAAACAAGAGAGGACACTAAGTTTGCAGCTGGGTTTCAACTCCTTCTCTAACTTGCTCTTCTGGGGCTAATTCTATCCTACACCTAGGACAAGTGGGATTCAGCTGAGGCAGGCAGAGATGCAATCCCCATCTGCTACTGCTGTGGTGACAAAAGCCCCTAATGTTGGAGCTGTAACACAAACATGACTATACTTCAGCTCCTCAGTTTATATTGCCCAGAGGAAGGCTGGAATAAGATGGGCTAGTAAGAGCAAAATGTGATAATATTGTTCTCTCAAGCATTAAAAAGCACTGACACCATAATGAAACACTTCTAAGGTAAAACTAGGTCTATTTTGGCCCCAGTTGTCGTGTGCTGTCTCTTACTGCTGTAACTTGGGTAGGGTGTACACAGTTGAGTTTAAAAAGCCAGAATTTCTCCTCTGCAACTTGGCTTCTGATACAGACAGGTCCATTTAAACACTCCATGCTCCCCCCTGTTTACCATTTCTCTTAATATTTGATGCAGATCTTCTGACTGCTCATCCTCAGCTCCTTTTTCCCTTCTTCCCTCATCCTTTGTTTACCCCCTCCCAGACCTCTCGGACCTCCTCTCTATGGAATGAACCTGGGACTTATTTCCTAATCAGTTCTATTTGCTTCCAGTTTACATTAGGATAATTTGTTTTTACATCAGCTGATTGCTCAGACCTTTCTATGATGGCTTTGTCTTTACTCATTCCCCACCATTAATCACCATTTTTAATCTTTACATAAAATGCTTTCCTCTCATGATATTCATTATTCAACCCCAGTTCCCTCTTCCTACAGGCCTCAAATTCTCCTCTTCACCCCTGAAAGATGGAAATTGCACCTTTGAAGATATTTCAGGCATTTATTTCAGACACTGGCTACTCATGTTCAGAAAAAAAGATGCCAGTACCAATCTCTTACTCCCTCCTGTCCTCCATTGACAGGAGGGGTCATTTAGACAAGGCAAAAGGTCTTTGGCTGAGCTTCCTCCAGTAAAAGACCAGAATTAAGGACATAAACAAGCCTCTGATGAGTACTTACATTTCTTGCTCTGCTTTTCCACTTCAGCCTTTAATCTCTTGTATTTGTCTGTCCGATAAACCAGCACCCAAGTTATACCTGAAATAAACACTCAGCCAGTAACGAGGTAAGAAAAAACCTCCTGCAATAATACTGATATTAGTGAGCAAATCCATATGCATAAATTAAACTTTATGTCTATAAAACTCCGTTATAACACAACCAAGGGAGCACAGAGCACCAGCAAGCTGTACCATCCCCTTTCCTTCAAATCCCCTTCCCAAGTTCCATGTAAAATGGAACTGTAAAATAAACTATGAAATGAGCTACAGATTTAAACTAAAAAAACTTTTTGGTTTTTACTTTTATTGATAAACTATGTACAAAATAAACTCTACAATAAACATCTTCAGTTTCAGTTCGTGCCCAGTTCATTACCAGCTTCAGTTTCTTCATGCCCAACAAGCTGTTGCTCACTTTAAAATTACAGGTTGATTAAGGCAATAAACATCTGTGTGCTCTACATTTCCACACCTAACTAAGGCCTGAGGAATAATTTCTTCTCCTACTAGGACCTCTCTGTAAGTAGCATCACATTTTGGAAACACAAATTAGGTTTTAGGCTAGAAGAGACCTCGAGAGATTCTCCAGTCTAAATCCTTGCACTTAAACATAACAAAACCCAGTTGTGCCACAAGTGCAGAACCACTGGTTTGTGAGCACTTCACTGTCAGCCCCTACACAAAGCTTCTGGCCCCTTGTTTGGTTTTTTGGCTTTGGTTTGACAGCAGGGCCATGCTGCTGAGTCCCTGGACTCACCAGCTGCAGAGAAAGGAACCCTGTAAACACTTCTGAAGTCAGCACAGCCTCATGCTGTGAAAGGCAGAGGATGTGCAAACCTTGTAACCCCAAAAGCCATGCACCAGGGCTCCTAGAAGGCCAGATTCCACCGGGGATTCTCCCTGCCCTGGGATGCACAGAGATGGTGCTTTGCAGCTGTGGGATGAAGATTTGAGGACAGAATGGATAAAAGGGATTTGGGGATACACACAGTGCCAGAAAGGGGACCTCTGACCTGTGACTACCCCAAAAGGCACCTATCCAACACTTCCTTAAAAAACTGCCCCTATTTCAACCATTCAAATATAAACAACCTTTTCAAGCAGCTTAAGCCACCATCATTGCAAGGTCAGGAGACTTCTTCACATCCTTCCCACAACATCTACTGGGGAAAACCACTATGTCCTCTTTCATCCTCCAACAGCCTCCCCCCCTTCTGGAGGGAACAACCCCCATTCCCACCGCTTTGCGCCAGAGGTCAGAGCTGTTCGGGGGTGATTCACTGCTGTCCTCTCGGGTGCCCGTGAGGAGGTTCAGGTGACCCCGAGCCACCGAGCCCCGTTTCACAGCCCCTTTACCCTGCTCTTCGCCCCCTCCCCAGGGCCCCCAATGCCGCCCCTTCACCCGCTCCCTGCCAGCGCTCGAGGGAGCTGCCGGCCGCCCTCCGGACACAGCCGCGCCCTCCCCGGCGCACCCTCCCCGGCTCACCCTCGGCTAGCAGCGCGGTGCAGACGGAGATGAACACGATGAGGAGGGTGTCGGCGAACATAGTGCTCATAGTGGTGCCACCACCGCCCCCGACCCGGCAACACCGCCGCGCACCCGGAAGTGCACCCGCCACCCGGAAGCCGTTTTTCCCCGCTGCCTAGCAACGCCCGGAAGCGACTACCTGCGCTCCCGGCTGGCGTTACCGGCTGCGAATGAAGCCGAGGGACCGGCGAGGGGCGGGGAAGGTGCGGCGGACGCTGCTTTGATTGGGCGAGACGGCTGTCAATCGTGGCGGCGAGGCTCTCCCCCTCAGCGAGGTTGAGGGGCGGTCGTTGTCACGGCGGTGCGGTGGTGCTGGACCCAACTCCTGCCGCAGCATGCCCGAGTCGCGCACACTGGGACCTGGTGAGGCCGCGCCCCGTTAAAGGCTCGAGGAGGGGCTCACAGAATCAATGAGGTTGGAAAAGACCTCCACAATCATCCTTGAATCCAACCTGTGACCCAACACTACCAAGTGGCGTGTCTGGTCTTTCCTTAAACAGCTCCAGGGACGGTGACTCAAACACCGCCCTGGGTAGCCCATTCCAATGTCTAATCACCCGTTCTGTGAAGAAATTCATCCTAATGTCCGACGTAAACCTCCGCTGGTGTACTTTTGACACTGGGTGTCTGGGTGTCTGCCCTCCCTGCACCTTGCCGGGATATGGTGCCTGAACCCACTTGCCAGGGAAGATGCACAATGCATTTGCTTGCAAAAAGGTTAGCTTGGAGAAGCCTTCCTGGTTTCTACAACTCTGCCCTGGCTTAATTTGCCAGTGGCATGAATGGAAGTGTTCAAGACCAACTTGGACAGGTTTCAGCGCAACTGGTCTAGTGGAAGGTGACCCTGTCCATGGCAGGGGGGTGGAAGAGATGATCTTTAGTGTCCCTTTTAACCCAAACCATTCTAAGATTCTGTGGTTCTATGAATACCCTGTTAGTGCATCTCACCAGGAGGCATTTTCTGGGGTCAGGTATTTAGGAATATCGTTGCCTACCCTTTAGCAGGGGCTGTTGCTGTCCCACACACTCCTTGTACAGCCAGCAGTGGAGTGCACCATTCTGTGATTCACAGGGAAATCAATCTCCCATTGCTCATGTGTGTAAAATATTCACGGATGGGACAAGACTATGAAGTGCATTAATGAGGACAGTGCAATAATGGCAAGGATTTGGCAGACAGACTAATTGACTTCTATTGAGGCTCCAGCAGTTACACCTGGAGCAGCAGAACTAGACCAAATCCACGGGTTGCAAAGGGGTGAGGAGACCTAGAAAGCAGAATTACAGAAAAGAAAGCAGGGCAGGCAGGGAAGGGCAGGTTTGTGTGTGTCCTTACATAACGGAGGAGTTTGCTGTCAGTGACAGTGATACACTGTGGGATTACATGGGCAGAGCTGAGTGAAAAACAGGGAAAGGAAAAAACCTATTGCCCTTAAATTAAACACTCCATTCAGAAAGAGTGTGAGGAACTGTAGTTCAGAGAAGATAGCACAAGCAGCAAGTGAGGGCGTGAGGTCAGACAGCAAACAACCTCTCTGAGCCTGGGCCCAGGCACACGAGGAAACCAGAGAGCCACATGTATGCAGGTGGCTGAATCAGACGTCACTGAGAGGTGCAGCTACACACCACAGGAAAGTCCCAGTACTGTGCCCAGACACGGGGAACTTCCTGCAACATCAGGGCAGAACTGAGAACTGGATGTCAGCAACACAGGACTCAGAGCCATCTGGGAGACAGGGATGAAACGAGGATGGATATTTCAGTTTGGGGTGAGCAGCAGGAAGATATTGACAGCTGGTGATGCATCAGGACTTGTGATATACCGAAAAAATCTTCTCTGTGAAGGTGGTGAGGCACTGGCAAAAGTTGCCCAGAGAACCTGTGGATGCCCCATCCCTGGAAGTGTCAAGGCCAGGTTGGACAGGGCTTGGAGCAACCTGGTCTAGTGAGAGGCGTCCCTGCCCATGGCAGGGGGATTGGAATGTGATGATCTTTAAGACCCCTTCCAACTCAGTCCATTCTGTGTATCTATATTATTTTGTGCTACCTCATGCAGTTCCCTGTGCTGCATGCCATCCTCCACCCTTTCTCCCTCTCTTTAGAGCTCCCTGACTTTCCTGGTTGTGAAATGTATCAACGCGTATCAAAGCAGTATTTTGAAATAGTTTCTCTTATACTGCTGTGGGAAATGACTCACATGGTATCAGTTATTGATACGGAATGGGGGTTTTTTTGGCAGATCCAAGCCAGAAGAAGATGGTCAGTGACAAGAACAATTTTCCTCTCTGGTGTCCGTGCTTTGAACTGGAGGTAG
Organism: Corvus cornix cornix; assembly: GCF_000738735.6. Taxonomy (NCBI): domain Eukaryota; kingdom Metazoa; phylum Chordata; class Aves; order Passeriformes; family Corvidae; genus Corvus; species Corvus cornix. Next base: position 26,305,359 of record NC_046338.1, read on the forward strand.
AGGTGACAACAGGCTCTTTGTAATTTCATCCTTCAGTTTGAATCACACCAGGATCCTTATCAGCAGATCCTTTTCTCAGACAGCACACAGCATATTACCCTCAATGGCATTTCCTTTTCAAAACAGCGTTCTGTGCTTTGATCAACGTGTAAAGGACAGATGAGAGTTGGGTGCAGTCTGATTTGATCTACCAGCCTGGGATATGAGAAAAAGGAAAGCATTTGCACTATACATCGCTCTGGTTACATGAGTTAGGGGCTGGTGTAGTCTACAAGCATTCTAGATATAGAAGTGGTAATGTTTATGGACGCAACCTTGAAACCAGATTAGAGAGACACATAATCCCAGGAGATTTCATATACTGAAGTCTCCAAACTTAAACTGAACAAAAGATTCAGTTGCTTTGCACAGTGTGTAAGTGACCAGCAGCCAGTAAAAGGGTGCGTAAAATTCTCAGTTTTGAGGAAAGGTGCCATCTAAAACTAACTGGGACTTGGATTTGATTCACTTCTAGTTCACAGCCCTGGCCTGGTTTTGAAAGAACTATTAAACTGACCTTTGCAAGTTCTCCTTGTGTTCTGTATAAATAAGCCTTGGATATCCCTAGTTCGTACCCCTCCAGGGCCCATCAAGAGGCATTTACTCATCCTTTCTCCTGCAGGTGTGTTTGCTCCTGCCACATGTCCAGCAATAAGGGGACTTGGAGGTGAAATGCCATGACGGGCATCCTACAGAGAAGCTCAGGATGGGCAGCACAGCCTGAAACAGGTGTAGCACAGCAGAGGGTTTGGACTGTCCCCAAGCAGGGCAGCAGTGAGGGCAGGCAGGAGGAGAACCAAATAACCTGAAGTTCTCACTGTCCTCAGGGGCTTTTGCCATCCAGATACAGCTGTGTCAGTGTTGGAGTAAGAAAGAAGAGCTGTGAATAGCTCCTGGGTCCCAGTGGGGTGCACAGGAGCTGTGCTCATGGTCAGTGCTTGGAAACTGGCTTGGGGCCATGGGAATCCATGGGAATTCATCCCTACAGGAAGTTCTCAACCACATATAGAACTTCCTTCCCTGGAAGTGGCTGCATGCAGTGCCATGCTCCCATGGCACTGCTGGAGAGGAATTGGGAGCAGTGGGCAGAGGGGCCATGGCTTCCCAGGACACCCTCTCAAATCCTGTGTGATGAGGGCTGGGACATGGGACCTGTCTGGCAAACATCTCCACACCTGTTTCGCTGTGTTGAAGTGGAAAGTTAAAAACCTAAGTGAAAGTTCTGGTCCTCTGAACAGGGCTGGGAGGAACTTTGGGGCATTGCTTGGGTTGTCTCCTGCCCCAAAACAGGATCAGCACTACTAAACACTTTCCATACAGGAGCATGCCTACTGCTTCTTTTTTTTCTTTTTTTAAATCCTCAGATTTAAAGAGTCCTTACTCTCCTTAAACAACCTTTTCTATGATTTAACCCTTTTTACCCCTAGAAAATGTCCCTGAATTGCCCTTGTTACAGTGTTGAGCTGGCAACATTTTGTTTTAATCCCTATCTGTAAAAGAAATTTATTCCCTTCCTGTTTGAGGCAGCCTCTTATGTATTTGGAAATGGTTATTGTGTCCCCACAGCCTTACAGCCCAGCAGAGACCTTCTCCAGACTAATCACAGAAGGTTGCTGCAGTCCTTCTACAAAGCCAGACCAGACTGTTCCAGAGTCCCCACTGGAGTCTCTCCACCAGGCCTCACCTTTCTCAAAACACAATACCTGTGGATGTATCCATCCACCCAATGGGATGTTTGCCTTTTTCACAGCAGCACTGTGAATTGACTCTTTAATCCACTCTACTCCAGATCTTTATCTGTAAAAGGCCTGGCTAGCCAGCAGGCTCCTATCTCACATTGCCACAGATCATTATCACGTTTGTCTGCATGGACTTGCACCCTACATGCCAATCCTTTTTTCATTTTATTGAGGTCATTTTGACTTTGAATCCTGGCCTCCAGAGCACTCACAGATCTTCCCAGACAGGTCCCACTTGCTAAAGATATAAGCATAATTTGTATTCCTGGATTTGGGTCATTAATAATAATTTATGACTGCTCACAGGACCAGGGCCCAGGTGGGGTGGGAGATTCACAGAATCATTATGGTTGGGAAAGATCACCAAGTCCAACCATTAACCCAGCACCGATCACCAAGAAACAGTGTCCTCAAGTGCCACATCTGCATGGTTCTTGAACATTTCCAGGAATGGTGATTTGACCATTTCCCTGGGTAGTCTGTTCCAATGCCTGACCACCCTTTGGGTGAAGAAATTTTTCCTAATATCCAATCTACCCACCCAAACCTTGGAATAAGTCGAGGATATTTCCTTTTGTCCTATCTCTTGTTACATGGGGGAAAAAGGCCGACCCCCAGCCAGCGACAACCTCCTTTCAGATGTAGAGAGTAATAAAGCTCCCCCTGAGCCTCCTTTTCTCCAGGCTGAGCCCCCCCCCAGCCTTGTGCTCCAGACCCTTTCCCAGCTCCGTGGTCCTTCTCTGCATATGCTCCAGCCCCTCAATGTCTTTCTTGTCGTGAGGGGCCCAAAACTGAATCCTGTTTTCGAGGTGTGGCCTCACCAGTGTCCAGTACACGGGGACGGTCACTGTCCTGGTCCTGCTGGCCACACTATTGCTGATCTAAGCCAGGATGCCCTTGGCCTTCTTGGCCAGCGTGGGAGACAAATAATGGAGGTTCTTCCGGGAGCTACCGTGGTGTAGTCCCAGCGCTCTGTGGGATGAAGCGGAGTGGTCAGAGGCGAAGGGAGCCGGTGCGAGGACGCAGCAGGGTCCGGCGCACGGCGCGACCGCAGCGCCTTTGTCCGCGGGCGGGCGGGAGGGCGGCGGCGCGGTGCGGGCCCGTGTGGACGCAGTGCCGCCCGCCGGCGGGCTGGGCCGGAGCATGTGCAACTGCGGCAGCACCTGGCAAGGAGCCGCAGCGCCGGGGATGTGAACCAGGCGGGGAGGAAGGCCCTTGACTCATCAGATAAATCCAGCCCCGCACTGCAAGTGAAGGCGGAGGAGGCGCGGCGGCGAGCAGCGGAGGATGGCGGGGGACAGTGAGCAGCGGCTGGAGGAGCAGGGGCAGCCCAGCGGCGGGGAGCCTTTCCTCATCGGCGTTAGCGGCGGCACGGCCAGCGGCAAGGTGCGGAGGGTCGGGGGGGAAGCCCCGCCGGGGCCGGGGAAGCTCTGTGGTGCGGTTCCCCCCACGCCGGGCGCGGCAGCCACATGGCAGCGCGGCGGGTCCGAGCGGCCGCCCCGCCACGTGCGCCGCTCTGCGGCCGGGCCGCGGGCTCGGGGTGGGCGCTGGGGCTGCGAATGGAGCCGGGGCCGGGGATGGAGCCGGGCGGGCTCGCTGGCTGCGCAGGGAAGAATGACCTGGCGGAGGGAGCGCGGCCGCCGAGGCCTCTGCCCGGGCGGCGGCCGGAGCCCCGCGGACACGTGGAGGGGGCTGCGGGGTGGGCGTGGGATTTACTCGCTCCTTCTCTCCGACCGGGACCTTGTGTCCCTCTGTGTCACCGGCGAGAGGGGGACAGCGGGCAGAGCTGGGGGCTGCGCGGAGCAAGGTGGCCCTAGCTTGGCTGGGGTAGAGGCGGCATCCCCCCTCCAGAATCATTCCCGTAGCTGTGGTCAGTGCTTTCCCCGTCCCCGTTCACCTGCACCGACCCTAGGGGCTGCCCACCGCGCAAGGCACCTCGGGGGCAATACAATTTTTTAATTTCCCCCCCACCCCACAATGGTGTCGGTCGTGCATGGGGGTGCCCTTCTCCGCCCAACTTTAGGGTAGCAGGAGCGGGAATTCTGCAGCAAATGCTGACTCACAGCGGCAGGACCTCCTGGCTGCTCTGGCGGGAGGGGCTGGCCCTTGGCAGGGGCAGGTGGGAGCGGAGCGGGGCGAGGGCTGCGGGGACGGGGCAGCCGCCCGCCTGGGCAATGCGGGTGTTTCCGGCAGGCTGCTACACCCAAACTGCAGCGCAGGGCAGCCTTACGGCTTTTCAGCGTTTTATTTCTGTTGTTTCATACAGTGTGTCTGTCTGTATTTGTTTAACCTCGCTAGGTCACTTTCTTTCTTAACAGGAAAAGAAAATTGCTTGCTTTTTTTTTTTTTTTTCTCCTTCTTAAGAGCAGTAAAACCAGCTCCACAGCTCATCAGCGCTCGTATGCAGGGCAGCACATTCTACCTGTGTTTTTAAGAGGCGTTTTGGAGAGGATGAATAGATTTGGAAGTAGCTATACCTGTGAAATATTTCTTGTGAAGGAAACTGAATGTGGGCTGGCACAGGAGAAGGATGAGCCCTAAGTCTCTGGGCTGATCTGTATTTGGAGGGGGATCCCTTTTTCTCTTGAAGAATGGCATAGCCCAACTGCTGTACCTCAGCCCAGTGTTTTAAGCATGTCTCTGAGTACCCTATTGATTCTTGGACTGCTGTTGCTGCTGCAAGGGGGAAAAATCCAGCTATAACAGGAGAGGGATGGTGAGAGAGGATGCAATCTTCTCTAGTGGGAACCAAAGCTGGATTGTTCTTGCAGTACAGCTCCTGGTGACTCAAACATGCTGGGTTTGTCTGTTCTCTGATGCGTGGGTCTGCCTCTCTGTAGTTGTCCCAATAACATCGTGTCTGGTGCTGCTGAACTGTTACGTCCCTGAACACTCTGTCTCAGGCTCACAAGGTAAAAGCAGTGATTGCAGTACAATACACCACAGTGGTTCTCAACTTGAAAGTGAAAATGCTTAAGAGCAGCAGGCTGCCTTAGGAAAAAAAGAGGAAAATGGTCCTTTCTAGCAAGGGAGATGTACTAACTAGCTTTTCCTGTCTCTCAGCTTTGATTTTCCCTCCTCCAGTGACTGCTGGCTGCAGAAAAACCTCTGTGCAATGCTGCTCGTTGAAGGGACTCCAGCAGATCGCTACAAAGTTGGTGGGAAAAGGCTGCAAGAAATACGCTAGCAAAAAACCCCAAGTAACAGAAAGAAAGGACCTGGGACTTGTGCCTACAGCCCCTCAGATTCAGGTTTGGTGAAGCTGCAAGGCAGGGGTGTGGGGGGCTGTCCCTCACCTGACTGGTGACAGTGCCCTGTGCCGGGTGCCACAGCACGCTCCAGGAAAGCAGCAGTGGGGCTGATGTGGTTTGCTTAGCTAAGGGCTTGCCTGCAGCCAAAATCTAGTCCAGGCGCTACTGTGCCCATGTGCTGGCTCTGGGTGAAAACTGAATGCTAGCAGGAAAGTAAAGCAGGCACCTTTCCCACTGGGAAAGTGACAAATCCATCTGACTCGCCTTGACACCAATTGAGGGTTGTTGTCGCAACACACCCCTTTGGCAGCACACCAGCCCAAAGATAATGGAGGGAATTTGCCTTCCAAGGCCCCCCCCGCCCCCCCCAGCTCCTCCCACTGCTGCTTTTGGGTCTGACATAGGGATAATAGGCTCCACAGTCCCCTCCATCCCTCTTGCTGTACCAGCACAGTCAGGCTCTGGAAGGATGGGATCGTGTTTCGCAGCTTGCCACAACTTATGTCTTGTGTCCTGTGGTGCCCTGGGGAAGCTGCTGTTGGAAGTGGCTGGCCTTCCCAAAGAGCTGGGGCATTCTTGGCTGATGTTCCTTAAAGGCAAATCTGTGAGAACTCAAGTTCAAAGGCTGAGTGCTCTTCCCTAGTGAGCGAAAGAGGCTTGAGCAACTTTGGCCACTCAAATAGGGGTAGAATCCTGAGTGCTTTCATGGGTTTTGGCTCTGGAATGAAATGTGGACTGTGTTGGGAGCACAACTGAGGAGCCACAGAGGTCCTGGGGAGTCTGGGGTGCTGCAGCCTGTGCAAGGGCAGTGCAAGCTGCACGGTGGCTGTTTTGAGTCAGCTCAGCTGGGACAGGCTCTTCAAAAAAGCTTGCTGTCCCCTAAAATCCAAGCACTGTGTGGCCTGGGCAAAGGTTGCTGCAGTTTCCTGGGGTGGAGATGAGTTGGCATTAAGACCCCCATCCTGTGTCAAACCTGAAGAGGACTGCAGCTGCCTCATTTCCTCAGAGGGATTCCCAAGGCTGGTTGTTGCATTTTTTTTTTTTATCCTATCTGTTCTCAAGTGTTCTGCTAGAGTTCTTGTTTCCCTCTTACACCCATGGCCTTTGCGCTAACAGCTTCTTCCCTTGCTCCTGCAAGAGATTCCTGACTACCAAGGGCTCTGCAGCGTACAAGGCAGGCAGCCAGGCTGTGGGCTGGAGGAAAGGTCAGCAAACTGATGGCTGAGATGAGCTGGGAACTGCTGGGATACCTCCTTTAAGTTCTTCTGTGTCCTCACTTCAGCTTAGCTGCTGGGACCTTGCAGCTCTGCCAGCAGTGCTGAAGCAGCTTGCTCCCAGCAGTAGTGGTGGCATCTGGTGCTGGTGTGGCTGCAGGGGTGGGGAGAGCTCTTTAAGCTCAGGCTGAAGCATTAATTGTTGTCCCCACGTGAAGTGAAGTGCTGATTGCTGCCTTCCAACAGGAGCTTGTAAGAAAAGACAGATTTTTAAAGGGCTGATTGCTTTGGTTGGCTGCTCATCCCTCAAATTATAGTGGGAGCTGAATATGGTTGCTGCTGCAGCCCTGTAGTTATATCATTTGGGTCTTGAGTTAGCACATCAAGTTCCCAATGTCTGTTTGAACATACAGCCTCAGAGCTTCCGGCCTGCAGAGCACCAAGATTGCAGCCTGTGTTCAGCCAGGTGTGCTCTTCACTTATTCCACTAGGCACTTTGAACACTGGGAAGGCTGGCTGAGGCTGGAATTGCCCAGCCAGGGTGGAACAGCCAGTGCTGGCCCCCAGGAAAGGAATGGTCTGAGCTGCATGAAGCAGTTCCATCTCTGCGTGGAACTTCTTTTGTGACAGAGCTCTGTTGTCTACCACAGCAAGGGCTGAGGTCCCCCACAGCAGCCTGGGGGTCACTGCCAAAATGTCATCACCTAGATGGCTGGCAAAGAAGCCCAGAGGAGATCTGGGAATGTCTCCCCCACAGAAGTGGGACTAACAGGAATTGCAGCCCTGTGCCAGTTCAACTCCATTTCCTGGTGACGTTCATTCATGGCTGGCAGGAGCCCTGCATCACAAGGTCTGACTTGTTCAACACTGGTGTCAACGTGTGCTAGAGACTTGTCAAACTTTCTAGTAGAACGTTGTTTTGTGCCAGCCCCAGTCAGACTGATCCATAGGACATTTTGATGGGTCAGCCGTTTCCTGTTACTGATAGAATATGTGCTCATTGTGGAGCCTGCTTACCAAAGTCCTGTGGGCTCAGCCAGCTCTGGGCTGTGGAGTTTGCAGCATAGGCTCGAGAAAAATATCCTGTGCCTAAAACCAGAGGATTGGGAGGGATTGTGTTAAAGGGTTTGTTTTCCTCCCTGCATGTAATCTGTGTTTAGAGCCTCTGTGTGTGCCTGTTTATGCTCCAGCCTGGGATTGCTGATCACATGCACCGTGTTCCAGGGTGAGTCAATAGAAACCTGGCTATCCCACTCCTGCACTGGCTGGCCTGTGGCTCACAAAGGGAAAGTCAGGGATGGTGAACCTGCCTGGGAATGCTCTGGGTGGAGGCCCTGGCTTTTGGTTCAAGAACAGTAAATTTCCAGTCCCAGTGTTGCCATACATATGTGCTCCCATTAGGACTGGAAAGGATGGTGTGGGTCATGAACTGGCTGTCTGTAGTCACAGGCAGACATTTGATAGATGCTCTGGGACCCTTCCCAGTTTGATGTCTGTTCTGTGTGTCATCCCAGTCCAAGCACTTCCTGGTACTTTATAATTACCATAACCTTCAGGAACAGACCAACATCTGTAACTCGTGTGCTGCAGGAGATAAGCTGGACTTAAGGGCAGCATGCTATAGAGGACAGCAGAGAAATTAAACTAATAAATACAGTTGTTCTTTATGTTTGATCTGAGAGAAAATCCTGTCAGACCACAAAACTGGAGACTGTTTTATCCGCAAAGGTATGATGAGGACACCCCAACCAGGCTGCTGCAGATGCAAAGCCATCGCTAGCTCCTGCCAAGCCTGCTCACAATCAGATCCTGCAGGAAGGGCGTTATGGCAGTGGTGTCCCTGGAGATAACCTCTGGGCTCCTCTCCCAGGTGGGATGTGACTGCTGCAGCCTGTCCTTGTTCCTGGTTGTGTTGTGGGCCAAGGGCATTGCTCTGTTGGGGAGGACTGTCCTCATGAGCAGCAGCTTGGCTTGGGGCGAGCAGCCTGCTGTGGTGGCAGGAGGCTGTGCCTCTTCCCACACTGGAGCCCAGCATGTGCCTCTCCTTTTGTTTGGCACAACCCTTTTCCTTCTCCTGAGGGATCTGACAGCTTCAGTGTTTCTTTAGGGCTGGAATCACTGGATCTGGCTAAGTCATTTTTACTGAGTGTCTCATCTAGAGTCCCTGGGAAAATGGGAGGTCCTCCGTGCAGTTGGAATGGGAACTTGAACATCCCTCTGCAGTGCCAGGTTCCTTGGGGATGGACAGACTGCTCTCAGCATGTGGGTTTTAGCATATCCATCTGCACAGGGCTTAGGAGTTCCTGCTAGCCCAGGACAGGCCTTGCCTTCCAGGGGCAGAAGCACTGCCACAGCAAACCTGGGGCTGGAAGCATCTGCTGTGCATCTGCCGTGTCCTGCCTGGCCCCTTCTCATGGTGGTTCCTGGTGGTTGACTGTGGCACTGTCCATCAGCTCTCTCCTTAATACCCATCAGAAGTTGTAATTCACTGTCTGATCAAAGCTACTCAAGAGGGATTGTGGGATAATCTGCATAATAATGTCAGGGAATTAGTCAACTGCTGAAGAATATCTGAGCAGCTGGCTATAGGCTATGAATGAATGTGACTTAAATATGTAATTAATATGTTCCAAGTAAATGTCAGGGGTAGGCCTCCAAACACCCATCTGTTGAGTTTCTTCCCCTGTGTACCACCTCTCTCCTTTCGGAAGAATATGTTGCATTTCTTTCCCAGGTACCCTCTGCATCTTCCCAGCAGAATAAAGCTGTACTTCTTCCTTGAACACTGGCTGTTTGTGTGCTTGGTTCAGAGGAGGAGTCCTGCAAGGGGAGCTGCAGCCACTTCTCTTTGGGAATAACCTCTTGCTTGCGTGGTACTGTGCTGATACCTTCCTCTCCACAAGCTGTGAGGTGTGGGTTGGTTTGCACAGCTTTCCCAGGGAGTAGCTCAAGCACAATGCCTGGGGGAGTGCAGCTCCGGGGGTTTGCTCCAACCTGGAGCTGAGTTCCCCTCACTGCAGTGTGGGGGAAGTCATGACCAATGGCAGGAGCCAGGGTCCCTCCCTCCCTGCCTGCATGCTTGGAAAGTCCTGCTTCAGTTCCATGTGGCTACCATGGGAAAGGCCTGCTTGGCAACCATGGAGGCTCAGAGGCTGCTGGGTCCTGGCTATATTTAGTTTCAACCAAGTTCTGGAGGAGGGGAAGACTTTTGCTTGAGAAAGCATTCTGTTGCTGGGAGTTCGCTGCAGCTCACTGTCAGTGTTCACTTTGGTTTGTGGCAAGGCATGCATGGATTAGGTGGATATGGAGAAGAGGCTGAGCAGAGACAAGGAGCTCTGGCACAGCTCTCATATTCTTCCAGATGAATTGTGTCATGTAAGGCATAGCTAGTAATGGGGCTCAAATCCTAGAGCTTGTGTACTGGGATCACATCACCTTTCTCAAATCATCCTCTGTGCTCCTGGGTTTCTTGTCGAAGAAACAATTGTCTTCTTCCCTGGGAGAAGCAGTTAGGAATTGGCAAAAGAAGGAATCTGAGCCCAGGCTGCCCTTTCAAGTGGGTGCTAAGTGCATGTTGTCAGCATGTGTCCCCTGCATCCAGACTGGTGCACGTAGGCACAGTACTTTGGAGTCATGCTCTGTTCTTGCTCTTACTGGACATCCGTGGTCTCCCCAAAACCTCGCTGTGCTAATTTCCAATTATTTGTGGCTCTTTCACAGTCACACATATATGCTGTGCTGCTTTGGGAGAAAAGGGTTTAAGCAGGGAGTATGTCATTTATTTGGGGGGACACTTCCTGAGGCTGGGAGTTTCTGTTCCCATTGTGTTGGGGAGTTTCCAAGCTCTGTCTTTCTGGTTTTTCTTCCTTCTTGACAGTGGGTGTTTATCAACCAAGGGCAAAAACTGCCTGGCCAGCTGTAGGAGTTGTTCAGATTGGCATCAGGGACTGCCCCTCGTGAGACATTGTTTCTATCACAAATGATAGTGGGAAAAGGAAAAACCTTCTCTTGGACCTTGCTGAGGTTCACTGCCCTACTAAGGGAAGCTGAACACAGCCCTGGAATGGGCTAAGGCAAGCTGAACATGCCCTGTCCCCATGTCCTGCTGCACTTAATGCAGGTATAATATGTGAGCAGTGCCTGGCCCACACCTGCAGGACCAAGGTGACATGTGTGTCTCTTCCCAGAGCTGGGAGGTGACATCCCTGCTCACCCAGGCAGTATGGTATGCTGAAACTGAGATTGGTCCTCAGAGCAGGATGTCCTTGTGGTTGTCTTTCTCCACTACTTCTGCCAGCTCTCCAGAGCCCACCAGGGAAAAGGGAGAGTCCATAGTGTCTGCCAGGTTGCTTTTTGCAAGAGGTGCCATCCGCCCCAGAGCCCTGGATGGCAAATGCAGCTGGAATACAATCTGTTCCTCATCTAGAAACCTGGAGGGGAGGACGTGTTCCTGTCTCCAGCTGTGCTTTGGGGTACTTTCTCCTTGGGCTTTTTTCACTAGCGGGTGTCTCAAATTGTGAGGTGTGGAGCTAGAGGGTGATTTTCAGAGCTGGTGGAGGCTCTTCTCCACCTTCCAGAATCCATAGACCCGGGATTAGTGTGCATAAGGCAGAAGGAAGACTGGCACCATTTGTCTGATGCTCTCAAATGATTTTACTGCCAATACACATGCTGACGTCCAAGGGGAGAGTGAATGCAAATCCCTGGGTTGCTTCACTGATCCAAAGGAAAGGAGTCCCTCCCCTGGGCTGGGGAAAGCAGCTTCTGGTGCAAATCCACGTGGAACCTGGGGACCTGCCTGGGTGGCTGTGCTGAAAGGTGGTTTATTCTTAATGGCAAAGGGCCTGGGAAGTTTGGTGTCCTCAGCAGCTGTGGCCAAGGCTGAACCCTGCTGTGCTGTGTCCTGTTGCTGCACGGCAAAGTGGTGTCTGGGAGTGAGTGGGCAGGAAAAGTGGAGGAGAGGCACTGAACACACCCTGGTTTTGCAAAACTTATGGGATACAGCTGGATAAGCTGTAGGGCTGATGCAGGCCAGAGAAGGATGTGGGGAGTGGGAGAACAGAGGAAATGGAGAGTGGGCTCTGGCTTTGTCTGCATGTGCCAAAGGGCAAGTGACTGGAACGGACTTGCAGGGCTTTGTTCTGGGTGGGAGCACCTTGCTGCAGGGCAGGGCTGCCAGCATGGCTCAGAAAGCACGACTTGCCAGCTGGGAGAGGCAGGAGAAGAAGGTGGGATGCTCAGGACACCCCATCCCTGACCCAAAACCTAAATTGGTGCCCAGGCCAGCCTAGGGTGCTGTGGGTGAGCTGGAGCCAGTTCTCTCTGCAGCAGAGCTGTGTGTGAGCTTCTCCAGCCAGGCTGAGGATGACTCACAGCCCAGTGGTCACAGCCAAGTCAGGTCAGCCTGGCCTGGAGGGAAGAGATGGTCTCTGGAGACAGAAATACTGTCAAATCTTCCAGCTTCTCAGGCAAACAGCCTTGCCCTCTGCCTGCTGGGCTGACCTCCTCTGCCGGGCATGCATTCCCCTCCCTGTTCCCTCTCACCAGTGCTGTCTTCAGCTCTGCAGCTGGAGGTTGGCAACCAAGTATGGAACAGATGGTTGAGCCATCCAGGAGGTGGGAGCATGGAAAGAGCCACTGGTAGGCTGGGGTAGGGAGGTTGGGGCAAGCATGCCCCTCTTTGCAAGGCAGAGGGCTCAGCAGAGCATTTGTGGTGTCCGGGGCCAGGAGCAGCTCAGCGGGGCATTTGCAGCCAGTGTGATTCCCTTGAGTCAGAGCAGCTCACTTTGGCACCAGGAACAGCTGCTTTGCCCCAAGCAGTAGATGCCATGGGGCAGGAGCAGAGCACTTCCCAGCTGGCCTGGCCTTGGCTCTCACTGGTTGGGGCAGTGCTGGCTGCCAGGCAGTGGTACAGTTACCACCAGTGCATTGCACAGTAGCCAAGGACTCCCGTGACTAAGGAGAAGGGACTGGAGCAGGCTTTGGGATTTGTCCCCCAAGCTGTGCTCTGGGTCATGTTGCAATGGCAGCCACGCAGCCGGTGCCAGCAGAGCTGGTGCCTGCCACCCTCTCCCAGCCTGCTCCATGTGGAGTGCGAGGTGCCTGGTCCCTGTGCCACCAGCATTCAGCAGCCAGGGCCACGTGGCTCCTCAGCCACTGACCCTGAGCCTTGCTGTGCCAACAGGTACCAGGATATGCTTGCTCCTCCCAGCCCTGGCAGCTGTGGCAGAGATCCCTGATAAAGTCCCAAGGCTCTCTTCTTCATGTCTTCTCATCCTGGGCTTTGTTTGCTCTTCTCTGAGGACTCTCTCATGCTGTGGTGGGGTTTCTGTACTGGACCAGAGCGGGGGGAACCAAGGCTGCTTTCTCAGGGGGAAGGCTCAGCCCTAGTGCCCCATGCAGCTCTGCTCCACAGGGAGCTGCCTGGCAGGCTGGATGGAGTGCCTGGGGCCCCTGGGCATGTGGCTGAACCCAGGCAGGAGCCAACTGTTTCTCTGCTGCCACTTCTGCCTAGAATAGGAACTGTGGGCAGGCTATAGGAGCAGAGGAGAGGGTGGCAGGCAGCAAATTTGGTGCAGCTGTCACACTAAAGGGTACCATGGGGATGCCTCTGGAGCACTTTTCCCTCAGTGGCTTTGGGCTGTGCCTTTGGGAAAACCACAGACTCTTGGCTAGAGGTCCAGCAAGCAGGAGTGGATGTTACCTGGGGACATCCTCCCTGTGCCACTTAGATGTAACTTGCTGCTGATGTGCCTCCTTTGCTATTCCTTTCCCAGTCATCAGTGTGCTCCAAGATTGTCCAGCTGCTGGGCCAGAACGAGGTGGACTATCGACAGAAGCAGGTGGTGATCGTGAGCCAAGACAGCTTCTACCGGGTGCTCACCTCAGAGCAGAAATCCAAAGCACTCAAAGGCCAGTTCAATTTTGACCACCCAGGTGAATGGAGAACAGCACTGGGGCTGCCATGCACTGTGGGGAGAGGGCTGGAGTGGGATCCCCAGCTCCAGCAGCAAAGAGCCTGCGTGGACACTGGGGCTCTGAGTCCACATGGGACAGGAGTGGGTGGCTTACTTAAGCTCTTGTGGAGCTGGATGCATCCCTGGCAGGGTGGACCACCTGTGTCCCCCCCATCTCTCTTGGGAAAGAAATGGGGTGGAGTGTCTGGAATGAGAAAGAGCAAGTTATAAACCCTCAAACTCCTTAAGACCCTCCTCTTCCTGCAAAAACATCCCCCAGTTTGAACACAGTTTTCATAGAATCATCAAATAGTTTGTGTTAGAAGGAACCTTAAAAGTCATCTTGCTCCAACACCCTTCACTAGAGCAAGCTGCAAAGGAACGAATTGGTTTTTGGTGCAGCTGAGGCCCAGAGAGATCTGGCCTGGCACAGTCCCTGGAGCCAGCAGCTTTGTGTTCCTCCTTCAAGGAGGGAACCAGCTGTGCAGCTGCTCTGCAAAGCCTTCCACCAAGGAGACCCTGCCCTGTTACTACAACAGGGGCTCTTTGAACCATCTCCAGGCTTGATGGGGAAATTCCAGAGCTGCTGTCCCTTCATCCCCATGAGGACAATGGCCAGAGGCAGTGAGCACTGAGCAAACAGAGCCTTCTCTGTCTGGCAGGTCAGTGCTGGGACACTGCTCCAGTCTCTCCAAGGGCTGGAGCCCTGGAGGAGATGCCTTCCTGTGCCTGGGCTGTCAGCACTGCTGTACAAGGACAGTATTGATCTCTGCAGGTCACATCCCAGGCTGCTGCAGAGCCATGGAGCCCTGTGGCTCCAGGAGAGCTGGGCCTTCCCTCATCCCTGGGGAGGTGCAGGGCTTTCCTCCAAAGTCTGTGCTGTCTTTCCCCAGTGCGAGGTGCCCATGACTCTGGCTTGGGTGAAGCTCAGCATCTGGTGGGTGGAAGAGGTTGCAAAGCTGCCTCGGCTAACATTTCCTCTCTCCTCAGATGCCTTTGACAACGAGCTGATCGTGAAAACACTCAAAGAGATCACAGAAGGGAAGACGGTCCAGATTCCTGTCTATGACTTTGTCTCCCACTCCAGGTCTAACAGCCGCTCCTGCCTTGCCATGCCTCTGCTGATGCCCTGTGGCACCACACACAGCCCTGCCCTCCCCAAACTCCTGCCCTCTGCTTGGGTGCCTAACCTGCCGGCACAAAGTTTCCATCCTAACTCCTCCAGCCCCTGGGTTAGGGCATCCCAGGCAGATACAGGCACAGGCTAAGGGTCTGGAAAGCTGCGTAGCCATGCACTGACATCCAGCAACATCCAGGCATCAGCACAGTGGTGTTACGACCCCCCTTCTCTTCCCCCATCCATGCCTTCTCTCCTCATAAACTCAGTGTTTGCAGCTTTAACAAGTACTCCAGCCTCAAACACCCAGCCAGGAAAGGGGGAGGACAACAGTTCTTGCTCCTGTAACACTCCCCTTGCATGTGTTCAGCTTGTTTTTGCATGCCTGTGTTGATTGTGGATGGTGTGGCTCTGCTCTGTTTCCCACAAAAGCACTATGCTGTCAGGGAAGTGTTGCCTGGTTCCCAGGGAAGCAGAGCTGGCTGTACAGGTTGCTGTGCATAGGCTTTGCTGGGCTTTCTGGCTTGGCACATAACACTTGTGAGCAGCAGCAGCTGGCTGAGGTAGGGGGAGAAGGACTAGTGTGCTTCCGGCTTTGCTGTTTATCCTTCCAGGAAGCGTACGTATGCCTTGGATTCCCTTCACAGTGGTGGGGTAGGTCTGCCCTCTCCTTGGTCACCCCCCTGGTGCAGCAGTGGTGTCCCAGGGTTGGAGCAGTGCTTAGGAGCACTGCTGTTTCCCCTCACCTCTCTTTTGTTCCCCACCTTTCCCCAACCCATTTTGACTGTGCTTCCCCCTGCCAGGAAAGAGGAGACGGTGACCGTGTACCCAGCTGACGTGGTACTCTTCGAAGGCATTCTGGCCTTCTACAGCCAGGAGGTGCGGGATCTCTTCCGCATGAAGCTCTTCGTGGACACGGACGCAGACACCCGACTGTCCCGCAGAGGTGAGGCAGGGACAGAAATACCCCTTAACTGATCTGGGCGGGTGGTCACAGAGGCAGGTGATGGTGACCAGGGCAGAACTGGAGTTGGCACAAAGCTGTGAAGAGCTGGAGAGCTTTTCCTCTGCAGTGCAGTGTCACTAGGGCAGCTTGTGGCAGTGGGAGAGCACCTGGCTCTGTTTCTCTTGGGATTCAGTGGGATTTTTGCTGCCTTGGCTGGGATTCCTCCTTTGATGTACGCAGCAGTGTGACTACTGAGCATGCTGTGTCCTTGTGTGGCTCTGTGGCACCAGCCCAGTGCCAGCAGCTGAGCAGCAGCTGCTGCGAGTCAGCAGATGCCAGCAGGGAAGGGTGCCGTGGGCAGGGCAAAGCATCTGGACGGTTCAGTCAGGAGGCAGTGCCTGATAGATCCATGCAGCACCTGGGGTCTGGATGTGCTCTGAGGATGGCATTTGGGCCGTGGTGTCCACTGTGGGTGGTGTAGATGGGAAGTCTGGCTGTATGTTTGTGCAACCCAGTGTGGAGCCTTTATGTGGCAGCTGGTGCTGGGGTGATGGTTTGGGGGCAAAGAGCCCTAGAAACTAGAGTATCCCTCTAGGACTCCCCGTGTCCTGCTGGCTTGGCTGTGGGTTGCCAGCTGACATGGGAGGGACATCCACTTTGCATGGCCTGCATGACTTGAGATGACCTTCATTTCAAAGAGTGGGGTCACTGATACAGCACCTCCTGGGTGACTAAAAAACCATTTGGGGACTCTTGGGGCAGAATTCACTTCTGTCTGAACTATTCCTACTCCTGCCTGGCTCTGACAGGCTCCAGAGGGTGCCTGGGGATGCAGAAGATGACTTAGAGGAGCAGTTCCTTCCAGAGCTCTGTGCTGTGACGAGGGGAGTGCGTCTCAGTGCTTCAGTCTGGGACCGTTGTGTGCATGGGACTGTTCCACTCTGCAGTGGAGCTGGTCTTGCCTGTGCTCCTGCTGTCAGGCACATCCAGAGCCTCCTCAGCTGCTGGGATGTCATCAGCACTGATTAACATCTCCTTTTTACGAATTCCTCTTGACCCTACCCACTGTTCTTGCATGACTCATCCAGGGAGGTGACAGCACAGTCATTGCAGGGAGATGTATTAGCAGGTCACAGATATGCACTTGCAGGATCCCAAAATGTGAGCCCTAATCCCTTAAACTGTGCTGTGCAAGAGCTCGGGGCCACACCTGGCCACAGGGTAGGACACTGTCATGGTGTGACCCCAGCCAGCAACTCAGCCCCATGCAGCTCCTTGTTCAACCTCCCCTGGTGGGAGAGAATCAGAAGGGTAAGAGTGAGAAAACTTGTGGGTTGAGACAAAGACAGTTTAATAAGTAAAGCAGAAGCACAAGCCAAGCAAAATGAGGAATTTTTCACCACTTCCCATGGGCAGGCAGGTGTTCAGCCATCCCCAGGAAAGCAGGGCTCCATCGTGTGTAATGGTTCATTCACTTTGAATGTCTTGCCTTCCTCCTTCTTCCCCCAAGCTTTATATCATGTATATGGTATGGAACATCCCTTGGGTCAGTTGGGGTCAGCTGTCCCAGCTGTGTCCCCTCCCCCCACTGGTGGGGTGGGGTGAGGAGCAGCAAAGGCCTTGGATCTGTGGAAGCACTGCTCAGCAATAACAAAAACATCCCTGTGTTATCAATGCTGTTTTTAGCACAACTCCAAAACACAGCCCCATACCAGCCACTGTGAAGAAAATTAACTCTATTAATAAACTCCCAACCAAATCCAGCACATTCTCCACCCCTTATTCCAAACCACTTAAATGATGCTCAGGTCCCACACTATCCAGTACATTCTCATTACCCACCACTCCTCTTCCCTTGGTCAGGAAGATATATGTGTGTAACACACATATATCAAGCCCCTATTTTATGGACCACCCCAGCAACACATCCTCCAAGTGTCCACTGAATTAATTTAATCCCCGACTTTGGACTCCATCTGTTCTGGTGGTCATTCTGGACAGGAGAAGCAGGTGGGGAGGGTGGAGTTTTTGGGTCACTGCTCACCCCACTGCTCACTCACACTGCTTCTTGTAAGGCTTGTACTTCTCCCACCCACCATCAATCACTTGCAAAAGGGCAGCTTTGCTGATTGGTGTGCTGTTGTCCCCTAGTAACTGCAGCTCATTGTTCTGCTGATAGGAATCTGGCCATTTCCCTGCCATCAGCAGTTGGTAGGACCACTGGAGCACCAAATGTGTTTACTGTATGTCTGCCTGTCCTTTCTGGGAAAGCAGAGCCTGTGTATGAGGTGCCAAAGGTATAATAATGTCCCTGGAGCATAGCTGGAGGCAGCTCTTATTAAAAGTTGGGATCTTGCATTGTGATGTGGCCCTGAGTCATCTTTCCATAGACGAAGTCCTAAAGGGTGGCACCAATTGGGTTTTCAGCTAGGCAGCAGCAGGAGATGAGGTTCCTGGAAATGCAGCTGACAGCTGAGTTAATCAGTAGTGCTGGGGTTCAGTATGTGCAACTCACACTGTACCCATCTCAGCACCTCTCCCCAGAAATTGTGCTAGCAGAGTGCAAGGGGCAAGGTCTGCCAGGTACCTCAAACAGGCATCCATGGGGATCAGGGACCTGATTCTGGCTAAGGTCCCTTGCTGCCCTGTCCTTGGCTGGTTTCCCTAAAACAGAGACCAGGTCCAGTGTCACATGCATGTTTTGGGTCCAGTTTGAGTCTGGACCCGCTGGCTTCAAAGGGGTACCGATCTGTCCTTGGGATATTTGCTTGCCCTGTAAGCAATCCCTCTGGATAGGGTGTGCAGTCTTAGCCTGGGCTGTTGGGACCTGCTGCTTTGGGGGCAGGTACAAGACAGCAGGTGTTTGACTTGTGTTTGTGTGGGGGGTGATTGTGCTGCTGTGGTGTGCCCTGGGAAGAGGCAGGAGAGCTTTGCCCTGTCAAACCTAGCCCCCGCACAGCTCACAGGCCTCCTGCACCCTGAAGTGGCCAACAAATAAGGTGTGGGACTTGGGAAACAAAAGTGTTTTAGTTTTCTTGCCTCTTTTTCTGTATTGTTTGAGCTGGGGATCACTCCTGCTCTCTGGAGAAGCTGGCTAGAGCAGCCTGGTTCCTGGAGCTGGCACCCATCCTGCTGCCAGCCCTTTTCCCCCATCACTTCCCCATCACTTCCCCCATGCAGGGCTGTGAAAGGCCATGCTGTGAAGCTGCTGGCCGAGGGCAAACAGAGCCATGGGGACAGTGCCAGACCAGCAGTGTCCTGGCCCCAAGAGCACACGGGCAGTGGCTGCTGAGCAGGTCACGCAGGCTGGTAGTGCCATGCCTTGGCTCTGCCTGGGACATGGGGGAAGGCTCACTCCAAACCCAGTGGCAGGTACTTACATGCTGGGGAAAAGCCAGCAGCCCCTTGGGAACAGCCGAGAGCCATCTGCTCAGCCGCAGGGCTATTTTGGCTCTTCCCCACAGATTGAATTCCTGCTGAACTGGGGCACTTGTCCGCACTGAAGTGGCTTCAGACTGGAGATGGCACTAGCCCAAATAACTTATGCAAACAGGGTGAAAGGCCTGAGTGGCAGAACAAGCAGGAGGCCAGTTTGCTCTCCTGCCTCCAGGCTTCCTCCTGAGCTGATCTGCCCCAAGCACCCCATCAGCCTCTGGTTCACCTGCTCGGCTGGGGACAGCACAAGGAGCCTGGCAGAGCTGTGCAGGTGGGTGGGTTTTACTCTCCTCACCTCTACAGACCTGAGTTAAACTGTGCCTTAATGTGTGTGTGTGGGTGAACCCCACTGCTTTTCTATTCTTTGGGCACCTCTGCACTGGGATGACTGAGAGAATACCCAGTCAGGCAGGACAAAGTGACAGGAAAGAGGCAAAGGCTGAGGCTGGGAACACTCAGGACTGAGCTGGCACTGGTTACAGCTGGAATGCGCATGCAGAGCTGAGAAGGGTGGGAGGCCAAGAAAAGCCTTTGGTCAGGTCAGCCAGCTCTTGGCTCCCACAAAAACTTGGAAGCAGGTTAAAAGCATACACTGGGCTGGGATGTGCTCGGACATACGGGCAGCAGCTTCCAGGAATGGCGATCTCAGACAGAATATCTGGGTGACTGGCCAAAGGCTGTACTGAAGGGAAAGGGGGTGAAGAGATTTGTGCCTCAGCTCCTGACTGTGCCTTACATCTTCCCGTCAGTGCTACGAGACATCAGTGAGCGAGGCCGGGACCTGGAGCAGATCCTATCTCAGTACATCACCTTCGTCAAGCCTGCCTTCGAGGAGTTCTGCTTGCCGGTAAGTCAGAGGAGTGACACCTATGTGAGTGCTGAAAGTGCCTCGTCTCCTCAGAGAGGAGCACTTTGTGCCCAGAGCTCAGATCAGCCTTCGGTGCCTTTCTCCCTCCCTGCAGGCTCTGGCCAAGGCAGGGGTGCCAGTGCTGGCCGGGGCAGAATGTGATGGGGACTATTTATACAGCCACTGCCTTCCTGGTGAGATCATCCTTCCCTTCTGGAAGGCAGCATGGCCAGAGAAATCCCTCCCTGTGCAGGGGCTGACAAACCACTGGGCAGCTCAGCCTGGGAGGGAAGATCCTTGGCTGTATTAAGCTGGGGAATGGGAGGTGGCTGCTCCCAGGCAGTGTTTGCTGTGTCTGCCTTTTGGGCTGTCCTGCCTGTCCTTTTCACCCTGCAGTGCTGCTGGCTTCATGCCTGGGAGAGCAAGGAAGCTTCCTCCTTCTCTCTGTGGAGTGGGATGTGGCCTTGCAGGTTGTATTTCGTGGCTGGTGATTGGCCAGGGTGGAGAAAGGCCTGCCTGGAGAAAGGAAGTTCCTTCAGGAGCTGGTAACAGAGGCAAGGCTCCCTGGCAGACAGGGGCTGTGTATGTGGGAATCTATTGCAGTCTTGCAGATGTGCATGGAAATAGCACGTTTGCAGGATCAGCCATTGTACACCTTTCCTGGCTCTCATGGAGAGGAGCCTGTGCCTTGGTTCTCAAGGCTTTTCAAGCAGATGTGGTAGTCACACGAGGAATTTTTTTTATTCTGGAGGAAGTGAACCAGCAGAGTCCTGAAACCTGGGAACTGCTGGCCAGCACCACAGGTAGGAGTGAAACTGTGCCTCCCACCTTAGGAGAATTCCTATGCTGGTCTATCTGGTCAGCTCTGACCTTTTCCTTAAGAGGGATTGATTCTGTGCTACAAGATATTTTCCTGGCTTTTGCATGGCTCCCTTTTTTCAGTCTCACTAAATTGTGGCCCTGGGGACCAATTCCTAAGTCCAGAAAGGCTTTTCGTGAGAGGCAGGCCCAGCTTGCAAGGCTCCTCTTCTTGCAAATTCCTAGCAAGATAAATCCAGTTTTTCAAAGCAGCAGACGCTGCATCAGGCTCTTCTGATGAAGAGTCTGTAGGAGAATGAAGTGTGAAACAAGGAGGGCACAAAACTGCCTTGTTTCTATCCACACCTTTGCAATGGTCTGCTCTCGCTTCCAACCTGGTGGTTGGCTCTGCTGCAGAGCATCTGCAAGCTCAGCACCCCCTGTTGCTGTTATTTGACTCCTAAAGCAGCTCTGGGCCAAGTGGTCCAGTACTGAAATGGTCTGGCATATCCTGGTGATTTTTGATATGTCTGGAAGCCCTTGGAGGTGACATGTGACATCCATCACCGCATCTGGCTTGGTGGAGCTTGGCTGTCAGCTGTAAAATTGACACAAATGGGGAGGAAACTGAGACTGGCACCTACAGGTGAAACTAGGACGGGACTGGTGTCCTGAATCACATCTTCTTTGCAAGTGATATGGTAGGGAGTTCTCCCCTCTTCCCAGGTAGATTTTGTGGCTGCGCTTAGGCGCACCAACTCGTGCTGTTGTAGCAAGTCTGGATGGATTCAGGAGGAAGGGTTTTCCCAAGAGCATCAGCTGCTGGAGTCTTGTGATTATGAGGGTTCTTAATTGCAGGTTTTGTTTGGGTGCCTCTTACTGGCTTCTGTATGAGCTCATGAAAATGGAATCAGGACACGAAGCATGGCCCTTGAAACATGGAGCAGAACACAAATAAGACCACCCAAAATGTATTATCAGCAATGACATACCTCCTAGTGGGTTTGGGTTTGGCAAGGGGAGGGCAAGGACCTGGCCCAGGGAGCAGGGACAATGCCCCAGCCTGGTGTATCTCCACTTTCCCTGTAACACAGTGCTCTCTCTCCTTCCAGACCAAAAAATATGCTGATGTGATCATTCCCAGAGGAGCAGATAATGAAGGTAAGGACCCAGACCCTGCTGTTCTGACCTGGCAGCCAGCTTTGGGCAGCCAGCTGTCGCAGTAGAGTTAGGTTGGAGGTAGCAGGACCTGCCACAGAGGGGACTCAGGCCACTGCCACCCGAGAGAGGGCTGTTACCACAGGTGTGCTAAGATGGGCCTGTTCCCTTTGGTCCTGCTTGGAGCATTAGTGACTAGGAGTTTGTGTTCCTCTGATCTGTTGGCCTGAGAGCCCATCTATGTGCACTGCCTCCAGGCAAACTCTTGGTTCATCCCACACAAAAGGGATTGTGCAACTGGGACAGCCAGGTCTCCACCTGGCTGCAGTCAGCCTCACCATACTGGCTTGAGGGGTAGAGGGATCAGGTCCCAGGGGGGCAACTGCTTCCAGCAAGATTGGGATAGGAAGGGAGACCAGTGGGAGGGACAGCAGGGGCACCAGCTCTGCCTTGACTCTGGTTGATTTGCAGTGATCCTAACATCGTCTCTCCCCCTTCTACTCACAGTGGCCATAAACCTGATAGTGCAGCACATCCAGGACATTCTTAACGGAGGACTCAGCAAACGCCAGAGCAACGGGTACCTGAATGGCTACACTCCCCCGCGCCAGCGACAGCCCTCAGAGTCCAGCAGCCGGCCCCACTGACCCAGGCAGAGGCGTGAGGCCACGGCCAGGCCGCTGGGCACTGCCACGGCCCCTCTGTACATACTGTCCACTCATTCCCCCTTATCTATTTAAGAAACCAGATGGAGACGAATGCCTTTAATTTTGTATGTTCGAATTGCCGAATGAGAAGCAGCCAGTTGCTCAGGAGCCTGGACTACCCTCAGCTCCCGGCCTTGCTCAATAACTCCTCCAGCATGGAACTGGCTATAAATCTCTATAAATATAGAATTGCTCTATTTTTGTGTAAATGCAGAATAACGTAAAATTACTTGCCGTAAGGTATTTGCCAGGCTCAGTATTGCTGGGAGGGACTGGGAAAGGGGGTCCTGAGAGGTCATGGTGTCAGGATCTTCACCTCAAAGGTGGTAAAGAAGGAAGAGCATTCAACAGCTGCTTTAGTATCACTGTGGTGTCCATCCTGGGGAAGGGCAGTGGCAGCTTGAGTGTGGGCTGAGTGTTACACCTGGGCTGGGATTGTCTCTTCCTGCCATTGTTTTCAGGTCTGAGCAGCCTGGTTTTGGCTGGCAGGTGCTGCACAATGCCTCTGGCAGCTGGGAGAATGATGTGGAGTATCTCCCCCTGACTCTCTGCAGCTCCAGGTCTCAGCCTTTAAACAGCATGCCATTCTGTGCCTGACACTCCTTCCCACCACAGGTGTGGGGCTGCCGTCACACCCTCCAGTGAGGACCTGGAAGGTGGTGCTGGGTATGTGGCCATGTAAACACGGCCTTTTTAGCAGTCTCAATGCCTGGCTTGTGTGGGGGCAGCACACGGATGGATACCTTTAGCCCCTCTGGAGCTTGGTGGCCATGTCTGGTGGCACTGTTAGTTGACCCTGGGCTGACCTGCCTGGAGGTTGGCTTGCAGGTCAGAGGTGTGTCTCATTCCTCACTTGGATTGGTTTTGCTCTTGTATGCGGGATTTTGGGATGAGGTATGGTTACAGGAGAACCAGCCTCTTCTAAAAGAAAGGGGCAGTGGCTGATAAAAGGCAGCTGCTGGGCTGCCTGTCTGAAGGGCTCAGTAGTGAGTGGTCCCTGGGCTGCCTCACATCCCCATGTGGGACATCCACAGGTCCCATCTGGGTAGTGTGAAACTGGGTGCCCAGCAGTCCTCTGCTCCCTGTTTTCAGAGCATGCTCTTGCCTGTCCTGTGTCCCTTTCACTGTCCTGGAGGAGGACAGTGTCTCAAGGGCTGGCCAGGCAGTGCTCTTCCTTGCCTAGGGTGAGACTTAGTCTCCCCATACCTGGTAGTGCTACAACAGCTGTGTCCAGAGATGCCTGGTGGTGTTAGGGATGCCCGGAGAAGCTCCCTGCAGGGTGGGGCAGTTTGGCTGGGGCAGGAGCCTGGTGGGAGCCAGTGGGAGGGGGTTTGGTGGGATGGTAGCTAGGAAAGATCCTTTGACCAGTGCTGCTAAGACTGACTTGCACTGCCAAACCCAAAATTTCACAGACATCCCACAAAGCCTGGAGCAGGGACCCTTAGCCTTGCTCCCTCATGGTTTTTCCAGTCTTTCCAGAGCATTGGTTTTGCTCTGTGGTAAAGGGTTTAACGGACCATGCTCCATTGCTCTCCAGTCTGATGTAAGCTGGGACAAGCTTTCGTCTTTGAGAGAGCAAGAAAGGATACACCTCCCCGCAGTGACTGCTGCTGGGACAGACTCATTCCTTCTTGCTCTGTGATGAGGCAGTCTTTTATCCCCCTCCCTGTCTGCCAGCATTCCTTCAGGCATGTCGGCTTTGCCATGACCAAGGGCTGGCACTGCCTAATTCTATGTAGGTAAGAGGGACCAAAGCCCTGCAGAACTGGTGAGGCTTCTCAGAGCTTATGCAGAAGACAAGATAAAATATTGACCTCCTCTCCCTGGTGAATAAAGACAGAATAAATGGATGCTGGTGTTGTCTCCTGTTTGGTGCTGCATGGTGCTGATTGCAGTCCCAGGATGGAAGCAGACTTGGCCAATCTTGACTTAGTTTTGCAAGTCTAAGCCAGACCTGGAGCAAAGCTGCTGGCACAGGTCAGTGCTTTGGTGAGGAAGGAGGCAGCAGCTCTGGCTTTTGGTTGATCTCCCCACTGTAAGGCCTAAAAAACTCACTTGACGAGGCTTTTAAAAGGGCTGTTGGTTGTTTGTGTGCTCTGCATTAGATGCGCAGGAGAAATACTGACAAGAAAATCTTGAGAGGTCAAAACAACCAAAAAGACCTTACTGGCAAATTTAGAAAATCAAAGAACTTAGGCAAAAGGTTTAGAGTAGCACTCAGTCAACATAAAACACTTACCAGAGCATTGAATTGGCCCATTCAACTTTGCAAACTTTAAGCTCATTTCATTTCAAGTTATTCATGAATTCCAAGAGGGAATTGTAGGAAGAAGAAAGAAAGAAAAGATATAGAAAAGGACACATACAGTTACCCACACCTTGGGTTCCAGGGTGTTTGATCTGATAGATTCTCCAAGAGGAGGTAGGGTCAAGACCTGTGCTCACCTCGAGTTCAGCTCAAGTTCAGGCTCCTTAGCCTTCCTGGGCCTTTGCCCCAGGTGGGTTTTCCAGTCATTTGGCCACTTGGGAGCTCCAGGGTTAGGGGCTCCAGGGGGCAGGTGTGGAGCATTGCCTCTGGTGTGCCAGGGATTGGCAGGCACTGCAGGGCTGGGGTACAGACTAGGGATGGGGGATGTGCACGGCAAGGCATTACCTCACCAGGGCAAGGCCTGACCTGCCCCTTCTCCCACACACATGCACCCCAAAATGTCTCGAGACATCAAACTTTCACACCCACTCTTAGCAAGTCCTGATGCACATGTTGCTTGGGGTGCTGTTATGAAACCCCTCTGCTCTCAAAACAGCAGAGGTGGAGAAGTTCAGCCCTTGCTGGTAAGTATCTTGAATAAATGACAGTCAAGTGGGTTTCATCAAAAGACCTCATAGGCAGGGTGGCATTAGCACCAGGGGGGTGTCAGGCAAGGCAGGGGGACTGCTTTTAGCAAAGGGCTAAATCAGTTTGTGGCAAAACACTTGATGTCAGCATGGATGCACAAAGAGAAAGTCAGGCTTAAACGACCTGATAACCCTGTGAAGAAATGAGTGGCTTGGTAGGTGAGGGAAGAGCAGGGCATGTTGTCTACCCTGGCATGAGTCAGGCATTTGATAGGATCTCCTGTAATGTTCCTCATGGTGTTGATGTATGGGCTGGATAAAACCAGAGGTAGATGGAAAACTGGCTGAATGACTGGTTCCAGAGTGTGGTGATCGGTGGTATGAGGTCTGGTTGAAGATCAGTCACTTGTGTGACTACGTCCGGCCCCTCTGACATCTTCACTGAAGATCTGCATGATGGAGAAATGGGCTGACAGAAATATTTTTATGTTCAGCAAAGGGAATTGCAATGTCCTGCACTTGGGGTTAAATGATCCCATGTGCCAGTACATGCTGGGGACATCCGCAATGCACAGAGAAGGCTGTGGGGGTCCTGCTTGTCCAGGAGCCTGAGAGCAGAGGGCTAATGGTATCCTGGGCTGCTTTAGGGGAAGTGTTGGGTTAGGGTGATCCTTCCCCTCTGCTTGGGTGAGGCCATACCTGAATGCTGTGTCCAGTTCTGGGCTCTCCAGTACAGGAGCTACAGGTGAGAATCCATTGAAGGGTCATGAAGAGGATGTAGGGATTGGAACATCTCTCCTGTGGGGAAAGATGAAGAGATGTGGGATTGTTCAGACTGGAGGAGGCTGAGGGGGAATCTTGTTAATGTATATAAATAGCAGGAGAGAAGGTGAAAAGACAGAGCCAGTGGTTGGACATGGACACAACCTGAAAAAGAATGGGTTCCCCCTGAACATCAGGAAACATCTGCTGGGAGAGTAATGGAGCTTTGGCACAGCTTGTTCAGAGGTGTTGTGGAGTCTCTTTCTTGGAGATACTAAAATTGCAGAAGTTCATGGGCAACTGGTTTGAGATAACCCCACCTGAGCATGGGCTTGGACAAACTGAGCTGCCAGGAGCCTTCCAGCCTCAGCCAGTCTGTGAATTTGAAAGATTTTTAAATCTCATGGTTCAGCTGGGAGAGAAGCTGGTGCCAGCTTTATCCCTTCTCCTATCTTGGCTCTAAGCCATGTCCCTCCTCAAGGGGACATCCAAACTCTTTCTGCCGCCTTCCTCTGGTAGTGCTGGTGATGGAACTCTTGCAGGTAAAGGTGATGCAAAAGCCTGGTGGCCCCAAGCATCTGGTTTTGGTCCTGAGCATCACCATGGTTTTCGCCCTTGTCTTGTACAGCTGGGAACATAGGAAGGTTCACTTTGCCTAGCAGTCTGTCCTCATCCCTGGAAATGATAGGGCCAGGCCTTACCTGCACCCCACAAACCCATCCCTTCCTGTGTGACTGGTTTTGATTGCTTGCCCATCTCTGTTTTTTCTGCACATTTCTCCAGATGCTGAGGGCAATATAAGCGAGGCCCAGGATGCCCATGGTTTTCCAGGCCCTGTAGAGCAGCCAGGACGTGTCCACCTGGGCAAGGTAGTCCCAAAGCTGGCCCAGAGGGTAGGGCAGGTCAGAGGCCACGCTCTTCACGACAAGGGGTGGGTTTTTTGTGCCCCAGGAATGATGGCCTCCTCCTGGAATGTAGCATCTGTGGGGTCCCTCCCAGCCATGGATGCCTGCTCTCTCCCACCCCAATTCTCCCATGTTTCCTAGAGCACACATTCTGGAAGCTCATAGACAGCATCCTGGCTGACACCCCTGCCTTCCATGCTGCCCCTTCCCTGGGTGCCCTTGGTACCGAAAGGACACGTGCCACAGGAACAATAAACTTTATTGATATGAACCGTGCAAGAAGATTTCAAAAGTCGGCTGCTCCCAGCAGGAATTTTGCTGAATTTCACAGGCATGTCTGATGCACAGGCATGCTCTGTCTGTCATATTTGGGAAGATGGAGCCCTGGCCTTTGGGATACCTGTGGGCCCTGGGAACACCTTTGGGAAGGTGGCAAAGGGGACAGGCAAGAGGAAGAGGGCATAGGCAGTGGAGGAGCCCCTACCACAGGAGCCTTTGGTGGGCTGAGGCACCTTGTGACTGGTTGTCATCCTGGAGGCATGCTGTCTGGATGAAAACACTCCAGTTGGCATTGTTATCCAGCCACTTCCAAACACCTGCTCCTCTTCCAGGTGCAATGTTGCAATCACACCAGCCTTGGAGGTTCTAACGACTAAGGAACCCAATGGGCCATGGGCAGGCACTGGGCACTGCCACCTTACAGGGACACATGAGCAAAGTGGTCACACCTATGTTAAGAGGAAAGCCAGAAGTTCAAAGAATCGTAGAATATCCTGAGTTGGAACAGATCCACAAGGATCATCTAAATCCAACTTCTGGCCCTGCACAGAATCACATAATGGGTCAGACTGGAAGGGAGCACAGCAGGTCATGTGGTCCCCCCTCCCTGCTCAAGCAGGGCCATCCCAGAACATGGCACTGCATTGTATCCAGGTGGGTCTGGGATATCTCCCATGAGGATGACTCCACAACCTCTCTGGGCAATTTGTTCCAGTGCTTGATCACTGCACAGTAAACTTCTTCCTTGTATTCAGGTGGAACTTCCCATGTATCTCATCCCAGTAGAGCCTGGCTCTGTCATCTTGGCATCTCCCCTTTAGATATTTATACACATTAACAAGGTCTCATGCACAGGACAGCCCAAGAATCACACCAGGTGCCAAGTTCAGGCACATTGAGAAATGCATTACCCCTTGAGAATGAGAAGTGCCATTAAACTGGAATTGTGGAGGGATAGGGGGACTAGGGAAGTGATCATCCCTTTGTACTCAGTACTGGTGAGGCTGCACCTCAAGTGCTGCGTTCAGTTCTGGGCCCCTCACTGTAAAAAAGACACTGAGGTGCTGGAGTGTGTCCAGCAAAGGGCAACAAGGCTTGTGAAGGGTCTAAAATACACATGAGGAACAGCTGAGGTAGCTGGGGGTGTTTAGCCTGGAGAAGAGGAGGCTTAGGGGGGGACCTCATCGCTATCTGCAACCACCTGACAGCAGGCTGTAACCAGGTGGCGTCGGTCTCTTCTGCCGGGCCTGCAGTGGGAGGACGAGAGGCAATGGCCCAGCGGAGATAGGGGAGATTCAGATTAGATATTAGAAAAAAAATCCACTGTCAAGAGCGGTCAGGCATTGGAAGGCCAGGGTTGCCCAGGCAGGTGTTGGAGTCACCATCCCCGGAGGTGCTTAAAGGGCGTGTGGATCTGGCGCTGGGTGATGTGGTTTAGTGGTTCCAGTGGCATTGCTGGGTGGACAATTTGACTTGTTTCATCTTAAAGGTCTCTTCCAACCTTGACGATTCTATGATTCTGTGACAGGACCCACGGGGCCCCGTGCATGCGGCGGCTCTGCCCCCTCGCTGGGACACGGGCTCTAGGACACAGCCACACCACTGGTAACCGGGTGGAACCGCGGCGGGGCCTAGCATCCCCGGTGCACGGCAGTGGCGCTCCAGTTGCGCGGCGGGGCCCGGCCGTGCTGCGGAGGGGGGCGGCTCCGGGGGCGGAAGGGGCGGGCGCGGCTTGGCGGTGGTTGGCGGGGGCCGGGCCTCTTCCTGCGGCTGAGGACGCGCTCGGGCGGTGCTCCGAGATCGCGGCTCGGCGGTGGTGACGAGCCCGCGCCCGGCGTGAGTGAGGCGGCTCTGCAGGCCGGGGCGGCCGCCCGGCGCTGGGCCGGCCGGGGGCGCGGGGCGGGCCGGGGAGCGCTGCCCTGCCCGGGACTGCCGTGGCCTGGGCCCTCCGCTCCCGGGCGGGCTGGGGCAGCGTGGGCTCCTTGGCTCGGCTCGGCTCGGCTCGGCTCGGCTTGGCTCGGGGTGGCTCTTGGGCCGGGCCCGGCGCTCGGGGCAGGGTGAGAAGGGGAGCGGTGCCCGTCCCGCAGGAGCTGCCGCTGGGAGAGCCGAGTTGTGCCGCGGGCTCCAGGGCCACGCTTTGCCGGGAGAGCCGTGCCTCAGCCTGTTGCTGCCCCGCGGACAGCGCGGAGCACCGCGGCTTAAATGTCTTTATTTTGTGTCTGTGGATGTGTGTGTGTGTTCCCCCCCTCCCCGGCTTTTAATGTGGGTTTAAGGGGATTAAATCTGATGCAATCAAGGGACTAAGAATAGCCTTGTCCACGTTCCCTTGCATGTGCAAAGTGCTCCGAGGGGCTGCTCCGTGCTACTGGCTTGCAGCGGGACAGCTGGCGGTCCCCGCGGCGGGATGCGGGGATGCGCGGTTTCCCGGGAGCATGCTGGGCAGCTGGAGCTCGCATTGGAATTGGTATGCGGTGCCCTAACCGGGAGAAATTGCCTTTCTTTATTTGCAGGGAGCTGTGAATCTGAGCAATTTGCAAGTGTGGCAGACAGCAAGTCTGAGCTTATTCTTCATTAACTGGCGAACTGCTCCACTTGTGTGTCTGGGATAATGCTCCTACAGAGTGTTGCATGTAAAATAAGGTTCTTCTTCACGTAGCCAAATAGAGCTATAACCGTTCTGTAGTTTAATTTAAATTGTGCCAAAAATATTTTGCTTCATGTTGGATGCAGGGCTCCCATCTGACAGTCTTCCAAAAATGATCTTATTCTTCCTAAATTTAATTTTTTTCTCTTTTAAATGCTGCGCGTGTTTATTTTAAGGTTTACTTCATTCTCATTTGGTCATTGCTTTTCCCATAGTTCAGTGGTTTCCCGTTTCTCACTCCATTTCTGGAGGGGTAGAAGCCTGTGACTATCAGCGTGGAAGCAGAACACCTTTCTGTTCTTTTAATAGTTTTTTTTTTTTTTTTACAAAAAGTTAGGCTTATTGCTTTGAATAATTAAATTAAATGAATTAAATGTAATCCTAAGTGAATAGCTATCGAAAATGAAATTTAGGCAAGCAATGCCCTTGTAAAAAGGGTTAATTTACATTAGAATTAGAATTTAGTGGTTGACTGTGAAAGGCCTGTGCAGTTTGCAGCTGTTACTACTCTCAGAAAATGAATATTTGGAGTGGAAGTGTGGTGAGCATCAGGCAGCATCGTTCATCTTTGCAGATGTAGTAGCACTATTAGCATCCCTCTTACCTCTGGGGCACAGTTATCTTCAATTTCCAGACAGAAGTTTTATCTTCTGTCAAATTCTGGCTCTGCAGTGTAGCTGTTGAGCAGTGCTGTGCTGTTTATTAGGTGCCAGCCTGCCTTAAATCTCTGCTAAATGTGGGAGGGAGAGATACCTCGTGGCTCCAAGCAAGGAGCTAGAGTGAGCACCCTGTTACTTCAGATATTTTTTCCTTTGATAGAATAGTTTTAAGGATTCAGGGAGGCAGGCAGTTTGCTAACTTTATAGTGTGTGTGTTCTGTTTGCTAAAGAATCTTTGTGCAGCTGTGGTGAAAATATTTTTAATGTTGTTGTTTTCTTCTGCTTTATCCTCTGCAATCCAGGTGTTGTTAATCTGGGCTGTGAATTTATAACTGGGTAAGAGCTTGACGGCATATTAGTACGTGGTTGTGGGCAGCTCTGTTCTCTTAGAGGG
Organism: Corvus cornix cornix; assembly: GCF_000738735.6. Lineage (NCBI taxonomy): Eukaryota > Metazoa > Chordata > Aves > Passeriformes > Corvidae > Corvus > Corvus cornix. Next base: position 26,336,044 of record NC_046338.1, read on the forward strand.
AGACTGAAGAAGGGAAAGAAGGTTCTCTTGCTTTAGAAATCACCTTTTTTTCTCTTTTTTTTTTTCTCTTGGATCAGGTCTTGAAGTGTAGGGTGAAGGTTTCTCTTCACAGTGCATGGACGGAAAGCCAATGCGCAGGTAAGACACAAAAACAATTGTTCTTCTCTTCCCCAAATAGGATAAATCATATGAGTTGGTTTTGTACGTGCCTGGACTGTAAAATGTTGTGTGCTTTTGGATTTTTTTTTAAAAAGCCTGGTTATGGGGAATTGGGAAATAAATCATTCCCCTTTAGTCCTTTCTTAAATGTATTTAGTTTTCAATATTTACAAGACCAGATGTCTTTCAGGAAGAGTATGGAAGATAAGTTACTGTAATTCTCCATCCCCTTTTCCACTTCCCCCATTTACTGTCATATTTAAAATTCAATATTTAATTACTTAGGTATTCAAACTGTGTAAAATAGACTGCCCGAGAATAAATTTAAACTTGATTTCCAAGGGGCAATATTTTTCCCTTAAAGAAAGACATTTGGTGAGGTTTTGGGTGAAAAGGAGATTTCCTTTTCTAATTATGGATGCCAGCTGCCTCGTTCTAATGAGCTGAAGACAGCTGAAGTATAATTCAGGGGAGTTCTTGCTGGGGTTGTGTCAAAAACATTCTATCTCATATAGAGAAAAGGTTTTCAGTAATAAAACAGTAATTCAGCACGATGACAGGTTTGCAAACAGGGTTTCCTGCTAGTTCTTGTTAATTTTCCCTGTTTGATGGCAATCCCACGGCAAAATTTAGCAGCAGATATATTTCTGTACATGATACAGGCTGTGTGGAAGTGAAGTTGCCTGAAGTTCTTAATCTCTGAATGATTGGTCTGTTTGTGCTCTTTGGGATGTTGAAAGTAGGAAAACTTTATTGTGGGTAATTCTGTAAAACACTCGTGTAAGACAAGGCAAGGCTTTTAACCATAGATGAATATATAGAGCATTTTTGGCTACACAAACCATTAGCCTGGCTTCTGTGTAAACCCTTGAAGAATGGCACGATGTTGTTTTAATTAAATGAACTTCTCAAGCGCAGCAAAAAAGGCTGGTGCTGCTGCTGCAGTTCAGGAATGAGTAAACCTGGGACATGATAGGGGCATCACTTAGCCCGGGTGTTGTGCTGCATTTTTGCCAAGATAAGAAATGTCGTTTGGTCAATGAGGAGCTGTATGTGACTTTTACAGTGAATTCCTTTTTCTCCAAGATGGATTAATTAGCAGATGAGCTCTCTTTCACCATAGTCTTCTTCAGTGGAAGTTGTTTAAATCTTAACCAACATAAACTGACAGCTTTTCAGGTTTTGATGTTGTGCTCCATTTATCAAGATGTTTTTGCAAAATGACGTAAAATTGGTGAGTAGCTTGGCTTGTGTTCTTGTTTCTTCCCTACTTTTTGTGTTTCTAGTGGGGAAATTGAGGTTCTAAACTCGTTTCCATGCCTGCTGTTTTCTGTGTGTTGCACTGAGGCAGAGAATTCACATGCTGGAGTTAGTGTGTCTGTTTGTGGGTTTGTGGCCTTGGACTTGGTATTGTGGAAGTTCTCTCTGCCACTCAGACAGTTTTAGTTTTAGTGGTGGGCAGCAGCACAGAGCTGAAGAAGTAGAGGTTTTTTATTATTGCTGCAGCCTAGCCTGACAAGCACATCTCTGCTGTGCGCTGTGGACTTCAGTTCTTGAATACACTTGCCTGTTTTAAGGCCCTCAGTGTGGGTTGTTAAATTTTTTTGTTTGTTCTCCTATTGCCTGTCTTAGAAGAAAATGATAAAAGGTTCCTGGTTGGATTTTGGACACAGATCTTCCTATGAGCTCTAGCTAAGCAGATAGCAGAGCACTTTCTTTTATCCTTTTACTCAGGGTTCTGAAGCCAATTTACCACCCCACGTGAGGGTTGTGGTAGGTCCTGCACAAAGAGGGGAGTGGGGCTTGGCCAGTAGTGGGTTAATAAACAGGGTGAGATGGTATCAAATGTGTACAGCATTCAGAGGGGAGGAGGAACAGCTTGAACAGACAAGGAATTCCAGCTATTCCTGTCAAGATTATAGTAGGGAATACACATTGCTGTATCCTGCTGCAAACAGGATTTACTCTGCATTAGGAATGAAGGGGTAGTTGGGGCAGGCTGTTCTTGCTCACTGTCAGGGAGAAGCAAGAGGATGTGGCTTTGCTGAAGGGAAAAACAAGGCAGCAGGGACCTCTCAGTGAAGAGCATGGTCTCACAGCACCCAGACAAGGAGGGCAGAGAAGATCTGATGGCCGGGGCCAGTCAGGAGTCCTGTACTCTTCAGCAGGTCTGTAGGGGTGAGGAAGGAAGCAGGGAAGTCAGCTCAGAATCGGTGGGTGCACAGTCAGGTGCAGACATGTCTTTAACATAGCTCAGGCATGAGGGCTTGAGCAGCTCCCAAACAAATTGGGAAAGCTCTCTCAGTTCTTTCTCACCCGGCTTTTCCTGGCAGCCTTTTCCCAGGTTACAGCACTGCTGTATCAGAGCAGGCTTGAGCAGCCAGACCCCGCCAGAGGAAGGAGGCTTCAGATCCTGATAGTGAGCTCGGGAGCTTATCCAACTACTTGGACATACCTCTTGCCCAAAACAAACTACAAAAGGCTCAGGATGGTTTTGGAAAACTCCAGTGATGACTTCTTCTTTCAGGGTATGGGCATCCTCATGGGTGAAACTGAGTTTTCTGGGCTTGGTCAGTGAAAATCAAACTAAACAATGTAAATAGGGGCAAATACACCAGATCCTTGCTGTTTTCCTTTTGTGTAAAATAGTATTTGTCAGGTTTATCTGCTTGTTTGCGTAACTGTTGAGAAAGCTTACTGAAACCTTGCTTGCTAGGCAAGAAAATTAATCAGCGGTATTTTTCCTGATAATCAGACTTTTAGTAACTTAATTCCTAGAGTGCTGATTGCCACAGTAAAGCATTTCCATTTACTTGGTTGGCATGTTGTGGTGGTGACTTCTGTTGCCAAAGGCTGGGCCAAATCAATGGCCCTTGTTCTTGCAGGTCTATAATGAGTATAGGAAATATTTCTTAATTTCAAATCAAGGCATTGGCAGAAATCACTACCAATTTGGTTTGCTATTTTTATTTGCTACTAAAATCTCTTGCTAATGAAATCCACTCCAGCAATATATGATTCTAGGATTTCAGTTGATGTGTTTAGCCTGAGACTTGTGTTTCGTAAGCCTTGGGTCAGCCTGTTGTTTTCTGCTGAGCTGTGTTAAAGCTTTTTGTTTGTAAACCTGTGCTAAAACACACATTATCTTAAAAAAATGCAGATTTGAAAGTTAAGGTGCCCTATGACAGCTCTATGGGAGAGAATTTTCCTTAGGTGTGTGTTACTAGGTATTTTTTTTGAACTTTGGAAGGAGCTGCTGTAAGGATGGATGTCTCATAGATGCCCTTGTTAATGAATGGAGTTTTGGGCACTGGCACAGCAGAATAAAATGGAGGCGGAGCAGCCTGTTTATTAAGCTGACTTAGTGTTGCAGACTGCCTGTGTTCCCATTTGTACTTCTCAGCCTTGTGATACAAAAACTGATCCTTTGTCAGTCCTTTCTTAATCCCATTGTATTTGCTGATTTCCCCAGCCCTGCATTTTGATGGAAGCTAATCCTGGAATATCTGCATAGCTGGGTGTGAATGTTTTATCTGAGCATACACATTTCCTCTGGATCCTCAGCCCTCCTTAATCACCCTGGGTATTCAGGAGCAGCTCTGAGCTCTGTGTGGGGGGAGGCAGCTCCCCTGCCATGTGAGAATCAAGTGCTGCCTTCTGTATTTCACACCTCTAAGCTACTGACTCATCACTTCATTCTCTATGCATATATATGCATAATGCACACATAATGCAGTGGAATCATGATCCTCATGGAGACACAAGCCATCAGACATGTCCTTTAAATTCACACTTCTGTGCCTGTGTGTAGCAGCAACCCACCAAGCTTCACATCAAGCATCTGGGTGGAAATTCCTAAGCCAATTGATCACTGGCTTCTGCATCACCCAGAGATAAGTTTTGTGTGAATCGGGAATGCTCGTTTGGTTGTTACTCTTTTTCCCATCCATTCAGTCTTCTTTAATCATTAACTAGCACTTTCTCTCCAGGAGGAAGGAGGCTAGGTACGATGCAGGCTCTCCGATAAATGCTGATGGGAACAATGCAGGAATGACTCCAGTTCTTGCTAACCAGACTCCTTTTCAGTGAATTAAAGATGTGTTCAGCAGTGCCTCATTTGGGCAGAAAAATCCTGATCTGCCCTGGCTAGGGAAGTCTAGGGTTATTGCCTAAATCTGGCTAAGTAATCCCATGGCATAAAATGGTACATCCCATTGCCCTGTGTTGGCAGGGAGTCTTGGATGGTGAGGTTGGGAGGAATATTGTGTATTCCTTCTGGCATCCTTAATCTAATCTATCTGTACTTAGAACTCTTGCCACTCTGTGATCTGCTTTAGGGCTGCTTTTAGTGAGAGATGTCTTTGAGGAAAACCTACAGGTGTCACAGAGGGGTTGTGTGCTTCCCAAAAGGATGTCCTGTCGTGGATGTGCTCCAGCTCTTCTGATCTGTAGGTACGTGAAATGGGTTTTTATTTGAAGAACACTTCTTCTGTGCTTTGACTGACAGCCTTGTCAAATCAAACTGTCCAGAATTGTAGTAGCATGTGTCTTAAAAGACCTCTTATTGTGTTCTTTTTTGCCTTCCAAGGCTTGGTTTGACATAGTTCAGAGCACCTAATGCACAATAAAATCAACTTAGCTTGCTTAGTAAGTGCCAAACTCTGCAGGGGAATGTTTGTCACCACCTTTCTCCATCTCTTGGTTAGAGGGATTAAATTACTTACTAGCTGGCCTTGACTGCTAAGGACTATGAAAATAAGTCAATTAGGTAAATTAATCTTCAGCCAAGGTTTCTTGAGGTTTTTGTAGGGGTACCATTAATTGTGGTTTGTGTGTATTGCTGCAAGGGGAGCTTAGTTTATGCATTGTTTGTGAGGAACTTGGCAGAGCTTTGAGAATGATTGTCAAACCCCAAAAAGGTGAATTTAGGTTGTGAGGGACAGGAGTGGGTGGAGGAGAGTGAGAGGCAGTGTAACAGCAGAAGGATTTATCAGAGGTGTCAGGAAAGCAGAACGGTGATGGATGTAAAAAAGATGGAGTGGGGATAAAAATCCAAAGCATTTAAGGTGCAGAAGCTGAGCAGTAGGAAGCAGCAAAACCCAGAGGGGAGCCCCAGCTAGATCTTTGTAACTTAAGATAGGAGGAAGAGGTAATGGTCTAAAACATCTGAATATGATCATCAAGGAGATGGTGTGGAGGGAATGGGAAAACAGGCTAAGATGCAAGTGAATAATTTGAACTGCTGCAAAGAGACTGGTTTCCCAGTGCTTAGAAAATGCATTTGACATAATAATGAGGGGAAAAGATGTGAGGTCTTTTTTTTTTCTAATTCTTTCCTTCAAGCCTGCTGCAAATTACATTGAGCCATGGCAAAGCCAAACTTCTTTTTTTTTTTCACTCTTAGTATGAACAGTGAGGTAGTGACAGCTCACAAATGCCAGTGCACCAGGGAAAAACTGGTAGTGGACAGCATGTTTTGGGTCTTTCAGTACATCTCTGATGGCCATAAACCATCAGTATTCTGATATTTTGCTCAATATGCTTTAACTGCTCTAAATGATAGTTTTCCTTTGATGTGGGAAGAGGCGGCAGTTTCCTGATTTTTCTTTAATTGCATGTGGAACTGTGAAGATACTATGTTTTCTCTCTGTGCCAGTAACTTAGTTTACGTATTAAGAGATTCTTTGCCTCTAGAGTTACCTTCCTGACTTTATGTTCTTCCTTTTTTGGTAGGTTGATAGTGGTGGATACTTGGATTGTTTTTACTTTTTCCGGTTTGGTTTGGTTTCACTTGCGTTCTTCAGTCCTTAGTATGGCCTTTCTTGCGGAAGATTAACCTTCCTTGGGAAGGAGTGTCAGGGAAGGTGGATTGAGTTAGGAGCCTCTATAACTCAAAAATAACTGAAGAGGTGATAATTAAATGGGTATCCTGTGAACCTGAAAGATACTCATGGTAGTTTGCAGGCCATCTTGAGCTCCTGAAGTCTGTGTGGCAGTTTAGTGTGTTCCAACGTTACAGTGATGAGTAGCCCCATTAAAAACGTAGGTAGAAGAACAGAGAAGTTTGGTTAAATCATGGAGCTGGAATTCTTTGCAGTGGAAATTCATCTCCAGCTCTGTCAAAGAAAACTCCAGTGCATGACAGCAGGCAAGTCAGCTAATCTGTGCTTTGAGTCACTCTGTGAAATGGGGATAATGTGCCTTTACCACACAAGGCTATGGTGAGGTTCAGCTCATAAATATGCATGTGTAGCTGGATATTACGGCTGTGTGTCATAGAAAGCATATAAAAGTAGCAATAAATTGAAGCCTGCTGCAAGTTGGCATTTGTTTACTTCTAAGCAAGCTTTGGTTGGAGATGGATTCCTCTTTCATGCAGTCACGTGCTTGTTTTCATGTCCCAGCATGGACTTACAGGCACTGCTTGTGCTAGGTGCGAGCTGTGGAGCTTTGGAGCGCAGCTGGTGGTGGGATCCCTGACCATGGTCCTGTGTTATTATCTCCTGCACTGCAGGTGTACCAGCACTCGCCCAGGAGAGACCGGAATGGACGTGACCAGCCGCTGCACCCTCGGAGATCCCAACAAGCTGCCTGAAGGGGTGCCGCAGCCCGCGCGCATGCCCTACATCTCCGACAAGCACCCGCGGCAGACCCTGGAGGTCATCAACCTGCTGCGAAAGCACCGGGAACTCTGCGATGTGGTGCTGGTAGTGGGGGCCAAGAAGATCTACGCCCACAGGGTGATCCTGTCAGCCTGCAGCCCCTACTTCCGAGCCATGTTCACTGGGGAGCTGGCAGAGTCGCGGCAGACGGAGGTCGTGATCAGGGACATCGATGAACGGGCCATGGAGCTGCTCATCGACTTTGCCTACACCTCGCAGATCACTGTGGAAGAGGGAAATGTCCAGACCTTGTTGCCAGCTGCTTGCCTTCTCCAGCTGGCTGAGATCCAGGAGGCCTGCTGTGAGTTCCTCAAGAGACAGTTGGACCCTTCCAATTGCCTGGGCATCCGGGCTTTTGCTGACACTCACTCTTGCCGTGAATTGCTGAGGATTGCTGACAAATTCACACAGCACAACTTCCAGGAGGTGAGAAGCTGGCGTGCTGGAATTGGGATGTAAAATGTGTCAACATGGCCTGTGAGAGCTTTGAGCAACTCTCATTTTGTCCTTTCCAAATCCTGCCTTTACACCTGCTCTGTGCCCTGATAGTGATGGGTGCCAGATGTTATGTGGGGAAGAAAGAGGAAAGAGTTACTGGCAGGACTGTGTTTTACTGGTGGTTTGTATATGATCCACAGCATTTGTTCCCTGAAAGATGTGTGGTGAGTGCTATGTAGGAGGCAAAGTTGTGGGTGCAGTTGGATTTGGTATTGAATCTGTTGTGCCTGCACAATGGTATGACATGCCACTCCTCTTTCAGAAATATTCTGGATTCTACGTGGTTGGAGGGGAGGCAGGTGTTAGGACAGCACATCAGTAGAACCAAAAATATTTAATGCTGAGCTCTGGAATTGGAGAAGCGGGTGTTTGGGGGAGCATGAGGCTGCCTCAGGGGAGTCTTCAAATCCCTTGTTGTAGCAGAACTAGGGTTTTGCATCTATTATTCAGCAGAAGTTGTCTGAAAGTAATTCAGATGTGTAATATTGTAGCTGACCTTTATAAACTCAAGTTTCTCATTCTTTGTTAATTCTGCCTAGATGATTTTTGGGGGAAGAAATGCCAGCAGCTGGTACAGAGAAGGATCAGCATAATAATTAAGGATTGTGTGAGCAGTAGTCAGAGAAGAGTGGGTCTTGACTGAACTCTTGCAGGAAGGAGCTCAACCCTTTTAAATAATGTCTTTCCTGAGCCTTGCTTGGAAGGGCAGGAATTTGTGTGTATTTTGGAAGCAGCTGCTATGTGGGAGGTATGTAGGAGCATGCTCAGTGTGAAGGTCTGGTCCCCTGCTAGAGAGAGTCTTCTCCTGCCTCTTGCAGAAACTGCACTCTGCTCTGCCTTGGAACAGGTAGCCTACTGCAGAGAAATCTCCTCTTCCCACCAGCTTCACAGGGAGATCCTTTCCAAAGGGAGGAACTCCAGGAACCCCTGGTGCTAATTTAGCTTCCCCAGAGAAGCAGCAGTATGGAGGTGCTGTGAGTGATGGCAGCTTGTCTCTTTTTTTTTTTTTTTTTTTTTTTTTTTTTTTTTTTTCCCCCCTTCTGACATGCAAGAAGCAGATTAGAATTGTATTTGTTTCAGTCAGGTAGTACTTAATTAAAATCTGAGCAAAAGCAACACAATAGAACATGACTCTTGGACACAGTGAAGATGATTCTTGGTATCTAACTGTGGACACATCATCAGTTTACTCATAAGCTGAAATTAAATACATTTTTTCTAACCAAATAGAATTTGCTGTTTAAGATGAGTTTGTTTTTTGTAGAACTTGGTGGTTTCCCAAATCCCTACATTTTAGCTGGCCACTTCATGTGCTTTGTGCTTGCTCTGAGCGTCTGGGTTTTTTTGAGGGAGCAAGATGCTGTCCAGATAGTTGTTTATTTTCAGTGCTTGGTTGTTTTACTAGTTATTAGATCTTATTACATGAGTAGGGCGTGCTTACAAGCCTCTAAATAACATTTTAGCAGCCTGACAGTTTTGTTTTAAAATGTTTTAGCATTAATACATGCAGCTGACTGTTAAAGAGCTGCTTGCTATGGGCTTCTTTTCTTTTGCAGCACCTTGAAGACAGCTTTCTGTCTTCCTTATCCCTGTTAAAGCACATGAAGGCAAAAGAGAACACTCCTTCTCAAAGATGAAGCAAATTATAATTTACTTAACTTAACCACAGCCTCTGGAAAACAGAGGCTTAGATTAGAGCACTATTTCTTTGGCCTGGGCAGGTTTTGGTGTCCATTTCAGTGTCCCAGAAGTTTTGCAGCTCTTCATCCTTAATAATAACTTCTTTTGCTTCTACTGTTTCTCTGCAGACGTCAGTGATGCTGCTGGTTGGGATTGTATTCCATTCTGACAATATTTTCTACCTGGAGACTGGATTGGTGGTCCCTGGGGGAAGCCAGGGACTTGTCTATTTAACCATCCTCCACTGTGGAGGTTCAAAACTGATAAAAAATTTGCCTTCTTGTGTGGAGGCTGTGTGGTCATCGTTCCTTCAAGCTGGCAGAAAGGAACGTGAGCTGGGAATTTCCTGGATGGCAACATGAAATATTAAGCAGTAGGCACCAGGCCAACCCATGCAGCTACTTTGAATGCAGTTTGAATTGTTCCATGTCCTCTGCTGTGCTAACCTCTACTTCTAATAATTTTTATGTGTATTGGTGCATTACAGCATTAACTTCTTGGTTAAATGTTTTTCCATTTTTTTCCGTTCCTCCCAATCCTAGTGGATCTTCTGCATGTATGTGAAATGGTTCTGTTAACAACTCTATTGTTCAAGAGCAGCGTTTGTATTTAATTTTTTTTTCGTCTCTTGACATTTGTGTGAAGGGAAAAATTATATTTATGGGTGGATAACTTGTGCTTTTATCAACAGACAGAAATTGCACTCTGCATTGTATAGTCTGACATTAATTCTCTCTGTTTGTAAAAGCACTGATGTACAGGAATGCTGCAGAGGAAATGAAATCCAGCCAATTCTTGTCTGCTTAGCAAGTCAGTCAAATAGTTCATTAATATTAGTCGGTTAATTAGGAGTGTCCTGATAATTAAGCCAAAATAAGCCAAAGGATTTTAAATAATGATTTGTTTTACCATGTAAACTACCAAGTTGCATAGTAGTAATAATTTGGTTTAAAGAGGTACTTCGAGTGCTTTGAATTTTGTGAGGCCATCAATTCAACTGGGTGTCCTGAGGGTCAAAGGGAGAGACTGGATGAGCATCTTTAACTCAGGAATTTCCACAACTGTTTTCAGGCTCTGCAGCTGCATTTGTAAACTGTCAGACTAAAGTTTACGCATAAGCTTGTCTTTGTAGGAGGGAGGGCAACTATGGAAAAAAACTGGTGAAGATCTTTAATGACCAACCCAGTTCCTACTTGAAGGCTGAAGGGGTGTGTGGGCCAACCTTGTTGTGGCCTTTACTGTCCCTGAAAGCTCAGGGGACCCAAGAACCAAGTCTGGTAACTGATCTCATTATCTGCTCTGTTATTTTTTAACAGTATTTTCTGTTGTCAATAACTTTGCAATCCCTACATATTTGTTCAGTGCTCTTAAATAACTTCTTCAGGTAATTTAAAGGACTGCATAGCTGACTGCTGTTGAGATGATCATGTCAAAGAGTGTTTTTCTTTAATTTATGCAGCAAATCATGAAATAAGTCATGGAATTCTAATGTGGTCGCAGATGATAAGGATAAGCCAACATTCAGTTATTTTCTGTCCCTCAACCTTTTGGAAATTGCAGGCTACAGACTGGGGATGCTTGTAGGGAAGGTGAGCTGGCAGTTATCAGTCAGGCCATTTCTTAAGTTTAAATTTTGATTCTTGCACCCTTCCCATCTTAACTGGTGTCTGTGCAGGAGCTGTGGTGGTGTGTGAGCTCCCAGGGCAGTCTGACTGCCTCATGCTGTGTGAGAAGTTCTCCAGCAGCAGCCAAGGTGTCCTGAGAAACTTGATTGCTGTCTTGGATGCCTTGAAGGAATTAATGTTTTTGTCAGTGGCTTGACTTTCACAAGAGATCAGTCCTTAGGGGCTCTGGAGGCTCTGATTCCCTCTTTAGTTCATCTTGACTATTGCATACTTCATGTGTATATTTAGAGCAAATGAAAGAGGCAGGATCAGATGAATCTCCTGAAATATTTTCTGTTCTGCCACAAATCAGGCTTTGTTTTCTCTGCAATGCCTCTGTTAACTTGTTTGAGACTCTTATTTCGGTGGTCTGTTTTGGTTTCCTTGTGAATCTCTGTACTCCAGTGCTGCTTTTTAGTCATGGATTTATTGCAGTTTTATTTCTGCTTTATGTATTAGACACAGCAAATGAGGAGACTGATTTTAAAGAAAGGCTTTGTTTTTCCTGAATTTTGAAACCTGATCAGTGTCTTTTGTGGTTTAACCCTTTAAAAGTTAAAGGGTGTAAAATTCCCTGTCACTTGCATGCCCATCTAGAAATGTCTTGTTGTGTTGCTGGGGGCTGCACTCTGCCCCGTGCAGCAAACCCTTCATGTGTGTTGGTGTTGGAACTGACGGGGATTTGGCTTTTTACTGGGTCAGTCCATGAAGTGCTGGAGTGGTGTGTGGCTCTGATATTTTGTCCTTACTCTCTTCCTTTTTCCTCTGCCTTTCCCAGGTGATGGAGAGTGAGGAGTTCATGCTGCTTCCTGCCAACCAGCTCATAGACATCATATCCAGTGATGAGTTAAACGTGCGCAGTGAAGAGCAAGTGTTCAACGCTGTGATGGCCTGGGTGAAATACAGCATTCAGGAGAGAAGACCCCAGCTGTCACAGGTAATCTTGGCCACAGGCTGCTTTATCCAGGGGGTTATCCAGGGAGAAGAATGAGGGATGGTAGGGTGGTGCCACAGCACTTCTGAATGGTGTAAAGCCACCAAAATTCTCTCTGACTCCCACCTGTACTAGGTGGCTTGCACCGTCCCTTCATCTAGGCTGGAAGCTGCACTGGCCACAGCCTTCATTAGGGGCTTTGTTGGATTGTTCCCAGGCAGGACTTGCCAAACGAGCTCACTCAAGCAGTCTGTCCAGACAAGCTTGCCTGCACCGCTTTGAGAGTCGTATCAAAACCACAGTGGAGAAGAAAAAGCTTGTCTTGCTTTGCAGTGCTTCTTTAAGCTCTGCTGCTTGATTTGTGCCTCAGCTCTCATGATGTTACAGTGGAGCTTGTCAGAATGGTTTTGCTGGAATGTGATGCTTCATCGAAGCCAAGGCATTTCACAGAGCAGAACCCATTCTGACAAAGCTGTCAGCCCCAAAGCCTCTGAAGTCTCAGGCTGGCTGATCAAAAGAGGTGAGCGTCTGCCTGCCTCAGTGTTTCTGCTGTGGAAAGAGACATTAAATGCAACTTTATTTACTGGAAAGCTTTTGAAGATGGTTTTAAGTAAGCAAACCAAACTGGAAAAACCTGCTCTTCTCCAGGCAGCTTTTATGCTTTTATAACAGTTCTAAACCCTTGTGAAAGACATGTTGTTTCTTATTGTTCATTTACTCTGCAATACCACTCAGGTTTAAGAGAGCTAAGTGGTTGATAAAACCACTAACTTAATTAGTGTTCTGGCAGATGTGTTGACATCTGTAATTTTCGAAAGGTTTCCAGCTGTGACCTTGTTTTCAGCTGTTAGTAGAGCCAGTAGATTGTCCCTTTTCAAAGACTGATTTTCTTCTGGGTATCTAAACTGGGATATTGAAAAGACAAATGTGCTGTGAGACAAGCTGCATTTAACTAAAATTCTATTGTTTTCCATTTGGCTGCCTGCATCTCTGTGGGTGTCTGTGGTTTACCATAGATGTTTTGGTTTGTGTTTTAGGTCCTGCAGCATGTCCGTCTGCCCCTGCTGAGTCCCAAGTTTCTTGTGGGTACAGTGGGTTCTGATCCACTCATTAAGAGCGATGAGGAATGCAGGTAAATCTCCTCAGCCATCTACAGAATTAGATAATGTTGTCCTCTGAAACTGTGCTCATTTGTCACTGGTAAATGGGTGATGCCTCACAATTTCATCTTTGGCAACTGGGAGGATAGGAGAAGCAAGAACACTTGTTTTCTATTTGCATAATAGTCACTGGCATGCCCTGGAAGTGGTTTTGTTCTTTCAAGTTTTCAGTGTAATAGCAAACTTTGAGTGTGCAGTTTGACTGTTGGTAAAAAGCCTTTCAGTGTATTGTTTTTCATTTTGCCTTTTTTTTTCCCCATCTAGTCATGGCTTTTTATTGTAGGTTAGCTCTTGCATGTCTTTCATGGTGATCTCAGTGGGATCTAAAGTAGCTTTTCTGTGTAGAATGTCTGCACTTTGATAACTGAATTGGAGTCTGGGATTAGAGTCTGCTCTTTCCCACACGGATAACTCAGGGAAGTTATCATTTTCTCCTCTTATGATATGAGTCTCACCTTTCTGGTTCTACAGAGTTCTGTATCATCCACAAAGCACATGATTTATCTTGTGCATATTGTAAAGAAGTTCAGGGCATAGGCTAAATTGTTCTCTTCCTGAATAAGCATTCATGCTGGGGGAATTCCACATTCATAGAGGGAAGGAGGACTTTTTTGTTCTTTTTTGTTTTATTCAAGGGTTTGGAGTATTAGAATTAGTCCAGGTGGCAAGTAATGAATGGATGGACAGTGTGAGCTGGCCAGAACTGATGGAGAAAATTTTCATCAGAAGGGTACTATCTCCATCTGTTGGTCATGTGTGTATTACGTATTTGTGTGCTTTCCAACTCCTGTTCTGTTGTGAGGCAAAATCACTGACTGTTAAGTTTTAGATTGAGGCAGATTGGGTGTTTCTTTTCTGCACAGTAAGCCTGACAAATCTCTTGTCACAGTTTTTTTTATCAGTCTTTTTATAGCAAGCTGTATCTGTTATTAACTCTGGCCAAATACTGGTACTGATTTGCTTCTGTCACTGTGTCAGTGGCTTGTAAACTGATGACTATTTAGGTGTCAGTCTACGTTTAACTGGAGCTGTTTATGCTGTTCTCATGTGACTTGTGAATACCTGAGGTGCATGACTAGTGCTGGTTGCTCTTCCCATCAGTTCTGATTCGCCCCTTCTCCTGAGACTGAGCTCTGAGGGTTAGTATTTTCCTGTCTTGCATAGGGATCTGGTGGATGAAGCCAAAAACTACCTGCTGCTGCCCCAAGAGCGGCCACTGATGCAGGGACCGCGAACAAGGCCACGCAAACCCATCCGCTGTGGAGAGGTACTCTTTGCAGGTGTGTGTTTCTGCAGGTGTGTGTGTGGTGTCAGCAGGAGATGGTGGAGGGTCTAGAGGGTCATATGAGGAGTGGCTGAGGTCACTTGGTCTGTTCTGCCTGAAGAAGAGACTGAGAGGAGAGCTCATCACAGTTTACAACTTCCTTGTGAGGGGGAGAGGAGGGGCTGACACTGATCTCGGCTCTCTGGTAACCAGCAATAGAACCTGAGGGAATGGCCTGAAGCTGTGTCAGGGAGGCTTAAGTTGGATATTAGGTAAAGGCTCTTCAACCAGAGCAGAATCTGGCATTGGAACTGACTCCCCAGGGCAGTGGTCACAGCACCAAGCCTGACAGAGCTCAAGAAGCATTTGGACAATACTCGCAGGCACATGGTGGGATTCTTGGGGCTTTGCTATGCAGGGCCAGGAGCTGGACTTTGATCCTTCCAAATCAGGATGTTCTGATTCTATGTATTTTTCCCGCCAGCTTAGGCCAGGAGACTCCAGGCAGGATTTTGTGGTGGTGGTGTTCCCATAAAGCCAGTATTCACAACCTATTTCTGATGTGACCTGTGCATTAATATTTGAAAGTTTGAATTAACTTACACTTCCCTACTTGCGTGATTTCTTTGGTGCTGTGTATGCCACAGTATTTCCAAACTTCAGTTAACGCTCTTGAAAATCTCATTCTGTTTTGTAATTACAAACCTCAGAAGGACTGACTTAGAGATGGGTTAAGGCTGCAAGAGTGATTTGTGCCAGGAGCACACACAGTATGTGAGCTTGGTGAGTATTTTTGTGACTCTGTTTTTTGTGTTTGGCTGTAGTGGGGGGCTGGTGCAGCGGGGACGCGATTTCCAGCGTGGAGCGCTATGACCCCCAAACTAACGAGTGGAGGATGGTGGCTTCCATGAGCAAGAGGCGCTGTGGCGTCGGGGTCAGCGTCCTGGATGACCTCCTCTATGCTGTGGGAGGCCATGATGGCTCCTCTTACCTTAACAGTGTAGAAAGGTAGGTCTCCATAAGGCCCCTGTGCAGAACTTTAGCTCTGAATGTTTAAACCTGGGTGCAGCCTCTTAGGAATGAGTTCATTTTGCCGAGTGTGTTCTCATTTCCTCCTCCCTTGCACACCCCTGGTGCAAAACACTTTGTGTCACTTTATCCCGAGCTTAATGGGACGAGCCAAAGCCTCTGGTATAAGGAAGGAATCTCTAGGAGATGGGTCTGGATGTAATTGGTGGGAGGAGTGGTGATCCTGGTTAACCTTCTTTGCAATTGCGGGTTTGTTTTTAGCGTTGTTGAGGAAGGTGAGGTTACAGTGAGCATTTCTTAGATGCTGAGGGAAAGATCCTGGAATTTTATTGTGAAGTGGCAACTGGAGAATTAAGGAACATTAGAAGAAGGAAAATAGGTCAGTTTTAGGCATGTGAAAGATTAAAGTCAAACAAGTTTTACCAAGCTTCCTGTTTCTGGGAGCTGCATAGGGCAATTCCCATGCCTGAAAGCCACATGACTCAAGCTCTCCTACTGCTCTAAATCCTGGCCCTGTAACAAATCCAATGAGCTGTACAAATACCTCCTCCCATCTCAAGACTCCCCTTCTTCCCACCTCTCTCCTTGAATGCTTCCAACTTCACAAATTATGAGCCTAGCCTTATATCTCCCATGTCCTGCACTTCCTTGCTATGCACGTATTTCTTTGTCTCTGGATTCCCAAGTCCATTTGGTTCCTTCATATTTTATCTGGAAGTGTGGGTCCCAGTGCTGGCTGAGTTCCTGTATGAACTGCAGGGAACAGAGCAGAGTTAACTCTGGCTGCTGCTCTTTGCTGCAAGTTACCACATGCCAGCCAGTCTCTCTCAGGAACCTGAGCCTTTGATCTTCAGCTTGATTCATTCCAACCTGCAGTTTGAACATACCTGGAGTAACATGTACTGGATGCATTATATCACTTCAGGGCTTTTATCCAACTTAAAAAGAGCTGTGTTGCAGTTGAAGCTCAGGATAGGCAAGTTTCACAGCCTTAGTAGCTCCCAAGCATGGGAGAGTCTGAAGCAGACCTAGGCAGGTAATTTGTGCTGTTTGGTGTGTTTTTCCAGGTATGATCCAAAGACCAATCAGTGGAGCAGTGATGTGGCTCCCACCAGCACCTGCAGGACCAGTGTTGGGGTAGCAGTTCTTGGAGGTTACCTCTATGCTGTGGGTGGCCAAGATGGTGTCTCTTGTCTCAACATCGTGGAAAGGTACTTTTTAATTACAAAAAGAAAAAAAAAAAGTGGGGCACAGTGAGAAAGAAGGTCTCTTAGAGGGTGCAGCTGATGCAGACAAGCTGGAGAGAAGATAGGAACTGTACAAATCTTACAGGGATTTTTGTTTGGAGAGAATAAAGTCAGTATTCCTGCCCCTTTGTGAAGATGTCAGCACTTCAACAAGCTCTGGTGTTTATTATTTTGTCAGGTATGATCCGAAAGAAAACAAATGGACTCGAGTGGCTTCCATGAGCACCAGGCGCCTGGGAGTGGCGGTGGCTGTGCTGGGAGGCTTCCTCTATGCTGTGGGAGGCTCTGATGGAACATCTCCTCTCAATACTGGTATGCCTTTTGCTGTCCCTTAATCCCAGTCAGCGCTCGTCCTGGTACTGGGGAGCCCTTCATGTCCCCAGATGGCTGTTGAATATCTTAGTGATCAGTTTGTGGAGATTTTTGCTTCTTTAAATATTGTTTTGCCGTACAATAATTCACTCTCCAGGTTTGTGAGCCCCTATTACCTGGTTGCGTGTCATATTTTTACTTTCTCAGTGCTGTGTTTGGCAGTATGTCCTGAATATGAGGCTTTGATTGTTTGCATAGCAGTTGCAAACACTTTTTTTTTTTTTTTTTTTTTAAATTCCTGCAGCAGCCATTTTCTGCTGTAGGAAGGAAAGTGCCAAAGGTAAAACTGCTGCAGGTCAATTTGTAGCATTGCCAGCTCCCTCTTGAGTGTAGATCTGAATGTGATTGATTGTGTAGGGCTGAAGACAGGAGAGAGACTAGCAAGAGTTCTTTAGAAGGATAGAGAGAGCAAACAGGGTCATGGCATTTTTGGTGTGTGGTAGTTGGGTTCAAAAGTGCTGTACCCACTGCCTGCCAACCCTGTTGACCAAAGACCTTCCTTTCCTCTACAGTGGAACGCTACAACCCCCAGGAGAACCGCTGGCACACGATTGCCCCCATGGGCACGAGGAGAAAGCATCTGGGCTGTGCCGTGTACCAGGACATGATCTATGCTGTGGGAGGCAGGGATGACACCACAGAGCTCAGCAGTGCTGAGAGGTACAACCCACGCACCAACCAGTGGTCTCCCGTGGTCGCCATGACGTCCCGGCGGAGTGGAGTGAGTGGAGCTTGATGGGCTTGTCCATGCCACGCATCACCATGTGGGGAGAGCACAGGGTGGAGTGTCAGTCTGCTTGTGGGGAAAGCACAGGGCAGGGTGTCATTGCAGTCTTGTGGTTAGGCCACAGGGCAGTGTCAGTTTTGTTGTGGGGAGAGCACAGGATGAAGTGTCAGTCTCCTCATAAGGCTCTCCTGCTTTCTCTGCATCTTCACGTCTTTACTGTGAGGGAAAAAAGTTTGCAAAAACTCTCCAGCATGACTGGAGAATAGAGGATGAAGAGATAGTCAAGCCATGCCACAGACAGGTGTTTAGGATGGGGAAATGAGTCATTTGAGAGTGTTTTTAAATATTTTTGGCCTCTTACATGCAGTCAACTAAGCCTGAAGCAAAGGAGCTTTTAGGTGACATAGCCGTATTTGGTGTGAGATACCATTAAAGAATGCTATCAAAATTAGTACCTGGATCTCTCTGGATGAATTTGGAGGTGAAAACACCCACTTGCTCAGAGGAAAAAGCTGGGAAACTGGGTGTGTGTTTAGATACATATTTCCAGCAAACATTGCCTTGAGGTGTGTGTGGGAACAGGGTTCCTGGGCTTTCACTTAGGCTGTTACCGCTCCTCAGTGAATTCTGTGAGTGGCAGCGTGTTCCCATCAACTGCTGATCGTGGTGGTTTCTTGTGAACAGCAGATTACTACAGTGTTTTCAGGTGTCATGATGTTTGGACAGATGCAAATTATATGAATGTTTATCATTGGATATTAGATTATGTAGTGAAGAGAGGATTAATTCTATCTGTGTTAGTGTTTCAGTGTCTGGTGAGGCAAGTATGAATCGCAGTTTGAGCAACTACTGGTTTTGGAGGCAGAGAGCACGTATTTATTTCCGTTCTCCGAGCACAGAGTATGCTGTCCAACACTGTCCACTTTAGTTTCTGATTAGACATTGACCTTTTATAAGCTATTTCTGTATTTGCTTTCTGTAGAAACTGCTAAACACATGCAGCTGTATCTGCAGCTCTTCTGCATCTTCCGATTTCCTCAAAGCCAAAACAAGGACAATTTTACATTGTGTACCTTCACTTTTCTCTGTTATATTCCATGTTTACCACTGGAAATGATCATGGTTTTGATGTTCCAATGTTTTTGTGCTTCTGCAGAAAGGCTAAATAGAAAGTCTGGAGGCCAAGGTGCTTACAGATGGTCCAAGCCCCAGCCTGAGAGGTTTGGGACCAGGGGCTTACCTGTGGTTCTGCTACTTTAGCCAAATATTGTGGGCTGGTAGATATTCTGGTGCATACATGTCACACTTGGGTAAGAATTTCAGTCCAGAGCATAAGTTTTTGTATGAAAAAGGTTTAGATTCTCATGTATTTATCATCATTCAAATGGTTCTACTTCTTCTAGCTGGCAATAAGGTAATTCTCTATTCTGAGATACATATTTAACCTTCCATGGTTCATTTTTTAGGGTATTTTATTTGTGCCATGCCCTAAAGAAAAAAAACCCCAACCCTCTCCTGCAGACTGCCGTTCACCAAACATGGTTATTAAATCCTTTTATTAACGTTTTCATTATAACCCTTTTTTTCAGGACATCCCAGCTAAGTAGCTACTGTCTGATGGCTGTTTTGCAGGTTGGCCTGGCCGTGGTGAATGGACAGCTAATGGCAGTGGGGGGCTTTGATGGCACAACGTACCTGAAGACCATTGAGGTGTTTGATCCAGATGCTAACACATGGAGGTAATTTGAATTTGGGAGACAATCAAATAGTGGAATCTAGCTGGAGCTGTCCCAGGCAAATTAGGAATGTGGTACACACCATAACAGAGAACTTGGGTAGGGTAGAATCATCACAGTGCTCACTTTGTGGCTTGTTGCCTTGCATGAAAGTATAAGAAAGAATCACATCTTGAAAAATATCTCAGTATTCCACTTCTGTTCTTTTTGGGCTGAGTCTCTCCTGCTTCCCAATAAAACTGAGCTTGTCCTTAGCAGAAGGAACTCACAGCCACCATGTAGAATTTGGCCTGTTCACTGCTTGATTTCAAGCTGAGGCAATGATTCCTGAATCCTTTTGGCAGAGCTGAAACACTTCAAGCATATGATGTTATCCCCTTAAAATCAGCAAGATTCAGCCACTGGAAGAATGTCCAAGCTGAGACAAATAATATGAAATTGCTGATCAAAATATATACTGAGCAGAAAAGAAAGAGGGAAAATAGCCTTTCTAGTCATAACTATACTTAAAAACAATTGCTTGTGTATTTATTCCCAAATGTAATTAGCATAAAGTATCAAGCTCCTATGGCTATTCTTGCTTCTGTGGTCATCTGGCAAGGGGAATAGAAAGAAATTAATGTCCTTATTCTTACTAGTGATAGTAGTAGTTTAACCCTTCACTGATAAAAAAAGCTGTCATGAGCAGCATAGCTCACCTTCTTTGGTGAGCTATGGATCCACAGCATCTTTTGAACTGCTGAGGAAACCAGCTGAGTAGAGAATAGTACATACATCAGATTCCTAAGTGCAATGGTTTCAGCTAATCCCTGTGACAGTAATGGGATGTCCAGAGTTAGGAGTTACTGCCTGGCAGACATTCATACAGTTTGGGAGATTATTCAAAGTATTGTTAGCTTGTGGTTTTTTTCTCCACTGAATTCAATACAGCTGACCAGCTTCTGTGGTCTTCCCTTTCTTTTGTTTCTTGCCCCATGAAGATATTTTTTATTTGTGCAGCTTGACTGAGAAACTATTCCGACGCAATTTGGCTTTAACAAATCACACTGGTAGAAGCTGTTTGGAGAACTTGCTTCTCCTATTTCTGCCAGCAGACTCCAGTGGCACAGAGGGGAATGTGCAGCTGGAGTATGTAGGGATCCAATATCCCTATGAAATGCAGACACCACTGCAGTCAACAGATGGTGCTTGGGATGTGTTATATCTTGGTTGTATCAGCTGAATGTAGGGGTTTAGAAATATAAATTAAATTAGTTGAATTGTGAGGACTAAGCCTAGTCATGTGTTACCCAAAATGTAGCCTAAGGTCAGCTACAGCCTACAAAGTATTTTTCTATCTTGCACATTACCAGAGAGGGAGAAGGAAGTATTTATTTGACTAACAGAAATTTGGTGTCAAAACAAGTGTCGCTGTTGTCCGCAGGGACGGCAAGATGAACGACACAGAAGTCAAGTACAGGATAGAATGGGATTATTTAATTAATTACAGACTCGTTTATATAGCTTTGTTTGCAAGAGTGGTATAATATTATTGGGTGCTTGACCATCCACCTCCCAGAGTGATTGGCTGAACGGGTACGACACCCATTTCAAAATATTTTTCCCAGTGTGGAAAACAGGACTGTGCATAACAAGTTTGCACCTGTGAGATAAAGTCTTGGTTTACAAAACCGTCTACACTGTTTTCAGCTAGCTTGTGTGAGAAAGGAGACTTTCACAAGCAGCTGTAAAAAGTAGGAAAATTTCTCTGCCAGCTTTTTTAGCATCTACAAAAAAGCAGCAGTTTCTGTTCTGAGAGAGAAAGGCATGAGCAAATACAGCTGTTAACTTCTGAAGTGTGTGAGATGGGTGCTACACAACTTCTTCTTCACAGCCCACTTTAAGCAGGCATTAATAATGGTCTAGTTGTGCTTACGTGGCCTGGTTCAGTCCCCATGGCACCTCCCAAGTGTGCTCCAAAGGGTTGGTGTCCTCATGGAGGATGTGATCCAGTGTGTGACGCTGGAATGTTGTCTCCATAGGTTGTACGGCGGGATGAACTACCGGCGGCTGGGTGGAGGCGTGGGGGTTATCAAAATGACACACTGTGAATCCCATATATGGTAAGCTTCCAGAGGGAGGGAGTCCCCTGGCTTCTCATTCTTAGAAAAACTGAAGAGACTTGTTGACACTGGACCTCTTTGCAGCTCTAGTATGCACAGTCTAGATCCAATGTAACTCTTTGCCGGTGAACTCCTTCTATGGAATTATAAAAATGGACTTCTGTGAGTGTGCCCAGCGGGAGACCACGTTGTCAGACTCCAGGGAACCACTGGACAAAAGTAGAAGTGTTCCTTATGTCCGTGTTTTTTCTAAATAGTTCTACATTTTTTGAATAAACCAAACTGTTAACAGTTATTGTAGCGTAAAGGATGGTGATGTAGAGCCTACACTCTGTACTTAGGAGTCTGACCAGGAGGAGGGAGCAGTGGGTGTGGCAGCTGTTTGGTGGGTGAAAGAGAAAAAGTGATACAGAAAACAATGTTTTTGCCTTATTTACAAAGAGCTTCAAAAAAAAGTGCTTGACCTGCAAGATGCCACCTTTGCACAGAGTATATTTATTTTTTCATTTGATTTGTATCATGTATTTCCTTTGTATCGCTCACAGCGATGATTCCAGCTTTTTATATACATCTCTATGTGTGCATATATATATATATGTATTTTATATATATATGTATATGTGTGATTTGAATTTCAACCAGCTGGTGGTTTGGGCAGGGCTGTGTCCTGCCAGCTACTGTGGTTCCAACCCTTGTGGTATGATTTGAGGTCTCTTAGAGGAGAGCCGTGGGATGGGTACCCTGAGTGTCTTTTCAGAATTGAGCCTCTAATCTCTCGATTGAATCAGTGAAGCGCCCAAAAAGGGTGAGAGGAAAAAGGTTTCAAACGATGCCTTTTTACTGTACAAAAGTTCAGCTTTTGTCTCTCCCCTGTATGTGAACCTGTGCTGGTTTGAAGGTAAACTAGCTGGAGAAATTAACCCCCACACAAATACCTTGCAAGAGATTTCAAGTCAGAGTTACAATTTAATAGAAAGATTATAATAAATGCAGTGAATACAGAAAGTCTGGCTTAAAACCTCCAGAGTACAACCTGACATCCTGTTGGTCAGGGTGGCGGTAGCAGTCCCAATTAAACGGTGGTTGCAGTCCCATTGGAGTGATGGATGTGGTCTTGTCAAAAGCAGTGGTCCTGTGAAAAGGTCTGGTCCTTCTCTGGATGTCCAGTGGTGGTGGCTGTGTCCAAGTCCCCAAACCCCCAGATTCTATACCCTCCAAGTCCAGGCAGGAATGTTCAGTCCCTCCCTCAGGGCAGGGAGTTTCACAGTGGAACAATGTAATCCTGTGAGTCATAGGACATTTTGGGGAGTCCTTGATGACCCATTGGCAGAGATGACCCCCCTTAGGCTGGGTGTAGTTGTCACTTTGTGAAGACAAAGAGAACACTACCCAGCTCACAGCTGTTACAAATGGCCCACCATTAACACTTCATCAGGAATAGTGTAGATGGGTGTAGAATACATGGTTTGGCTACACCCATACTGGTACTTTCTCCTGTAACCACTGACAGAACCTAAAACCAACCAGTTATAGCTCACTTCTAAAAGCCATTTTCCTCCTGTTGCCTGCTCGATACCAGTTCTTGTCTGACGCAGGGTGCAGGTATCACGTGTTAATGCTGGTTTCTTGTGTTCTTGCTGGAAGGGCAGACCCGCA
Organism: Corvus cornix cornix; assembly: GCF_000738735.6. Lineage (NCBI taxonomy): Eukaryota > Metazoa > Chordata > Aves > Passeriformes > Corvidae > Corvus > Corvus cornix. The sequence continues at coordinate 26,358,934 of NC_046338.1, forward strand.
GCCAGCCTCTTCCTGCTGAAGAAAAGCTTAGACCAGCCTCACCTCAGCTGCCCTCTTGTCTGTCTCTAGAATTCCTACCATGAGACAGTACAATCTCTTTGAGTGATTTTTGTGCACTTTGCCTATGTATGGTTAGAGCAGAAAAAGGTGTGAGGCTCATTTAAGAGTTTGGAGAGGAAGGGCTGTTTGCTAGCACTGTGAATAACTGTGGAATCTCCCCAGGGCAGGGGCAGAGGAGGGAAGAACTCAAGACTCAACAGTTCTGTTTGTACTGTAATTTCTATTGAGTATGGAAGAATGACCTTTTGTACCTGATCTAACTGTGGACCTTGCCAAATCTGATTTTGAAAAAGAGGACTGTAAATTCTTGAGATGAAGAAAGGATTGCTGACATCTTAAGTTAACTTCTTAGTTTGATTCATGTAACTCAGACTTTAATGTGCTTGAATATAGTAAAAAATACATTACAGTCATAAATGGGACATTAAAAGGTTTTTAAAAGCTCCTTTCCCCCTAAAGGTCGGTATTCTTGTGTTTACATATGAAGATCATTTGCACCTTTACAAGGAAAACAAGTATTCTGTAAACAAATGTTTACATGTATCATTTATGCTTTTTTCTAGCATGAGTAACTTGTATAAATAGTGCTATCTTAATAAATTTCTTCTATGCTGTTCTTGTTTAGTTCCTTGGGGTGAAAGCAGTGAGGGGTGTTTTTCCGTGGTTTATGTGGAGGGTTTTTTTTGTGGATGCTGGAGGGTTTTGCCCAGATAAGTCCAAGTAAAAGAGGCTGAAAACTCTGCTGTTTATTGTTACCCTGCACATCATTCAGAACCAGCTTTTCTGGAAAGAAGCATCTGTACTATCTGGCTAAATCTTATCTCTGCTCACTTAGGGCATTTATCAGTGAGGACAACACAAGGAAGAGGTTAAAAGAGTCTATAAGAATTTAGGTTTTTAGAGATTATTTATGCGCATTTGTTGAAAAGAGCTGAGCATTAGATTTAAAACTTAGCCCTGGGTTTAACAGTCCGGTTTTCAAATCAAATACAGGTGCCAATTATTTCCAGACCTTGTACTCCTTTGTCCAGTGCTCTTCTGACTCCAGATATCAAACTTTGTCTGAGATATTTCAAAAAAGGAAACTACAGCACCAGAAGTTCTTTAAGATAGTTTAAGTGGCTGCTGAGCTGCCAAGACCTTCAGAAGATCACTTAGCTGCTTCTACCAGGGTAAGAGTTACCACATACTTCAACCCTAACATGCAAAAATAATCCACCTTCAACTAGTAAAGAATCTGAAACCAAGTGCGTGTTTCTTTGTCTAATTCTGGAAAGAGGTTAGGAACTAGGCATTCAGTTATGTCATGTTAGGCAGTTTTACACTGGGAAAAGAAACAACATCCCTATTTAGGAGAAAGTCATAGTACAAATCAGCTCCTAGAGATGCTACAGAAGTGTGAAGCAAGAAACTAGACTTGGAATTTTGCTGCAGAAATATTTAATAAGTAACAAGTGGTGGTTTGGTCAGGTAAGCTGTAGTTGTAAATAAGCTCCATGCAAGGATATATTTAATTAGACACAGGTGGTCTTTCCTTAAGACAAAAGATGGAAAATATTTTCTTTATTTAGTACTGTATTACAAAAAGTCTTAGCAGGTGCTACTTTCTGCTCCTTAAATGTCTAGCCAGACACTGTGCACTGTACCTCTGAACTCCTACCCATTCCAGAAGGGAGGGATCCAACATAAAATTATAGCACACAGCTCCAGCCCTGAGAGATCTCTGGCCTACAGGATTACATCCAAGATTAGAAACATCAGGACAAAGCCTAGTAACTATCAAGCTTATCCACAGACCTCACTTTCCTATCTATCAACTTGCCTGGGAGGACCAACAGGCTGACAAGTGCCTTGTGTCCAATCTCATGCCCAACTGGAACACAGATGAACATTATCACCAACTACCCTTAAGAAGCTAAAAAGGGAGTTAGAAACCTGGATTTTTTTGACCTGGATTGTAGAGCATGCACCCTTTCTCAGGTGTGCTGAATTTTGCATTTAGACTAGCCCAAGAGTAGTCACAGTTTAGCCAAGGCCAAAGTCTGTGTATCTTAGGCTGCCCAGTGAAAACCAACTTGCTCTCTGAAACAACAGAAATACCTGTCAGTAAGTTGCATCAAGCATTTGCATCGTTTGTCTCTGAGCTGATACCTGCACATAAATAAAATGAGTGACTCTGAGAAAACAAAGCTGCTCAGGAAGCTGTCACAAGTTTGCATTGCAGCCCTTCTTCAGGGCCAAATGTCTGCTTCACTTTGCTGTGCATGGCATGGAGTTACACAGCCAAGTGCTGGAGTTACAGTCCGACTTTGGACAGCCAGAATGAGAGGAAAGAAGATGCTGCATGAATGAGTTTCCTGGTGGTTTCTCAGCACAGACTGTCCAACAGGAAGCCTTTTTAGTATGAAGAGTTACTGAAATGGCTCTCACTGTATCTGAGAGATTGCCAGTTCAGTCAATAGCATCAGCACTCCAGGCAGGTGTTGGCTGTGTAGAATCTACAAGAAAGAGAAAAAAGCCTGTCAAAACAACAATTGCAGTTGCCAGATTTCCACACCCTGAAATCCTGGTTGCAAGGAAACTACCAAGTGTTCTCTGTGTTTATTCATCTGCTCTGTTGTTGCTTTTCAGGTACCTATACTTTTCCCATACTGAATATATATGACTTGAACTCTATCCCATTATGAAAAGCTGTAACTGAATTTACACAATGCCCATTCCACAAGAGCACCCTTCAGAAAGCCTGAGAAATCTTTTCATACTTGCCTGCAACAGAAAAAGTTGTTTCAGATAGTTTTAAGCTATTACAGACAAAAACAAGCAGTGTAACACTACCATGTGCCAAGGCTTATCACAGGGTAAATTTAAACAATTACATTTATACAAACTGTTCTTTAACTCAGAAGAAAATATTGTGTTGCTTTAATGTTCTATGGTTTTAAGGACATTATATATACCTCTGTAGAAAGACCAGCACCTTTATGAAAAGGGTTATGTGTGAAGTCTTCTGCCTGTGTCTTAATGACTACAATACTAGAAAGCTAGTGAACTTCTTTAAAGTTTGGGATCTTTTTAAGTCCAAAAGAAGATTTTTTTATGGCCTAAGAAACTTTCCTGTTCATATCACAGCTAATACACCTATTTCTGGCCTGACAAGTAGCTTCTGCTGCAACAGAAAAAAAATCCTGTGCTGGCAGCTGCCCCAACTCCAGAGCCAAGTATGACTATGAAAGCTCAGGAGTTTAACAACTCCTTGTAGGAAATCATGCAAAAGAAACATGAGACCTTCAGGTACAGCTATTTTATTTGGCCAGCATTAGGACAACCTGCTACTTAGAGCCTCACCTTTACAATCCCATCACAGTGTGCCGAGGCAACCGCTGTCGAAACCTTCACCAGCTTTGTAGCTGACAGATGGATCTTGAAGTGCCTGTGGAAGTGGGTGTAAAGGCAGTCCATGAAGACATCCACCTCGTCTTGGGTGATCTCTCCTGGTGTTTTTTGGACCGTGTCCCACAGAGCTTTGGCATCCTCTGGGTGAATGGCGTATGAAATATCTAGGGGCTGAGACAGGTGGGGCACGGAGAAGACAAGTTCCACGGCAGAGGCGGCTCTGTCCAGTTTGCAGCCAGCCCACATGGCCACCATCCAGCTGAGATTCAGGGGGCTGATGGCCAAGCGGCGGAAGCAGCAGTCAAAAGTCTTCTGGAACCAGCTTCCAACCATGGACGTGTAGCTCTCAGCCCCGTGGGTCAGGAACAGGGGCAAACAGGTAAAGTCCTCTGGCACATTCTCAGAAAGGTCATCTCCATACACAGAGCAAAACCAGCCCAACCACACCAGTTTGTCTTCAGAGTTCCTGGAGGAAGCTCCTGACCTCAAAGAGAGCTGGGATTGGGAAAAGAAGCATTTGAATGCTGTAGAGCAAGTATGGCTTTTTTTTCTTCAACTAAAAATAGATTTTGATTTATAGTTTTAAGTGTTTGGTAGAAGTGGGTTATTTTTTCTTAGGACCTTGCATGCAACACTGTTTTCTGTCAAACACATACAGTTACTCAGTCTATCTATTACATCCCTAAAAGTTGAATGCAATTCTGTTGAAAACAGCAGAAAAAGCATTTTAAACTTCCTTAGGAACAGTCCTGAGATCTGAGTTTATGCTGCTTAACTCCTATGGTACATCCTACAACCATTGCTACAATGAACTTGACATTTCAGTAGCATATTTCATTTGAGGCAAAGCAGTTTAGAAATATTAATGAGACCTGAGCTCTGACCAGGAAGTGGGATTATGCCAGCTTTATCCAGGAAGTTAAATAACCCGTCCAAGTCCTGGCAGTAAATTGACTGCTGAACTAAAACATCAGACAGAGATTGCTCTGTATAGTCTTATTCTGATGCTGTTAAGAAGTTGAACTCAAACTTGCAAGTAACTGTATGCATTGCTTAGGGGATCACAGAATCAATTAGGTTGGAAAAGACCTCTGAGGTCATCAAGTCCAGCCTTGGACAAACACCACCTCATCATTAGAGCAGGGTTTTGACTGAGTCACATCTGGTCTTTCCTTAAACACCTCCAGGGATGGTGACTCCACCACCTCCCAGGGCAGCCAATTCCAATGTCTAATCATCCTTTCTGTGAAGAAATTCTTCCTAATGTCCAACCTAAACCTCCCCTGGCACAGCTTAAGACTATAAAATGTTCTAGTTAAAAATAGAGAGGATTCAGTTTCATTAAATCACAGTGGATGCTACAGTAATTATTCCATACAGCTAGGTTTAATTTTGGGGTTTTCTTTCAAGACAGAGCGTTTTATCACAGCAAAACCAACCCATAAAACGCCAGTCTCGACCAAACCTGCTGGGCAGCCCCCTCACCTGCACGAGGACGGCAGGCTGGTCCTGCTCGCTGCCCCTGAGGTCGGCAAGGCTGGACACGGCCACCTTGATGTCCAGCTCGACGCCCACCTCCACCGCCAGCCCCTTCTGCTTCTCGGCGGCGATGAAGGCGCTGAGCAGCCGCGCGTAGTCCCTGAGGCGGGCGCGGCGGAAGCGGTACAGGGGGGTCACGCTGTACAGCGTCCAGGCTTTGTGCAGCAGAAACGCTGTTTCTGGCGGATCGACGTTTTCCTAGGGAAGGAAAAGAAAGAAGAAAAGAAAAGAGAAAAGAAAAGAGAAAAGAAAAGAGTTAAAGCCCGCTTTTCCCGTGCGTGGAGAGCGGGACAGCGCCGCTGAGGGGACAGAGAGGCGCCTCCGCCCCGTCTACCCAGCCACGCCGTACCTGCGAGCACGACGCCGGCACGATGAGGCGGCCGCTGGGGCTGATCCCGAGGCGGCTGTGGATCCGTCCGAAGGGCAGAACCCGGGAGAGCCGCCTGAGGCTGGGCAGAGTCCGTGCCGCACCATCTTCTGTCGGCTCCTCCGCCATGGCCGCCATCGCCCGCCAGCGCCGTTCGAACTTCCTTCCCGTCGGCCCCCGCGGGAGGGGCGCGCCCCCGCCGCCATCTTTGAGGCGGGCAGGAGGGGGCGAAGGAGGTGGTGGTGGCGGCAGAGTTGATTTCCTCTTTTCCCCTCCAGAGCCCTTATTTTTCACTTCACGCAGGTCTGTGGCGCCCCTCCCGTTTTTCTGGCTGAGGGGCGGCTGCGGGATGGCGCTCCCTCGGTTGCTGGCGCGGGCGCTGCACCGGGTGGCCTCTGCCGCCACACCCGCGGCTCCAGGTGAGGAGGGAGCGCTGGTCTCATCCCCTCGGGATTTGGGTTTCTTTTCTCCCGGGATGGAGGTCAGGGTAGTCCGCACAGTCGATTAATATCGCATTCGCGGCAAGATTTTTTTCCCCTGTATCACTTTATTAAGTTTCTTCTCTAAATGTCTTTTAATTCTAAAGGCTGTGATGAAGGTAGTGAGATTGGCTCATAGAATTATTTATGTATGTCCAGGTAATGGCATCCTTCAGGCTTCTCCTTACAAGCTGAACCTCTTGCACATTCTGTAAATGGTGTGCTTAGTTCTATAACTTCAGCCATGATTACAGGCACACGGGCAAAGCTTTCTGTAATTGTGCTTCAGGCCTTTTTCCAGTTGTTTCAGGGAGAAAGTGTTTCATTTACACCTGCATGGTGGGTGTCTGCTCCGTGTGTGTTTCAGTCTTGGTTTGTTAAGCCCTGTTCTGCTGTGTCTCCACCAGGAACTGCAGTGACAGGACAAGGGGGAATGGCTTCGAACTGAAGGAGGGCAGGTTTAGATTAGATATTGGGAAGAAATTCTTCCCTGTGAGGGTGGTGAAGCCCTGGCACAGCTGCCCAGAGAAGCTGTGGCTGCCGCATCCCTGGAAGTGTTCAAGGCCAGGCTGGATGGGGCTCTGAACAACCTGGTCTAGTGAAAGGTGTCCCAGCCCATGGCAGGGGAGTGGAATGAGATGAGATTTAAGGTCCTTCAAACCCAAACTATTTTATGATTCTAGATTTAAATGTGAAATTGTCAGCATCCCTCAGGATTGTTCTGTGACTTTTCCTTCTCTTGCTCCTGAAATTTGCAGAGCAACAGCTTGCAACAAGGCTGTGTTCAAGTATCTTTATGAAAGTTTGACTGAGAAACATAAATAATCACTATTTAAAATACATTCAGACTACCTTCATTTCATGTTTATGGCATAGTGTCTTAGTGCAGCTCTATATATGAAGTAATTTCTCTGTCTATGTATAAATTGTATTGGGAGGGGAAGCTCAATTATTTTATCTCACCTGCAAAAGCCATGAGAGATTTATTTTTTATTTTTTATTTAAGACTTCAACAGTTTTGTCACTCGGACCAACACGTGTGGAGAGCTGCGTTCTGCTCATGTGGGACAGAAGGTGACCCTTTATGGATGGGTTCAATATCAAAGGTAAGTACAAACCATGATGAAAATGGACATGATTATTGCCAGATCCAGTGTAAGCTGTTTTTCATCCAGCATTGCTCTCCAGTGATGGTCTGCACAGGTTTTTTGATTTTAAGAGGTCCTGAGCATCTCATCTTTGAGCAATTGTGGATGGGGATCCAGGAAAAAGAGTTAGGATTATTGCAATGTGATCATTGTGATCTTGTTTTTAAGGACACCAGAACATGTCCCATTGGACAGTTTCTTGATGGATAAAGTACAAAGGCAGCTGTCTCTACTGCAGCTAAAGAGATCAAGATTTATGGTTCTGAGTCTGGCAGTGTGGATTGTTCATGCAGAATTTTTTATGGGACAAGTGTTCTCCTTCTTGACTTATGATTGGATGGGTTTTTTGTTGTTTTTATTCCACATGAGCTTTAGCTTTACTGCTCATTTAATTGTTTTTAGCTGAGTGATGCTTCCCAGCAGGAAAATTCATGTGTCCCTGCTCTGTGTGCATTAAAATTCAAGTTAAAATCCTGCCTCTCCTGGTTATTTGCACATTGTCTGAGGCTGGTCACAATGTGAAACAAATTCCTCAGGTTAGGTTCAGGTGTGGGAAAAGTGTCTGTACATTCAGTACTTGGAATGCTTTGAGATGAATTGCAGGGTACTGAAAGTAGTCAGGTGCCATATGCTTTAAAAAGTAGAAACTACTAAATTTGTGAAAAAAATGTTTCTCCTTTTGTGTTTTTCATGGATCAGACAAGGCCTATTTCTGGTTTTGAGGGATTTCCAGGGACTGACCCAGATCATCATTCCTCAGGATGAGGTAAAATATGAGTCCGTGTTTTTATTTTTCCTTTGGTAGCTTGGCTCCAGCAGACACAGAGAGAAGGAAGGACTTCGTCAAACAGAGTGCTCTGACTCTCAAGTAGATTGAAGTGTCATGAGAGCCCTGACCTGACAGTGCAACCGAAACATCAGTGTTGTTTCCTCTGGCTTCAGAGTGATTTTGAATTGAGGTGCTTGGCCACAGTGCATTTGTCCTGTCTTTGAATTTCTGTGAGACTCTGTCATCTCCCTACAGGCACATTCCCACGTGAAGGAGCTCCTGTCCAACGCCCCAGTGGAGTCTGTGGTGCGAGTGACTGGGATAGTGTCCTCTCGGCCCCTGGGGCAGGAGAATCCGGTGAGGATGAGGGAGCTCTCTGGGCTTTTATTCTTTGGAGGAAACAGCGCTGGATGGTGGGATTATGGTGGGGTTTGTGTCAGAGCGTTGCCACGGGTTCTGGTTATGTGACAGCCCATCCTCAGATAGTGTGGGGTGACTGCTATGTCATATAACTTAGCAGAACCTCAAAGCACATTACAGGCACCCACAAATTAAACTGGATCCCAGCCCTTTGCAAGGATAATGCTGCCTTTTCCAGGCTTTTGAAGTGTGGGTGGGAATTTCTTTTGCTTGAAAATAAATATTGTCTTTTCAAGTTCCACAGCATGTGATGACCTCTTTGTTATACAAATAGATTTTGCTGGTCTCCTTGTATAGGAAACAGAGGTTGAATAATTCTTTAATGTTCTGCATTCCTCAGCTGTCATTGTAATCAGCTGTAGATTGATCTTTCAGGATTGTACATGTATCTGGCAGGTCTAAACAGAAGACTTGTATTTATGATCATAACTCATTTTTGCTCTGACCACTTGTAGATGTCCACTTAAAATCCAGGCTTCAATCAATGCCTTTATTTCTTTTATTGGTTTATCGTTTTGTTGGAAAGTTGTATGTCCTTTTCCCTGGTAAATAGCAAGAGTCCTGCAGGGTCAAGTGAACTTTGCTGTGCCTCAGTGCTATGTGAGGGGAGCTGTCTGCCCACCCGTGGGATAGAATCAAAAGAAGACCAGTTCTGAGAACTGGTGTTTAGAACTGGAAGTTCTGAGAAGTTCCTCATAATTTGCCTTTTTTTGAGTCGTATTAAGGGGTGCTGCTGATAATGCTCACTGAAACCTACGCTGTGTGGTTTTACAGAGGGTAATGTGTTTAGAGACCAGTGTGCTACTGGAAAAGAACCTGCCATCTTTGCTGAGGTGACATGTGTTTTTCTGAGAAGGGAAATCTAGGAAAAATCTGTCCTTGGGAGAAGCTCTCTGACTTATATAGTGTGTTAGAAGGCAGGGATGGTAATCACATTGTTTCTTTTTTTCCCTTTCACCATCTTTGAAATACCTTTGTCCAGCTGTTTTGAGTTTAATTCTTTTCTTGCCTTTTTGTTCTAGAAAATGCCAACAGGGGATATTGAAGTGAAGGCAGAGACTGCAGAGATCCTAAACTCCTGCAAGAAGCTGCCTTTTGAAATCAAGGATTTTATCAAGGTGTCTGTGTTTTTCTTTTCTTTTTCTTATCAAAGTGGTGGCTTTTCATTAAATTTGGAATTTGGCAAGGGTGATGGCAGAGCATCTGAGAACTGAGTCTGGTTCTCCCCACTTCACTTGGGGGAATGATAGTATTTAAAATAAGGGTGCTGTTTGTTTGCTGTGAGGATGTATTTCCAATTAGAACTAAGCAGAAAACAAGGCTTGAATGCTCCCAGTTTCAATACCACTGGAAGAACTGATGGTGAAGGGAAGAGTGAAAGAAATGGGACTATGCTGAGTTTTTTGAGTGTGAAACAAGGCTGTTTTATTTGACTCATGGAATCACAGAATGGTTTGGGTTGGAAAGAGCCTTAAAGATGATCTTGTTCCAAACCCCCTGCTATGGGTAGGGATTCCACCCACTGGACCAGGTTGCTCAGAGCTCCATCTAACCTGGCCTTGAACACTTCCAGGGATGGGGCAGCCACAACTTTTTTGGTCAGTTTAGTTTTTTGTTTAAAGTGATTGCTATATTTGTGTGGGTTGTGGGTAATGGGCACATTGTGACAACCGAGTACCATCCCTTTTTAGCTTCTCCCTTTTTTTCTGTGGCTTTAGGAGCACCCTCACTGGACATGCAATTTGAATTTTGTCTCTTAATCCTAATTCTCTCTCCTCCTCAGAAATCAGAGGCCCTACGGATGCAGTATCGGTACCTGGACTTGCGCAGCTTCCGGCTGCAGTCCAACCTGCGGCTGAGGTCTCAGATGGTGATGAGGATGCGGGAGTATCTCTGCAATCTCCATGGTGAGGGAACTGCTTTGAGGACAGTGTGCAGCAAACAACATTTCAGCTCTCCCTGCTGCTATTTCCTAGGGCTGGGAGAGATTCCTAACCAACTTGCTACTCCAAACTGGTCCCACTTAATAAGGACATGTCTGCTTGTGGTGGGGTCTTTAGTGGGATGTTGTCAGGCCTGAAGAGCAAAGTATGTTGAATTTTCTTGGCATGCTGCAAGCTAGTTGTTTCAAATTAGCTCATTCCGATGAAAAAAGACTCTTTGCAGGTAGTTTCCCTCTTTTGGTCACCCAGTTGAGGCATGTCAGAGAGATGGATTTCTTTTAGAGCTTTTGCTTCTCTTAAAATCAGGAAGTGCTTTTTGGAAAATCAGTGCCTAGTTCAGAATGGATAGAGAATTAACACATTTTCAGCCTGTTTGGAGTCCTCTGTCATCAACAGTTCTGGCAGGACATCAGGGTAACTCAGAGCCTTTAGATCTGTCATTACAGGAACAATTGTTATAAGTAGTAAAGTGTGTAGGTTTTGGAGAGGCTCCATGATGTGTTAGGTGACCTGTTTTGCTGACTAACCCTACTGTAGCCTACTCATATTAGTTCTCCCTCCTCTCAGCATGTTCTGTGTTTGTTCTCCAGGGTTCGTGGATGTAGAAACTCCAACTCTGTTTAAAAGAACCCCAGGGGTATGTATGTGATGCTTTTTGGCCTCCTGCAGCTGCACAGTCAGGGCTGAATCATTGTCAGTTGCCACTCAGCTTTCCTTGCTTTTCCCTTGGTAAATAACAGCTTGTGGAACTTCTGATATGATCCTTGGATCCTTTTAGAAGTAGAGGGAGAGAAAGGGGAGAGGTGATAACTTGTGTCTTAATTTTGAACCTTCAAACAAAATAGCTTCTGCCTTGTAGAGCACATGTTGAATGTAAGTCTATCCTGGGATTATAAACACAAGAAACTTTGAAGCACTGTGTTTCCAGCATTTATGTCTTAACCAGTAGGTTACTGTAGGGGTCCTACTCGAGTAAATTTAATTTCTGATCTTATATTCCTTTCTTTCACTTCAAAAATAGTCAGAGCAGAGAGCTGTAGCTGAGGAGTTGTTGATGCAGCTATCCTGGAGTTCTTGCATTTAAACCCATGTCTTGGGTGGTGTATTATGCAGTAGTCTCTCAGAAAATATCTCCTTTGGGATATTTTGGACCAAGTTGGTTAACGAATTTTAAGTGTAGTGTACAAACAGCCATTTCCTCGCAAGTGGGATTTCATAATGGGGAAAATACGTCCTTTCCTCTTGCACTTCCAATGTGTGTTCTGTCAGGAATTGGGGCCACTTACTTGCTGAACTCTGTAAATTTTCTTTCTGATGCCAGGGAGCCAAAGAATTCCTTGTGCCCTCGAGGGAAGCAGGCAAATTCTACTCCCTGCCACAGAGTCCTCAGCAGTTCAAGCAGCTCCTCATGGTTGGAGGCCTGGACAGGTAAGAGTTTCTTGGATTCCTGTTCTCTGCATGTCCTCTCTGGGGTTTGATTGCATTATCTGTGAAATTTTAGATAATTCCCCCAAAAACTTACTGCTAAGGGTTTGTGTTTTGAAGAGGGATCCTTAAATAAATCCTTATGGTCAGATGAAGTATATGCTTTTGGAAAGCTAAAATCTTCACTGCTGTTTTAAATGCAAACCTGATCTGCCTGAAGGACAGAAAATCTAATGTGTGATAAAAGCTTCTCCAGCCTACAAAAGTAGTTGAGGTGAGGCTGCGCAGGCTGAGCATGACTGAGACAAGGAAAAGCATGTCAGGGTGCCCAAGTGCAAAGCTTTTAACTGGGCTTGCTTCTCCAAACCAAATGGATGGACAGAGAGACAGGCAATTATTCACACAGTGAACTGCAGGCCAGGTCTTGTGTGAGAATTTTGCCTGGCTGTTAGTAGAGTCCTGGAGTGGAGTAGAAGGTGGGGAAAAGAATTGAGTGTGCTGCCCTTGGGGGACAGCTCACCTGGCAGTCTCCATGTGCCTCTGGAAGATATGGCTGGAGATGGATACAGCTGCTGATAGAGTTGCTTCCACTCAAAATTCCATTCTTTTGAAGGGATGGGAACAAAGATCATCTGCTGTGGGAATGGAGGAAATGTGGGAAACTCTCTGGTATTTTTTTTCCTTATCTTTGTATGATCTGTTCTATAGCCACAGTTCAGTTCAGGGTACTTTAAATTGTTATCTAAATCAAAGTGTTACTGCAGGTACTTCCAGGTCGCTCGCTGCTACCGGGATGAGGGTTCACGGCCTGACAGGCAGCCGGAATTCACCCAGGTAACCAGCCCATGCTGCCTTTCTCCCTGCTTCTCAACCCAAGTGGCTTGTAGCTGTTTTCCCTTCTGGAGGCTTAGTCTGTGCTAGTCTGGTGCTGCTTGGTGGTACAGAGTTGTTTGGTGTGTGTTTCATAGACACAGGCCTTGGAAATTGGTGTGGGATTGACTGAGCGGTTCCTGTCCTTGGCTGTGCAGCATCCCAGGTGCAGATGTAGGAATTGCGCTGCAGCAGTTGATACAATTTGATGTTGCATTTGATGATACAATCTCCTGTCCTGCTAGGTCAGGCATCCCATGAGTTAGCCTGGTCAGGCATCCCATGAGTTAGCCTGGTGTCCCTGTCCTCACTACCTCATTCACTCTCTGAGGAGGCTGTTGCCTGAGTCATCAGGCAACAGCTCTGAGTTACCCTGATGTACTGCCAGAACTGTTGATGACAGAGGACTCCAAACAGGCTGAAAATGTGTTAATTCTCTATCCATTCTGAACTAGGCACTGATTTTCCAAAAAGCACATTCCCAGCCTGATGAAGTCATGCTGTGATGTCATTTCGTGCATTGTTTCTCGTTTTGCTGGCTTTGTACTCACAAGTAGCAGTGTGAAAGCAAAACCTGTAGCTAATGTGGAATTCCCTCCCTTGTTCTCTGTTTTAAGATAGATATAGAGATGTCATTTGTAGATCGGGCTGGGATCCAGAGGCTGATAGAGGGCCTCCTGCAACATTCCTGGCCTGAGGAAAGAGCCTTGATTATGACTCCTTTCCCTTCCATGACATACGAGGAGGCACTGGCTGAGTATGGGACTGATAAACCAGACACTCGCTTTGGGATGAAGGTGAGGGTTTGCCCATTGGAAACTTGCTTTCAGCTTTTCCTTTCAGTCAGTGTTTTAATAACCTTTGGATCATGGATACATGGTTGGCTTGAGTTCTGAGTGCTGTAATTTACCCAAGGTGTCTGTCCCATCATTGCTGCTTTGTGCAGTCTGTTGAAGAAGAGAGGATTTGATCAGTTGACTGTGAAAAATGTATGTTCTAATAAAATTTTATTTTGAAGATAATGTAGTATTAGGGAGCAATGCATCTTGACTGTTTAAGGAGCAAAAGCTCCTAAAAGGGAATAGTGTTGAAGGTGTTAAGACACAAGTGCAGGATTTTTGCTTTGTATGCCTACCACCAGTGCTTTTTCCTGTGCTTTTACCTTTCTCAGATCATGGATATCGGTGATGTTTTACGAGGATCAGACATTCACTTTGTGCAGAATGCTCTCAGTTACCCACATGGCTCCATCAAAGCCATTTGTATCCCTCAGGGAGTGGTAAGTGATGCTCTTACATCCTGTTTATGTGGAATAAATAAAATGCCAATTTGAATTCCATTGTTGGTGTGGACAGGTTCCTTGCTATTACTGGTGTTCTCAAGGGAACTTGGGATTGGTTGTAATCCATGTCAGGTTGGGCTGAGTAGTGTTAGAAGGATAAGACAACAGGAAGAGTATTTTATCCTTAGGAAGAGAAGGAAAAGAATGGAGCTGCAAGATCCCATGAGGATAGGGAACCCTCTCGGGGTTTCACCTTGCTTTTTGTCACCTTTTTGATGTGCATTTCAGTAATAAATTGTGCCTGGTGACAGGAGACTGGGTATGGCACAGCTCTGGAATAGGCAGAGAAGGGTCAGGTGCTTCCATGCCCTTCTCCTGTTTGCTTTAGGTGCATTTTTGGGTACAATTCATGTCTTGTAATGAGAGTGTCATGGACCAAATCCAAGGCTGACAATAGATGTGGAAGATCTTTGACACAGCCGTTCATTTTGGCAAGGAAACAGATTTAATTCTGGCTGTAGGCGTCTTTGTAGCTTGGACAGTATGGAAAAAACAAATCCTCTAAATATTGAGTTTTATTTGGGGAACAGGAATTTGTGGCCATGGTTTCTCTTGGGATTCCTTTCATTTTGGCACAAAGTGCAAGTTAGGGGCTTCCCACGAGAGGGCACTGAGGTGTGTGTTTGAGCAACACAAAAGTGGCATCTAGACCCACCCTAAACACTGGAGTAGATGAAAAAAATCAAGATCTTGATGCAGGTCCTCATTTGCTGCATGGCTTTGCATGCAAGAGTCAGCCTGGTTGATTTTTCTCTGCTCTTCCTCCAGATTGAGCTCTGACTTCCCCATCGACAGTGTGGTGGTGTAACCTTGTTTCTGCAAGGTTGACCCTGCTGACCAGATACATTTGTCTGTGAGCTGGGAAAAGAAATGTAGACCTAGAGGGGTCTCTTCCTGAAAGGAGCAGTCAGAGCAGGCACCCAGTTACAGCCCAGTGCTGAGGACCCTGTCCTGTTCCACAGCCCTCATAAGAACTTGAACTAGAAACAAAAGAATTTGAGAAGTTTGGAAACAGCTTAGTCAGTAGATTTGATACCTAGTCAAGTTTTCCAGGCTGATCTTTGCCATCTCTTCTCTTGCTCTTTTCCCAGAAGTATCTTACAAATAAAGACTTGGAGTCATTAAAGGAGTCTGCAAAATCCCAGTTTAACCAGGTGAGACAGAAACTTTCCTGAGGCATAGGAAAGGGTGAGTAACAAAGTATGATAAAGGCAGAGGAAGGTAGAAGAGCAGTTTTTATTAGCTGCAAGTCAGTGCCTGAGCATATAATGCTTCAAGGCAAGAAAGGGCAGTACCGCACTGAACATACCCGTACCTTTCTCTAGGAAATCATGCAAATTATCTGCAGACCTGATGGAAGATTGAAGTCTCTGCTTACCAAGTTCCTTGGTGAGAAGGAGCAGTCAGAGCTTATCCGAGCACTGAACATGCAGGAGGATGATGTGGTGCTGCTGGCAGCTGGAGAACACAAGCAAGTGGTAGGAGGCATTTCTTAGGTGGCTGTGTGAGTTGAATGTTGCTGATGATGGTTTTGATGTTATCTGACCTTAGTCTGATTCTTACTAAAATAGGTCATCATCTAATTTTCTGTTTCTCTGGAACAGCAGCTATAGCAACAGCAAATAAAGCATGAAATGTACCTATTACTTTTATCGCCCTCAGTCAAATTCTGGGCAGATTGTAACTGAAATGAAGGCTGAAATATAAAAAACCCTGCAACAAATCAGTGCCTTCTTTTCTCTTAACTTCATTTTTAAAGCATCAAACAGATTGGAAAATGAGGTCAACTAGGTAATTGTATCTCCCATAAGTGGATGACTTAGTCGCAGCAGTGGTAGGAGATTCTCTCCCTACCCTCCTCTTTATTCTTGCCAGCAGATGTTGCCTTCCAGGCACTGTTTTATTATAAGGTGTCATGCTTTGCTTGATAGCCAAAATTTTGTTGTATTCTCTTCTATGCCTTCATTTCTCTGTCTGCAAAGTGTGGATCTTACATGGCCTCCCCCAGTTAATCCACACATGTGGAGCTGGAGATTATTCTAAGATAGTCCTGAAGATGAAATAGCTGGAGAACAATGGACTTTCAAGCTCCTTACTTGGTCTCTGTCAAACCCTGGCACTGCTTCTGCCTCAGCAGGAAGGTGATATATTTCAGGATATGAGGCAAAAGTGTTCAAGGCAACAATTCATTACAGCTGCTGCTGTTTGCGGTACTTCTTTATGGAACGCTTTTACTGGTTGGTGTTTGAGTGACTTCCCTGATGGTAAATTCACCTTGTCTCATCTCTCCCTTCTTTGTTGTAGTGTTCTGCGTTAGGAGCCCTACGGTTGTTTAGTGCCAACCTCCTGGAGGCAGCTGGGCTGGCACTCCGTGATCCCACAGCCTTTCACTTCCTCTGGGTGGTGGATTTCCCCCTTTTCCTCCCCAAGGCCAAGAATCCCACTGAACTGGAATCTGCTCATCACCCCTTCACTGCCCCTCATCCTTCAGATGCCAGCCTCCTGTATTCTGATCCCACAAAGGTAACCAACTTCATGCCTGCCATGCTGGCTCTTTTACAGCTGCTCACATGGAAAACCAGGCAAGCAGCAGCTGAGTTCAGTGTAAAAAGAGATGATGTTTCATGGGACTGACTGACTGCATGAGGAAGACATAGATCTGTTGGAATGGGTCCAGAGGAGGCTGCTAAGATGATCAAAGGGTTGGAGCACTTCTGCTATGATGAAAGGCTGAAGGAGCTGAGGTTGTTCAGCCTGGAGAAGAGTAGGCTCAGGAGCAGCATTAGAGGCCCTTCCAGTGCCTAAAGAGGCTACAAGAGAGCTGGAGAGGGATGTCTTGCAGGGGCAAGCAGTGATAGGACAAGAGGAAATGGTTTTAAACTGAAAGAGGGTACACTTAGATTGGTATTAGGAACAAAAATCTTCCCTGTGAGGCACTGGGACAGGTTGCCCAGAGCATCTGTGGCTGCCCCATCCCTGGCAGTGTTCAAGGCCAGGCTGATGGAGCTTGGAGCAACCACGTCTAGTGGAAGGTGTCTCTGCCCGTGGCAGAGAGTTGGAACTAGAGGATCTTTAAGGTCCCTCCCAACCCAAACCATTGTGTGATTCTATGATCTTGTACGTGTCTGGAAGAGATAGCTTCCTGATTGCTGCAAATAGCAAGTATTCACGTGTGCCCCAACAAAAGGAGCTTATAGGAAACAGAAGTCTTACATTCTGACCCATCCCATTTGCTTCAGGTTTGATGAACTTTTCAAAAGGATTTGTACTCCTCCCACATCAGTCAGAGGCAGTCCATGCCTCTAGCAGGACTGGTACCTGAATTGCAATGTACCCCTGAGGGAACAGTTTTATAGAGTTTCATGGCTTCATTCCCAGTGTCTTTGCCATCTTTGTGCAGGTTGTTTTTACGTGCAGCTGAGCTCCAGTCTCACCAAGGTGCCTGTTCCTGTCTCTGCAGGTCCGTAGCCAGCACTACGACCTTGTGCTGAACGGCAATGAGGTTGGAGGTGGCTCCATCAGAATTCACAGTGCAGAACAACAGCGTTTTGTGCTGGAGAAAGTGCTGAAGGTAACACCTACAGATGCCTCTAACGCTCTCTTGGAGATTTAAAAGCACTAATTAATTTAAATATTAATTGCATATTCTGAAAGAAACACTCCTGTGCTTCTCAGATAGAGACATAACTCCTAGCCCTGACCAATGGATGCTTTCATTGTACCTTTGTGGATACAAAAATGCTGCCAGCAAGAATTTTCTTGCTATTTTCTATGTCCGTGAGAGACTTTTCTCTCTCACAGAAGATAGTAGCAGAGTTCTATAAACAATGAAACACCTGCAGCCTTGAAAAGTATTGTTTGTAGTACAGTAGAAAAATATTTTGACAATGAATGTTTTAGGATTTTAGCCAATCACCACCAAGGGGTGGCTGATCCTTGGTCCAATTAGACTATGAAGAAAAAGTCTATAAAAGAGTTTGTAAAATAATTAAATAGATCAATCTTGCTGCACAATTCCTGCCTGCTGGATCTTCTCTCCTCCTCCCTACATCTGCGGGACACGGTAATATTTTACGGCGTTAACATACCTTCATCTTGTGTTGCTTATAGGAAGAGCATTGCTTGTCCAGTGACACCTCTAAATGTAATTTTGCAGGAGGATTCAGAGGTGCTTTCCCATCTGATTGAGGCTTTGGAATTTGGAGCTCCACCTCATGGAGGAATTGCTTTAGGTAAGTGGTCTGTAGCTCTGCAGATGCAGGTGTTTAGGGGTTTTTTTTGTGCATACTAAATCCCGGGAACAAGGCTCATGGTTGTTAGGAAAAGCCTTAGTGCTTCAGCTCTGCAGCAGGTTTGTGGAAAGAAACAGAGGTCTGGTCACCAAGTGCAGAAAGTTGGGGTGTTCTCCTCAGAGTCACAGTGGGATTTAGGTCTTATGTAAGGACACTGGTGGCTCTAAGGATGCTCCTTATCTGCTGATCTGCACACCCTATATTCAGTAAGGTTAGGTCAATTTTGTTCTCATTCTTATGCAGCCAGAGCAGGAGCCCTGTGCTGCTTGCCTGGAGGCATGGGACAGCATGGGATTTCGTGTTTCACATCCTTTCCCTCTACTGCAGTCTCACTTCCCTTCTTTCTCATCTCTTTTGCTTACTAATTCAGGTAATGCCAGGGTTTGGGTTTTTCCCTAGAACCATGCAAGTTTGTGGTTAAAGAAAGAGGGAAAAAAATCCAACCAACCGACAACACCCTCCCTACACTCACCAAAATAAAAAAGCCTGCAAAAAACAATGATGTTTTAACCTGTGATATTCCAGTTTGACTTTCCTCCATCCAGTCACCCAGAGACTTTTGTTCCTCTTGAATTCTTAGTGGTTGTAATCCTTCCAAACTGGTTAATGCAAAGCTCTGAGCTGTAAAGCAGAACTGTGCCAGTGTCCTGCCATTCAGCTGCCCAGATTTTGTTATGCTGTGTTTGCTGTCTGCATCCTGCAGCCCTTGGTGGGTTACAGAACTTCCTGCAATATTGAAAAGCTTTATTTTGGTAGACATTTCTGCTCTTGAGGCAAATCTGTTTCTGTGCTACCAGCTGAGATTAGTTTTTTTCCTCCCTTACTTGCTTCACTCTTTCTCTTCAAGCTCAGTGATATTACCTCCTCAATCTTTCTGATTTTTCTGACTCAGGGGAGGTAATACAGAGCCATAACTCAAGTGTTTCACCAATTTGTTTTCTGCTTGTAGGACTTGACAGGCTGATCTCTCTCATCGTTGACGCTCCAAGTATCCGGGATGTCATAGCCTTTCCAAAATCCTTCAGGGGACGAGACCTGATGGGCAGTGCTCCAGACTATGTCACTCCAGAAGAACTAGAGCCGTATCACATTCAGGTTTCCTGGCCTCTTGAAGAAAAAGAGGCAAAGAAAAACTGACCTCAAGACAGTGATGTAAGCTGATCTGATCAACGAGAGGTAGTTACAGCTTCTAAAGGCCAGGATTCAGTTCAGAAAGTATCAGCTGTTGTGGCAGGATGGGGGACAGTCCAACACTATGGTACTATGGCAGTTTCAAGATGGAGTGGGAAGTAGATAAGGGGTCTTCCTGGTAGGAATTCACCTTTGGGAGGTAATGGGAAAGAGATGTAAAAAAGCAAAAGAATGTCGTTTTAGCATAGGATATTGAAACTTTGCTTTAGGGTGTCATACTGGAGGAAAGATGGGTTTTTTCCAATCCTCACTTCTTACATGTCCTTTGTAAAGTATTCCTCCTCCTATCTGGAGGAGATAGTCAGCTCCCTGGCAGGACGGTTTGTATTCCTGATGATCATTAAATCATGTCACCTGAGGACCATGACAATAAAACTGTGCTGGACCAGGAGCTCTGGGCACTGCACAGCCAAATTTCAGTGCAGCCAGCAACTTGTCTCATGTTGGAGGGTACCAGATCATGCAGAACTTTGCCGTGGGGAGTTCACATTCAGCTGTTTTCCCTTCAAAGGAGAGGGAGAGAAGCATTGATGATGTTTGCAACAGTTGTCCTCATAATCCTCCTCAAAGAGGTGTTGATCTCTCTTTGGGGGCCTGTTGCCCTCGTGCTTTCAGCACAGTCATTCAGGAGTTTGTATGTTTATAAATAAAGTTTACCTGGCAGTGTGGTTTTGGCTGAATGTAGCTTTGGGCTTTCTCTACAACAGCAAGCCGCCAGGTTTTTTTTGTGATCTCCTCCAGGAGATGCTAAGAAATCTGGCAGCATAGCTGTGTTCCCAGTCTCCTGTGACCTTTGCCTGTCCTGCAAACCTGCTGCTGCAGTGGTGAGGGATGCAGCAGCAAGTTCCTCCCAGGCTTGTTCATCCCTATCCCATACCAGAACATCCACAGGGCAGGGGTGACTGTTCTGAGGAGACGTGAAGAAGCTGAGGAAAAGAGATTAGTTGATGAAGACAAGATGGTGCAAGAAAAGGGAGAGCTCCTGTGTCCCAGATGGGAAGGGCAGCAGGAGACATGTACCAGGGGAAGTGCTTGAGGACAGAAGGAAGACTGCAGTTCTTGTCTGAACTGATACTGACCTCCAGCCTTCTGCTAGAGAGCCTGTCCTGCAGGTTCTGTCAGATCCTTGTCTGCTCTAAGGGTTAGCCACTATTTCAGTCTCCACATCATGGGATAACATTTCATGGTGGTGTACGCAGTTGTTGTTTTTTAAATACTGAACTGTTCTGCTGATAAGAATCAGTAAGGCAAGCAGCTCTTCTCCTTAAGGGTGATTTTTTTGGGGTTTTTTTGAGTACCACCCATAGAAATTGACACTAGGGCTGACTTGCTGCTGCATTGCAGATTATAAGATGATGGAGTTACATGTGTAAAAGAAAACTTAAATACTTTCTTTGCTTCTGGCATGATTGTTATTTTCAGTCTCAGAGCTGGTTAAATATTATTTAAAAGAGAACAAGCCTGGATTTGTATTCACATTCATTTTAGCCAAACGCTGAATTCCTTCATTTTTTCCTCGTATGGGCTATTCATTCTTACTTGAAATCAATTCACCTGTAGTGTACCATTTTTTTTTCCCTGAGTAGAAGCTATCAGTAATGGAGTGAGGATCAGTTTTCAGAGAGTATCTGACCTGAAAATGTATCCCTGAGCAAATCCATGGTAAACTTTATGATCCTCGTGGGTCCCTTCCAACTGAGGACATTCTGTGATTTTTAAAACAATTATTTAGTTTTTGTTGTTGTTTTTGCCCCTGGGGCAGTTGTACTGGATGTTTTTGTTCTCCTTACTTGTCAGTGGTGATACAAAATACAGCCACTTCAGGCTATGTGCTGATTCAGACTGCTGGTTTAGAGGATGCTGGATTTTCTGATTTAGTTTCTTTGCTTGTAGTGTGATTAAGATTTGAATGGAGTTTGCTTGAGGATCATCTGTGTTCCCAAAGCAGGGATGTCATAGGCTTGTTTGAGCTCATGGAACATAGCAAGTAAATTACCCTCAAAAGTTCTTCACTCCCCCCAGGCTATTATTTATAGTAACTGTAAACAAAATGTGCTTAATTTTGGTTTTTAATTGTGAAATCAGGAGTAGTGTGTCACTTGCTTAGTACCTGCTTGCAAAGGCAAATGCTGTTTACCTCTGATGAGTCCCAAATTAGGATTATCAAGTGTTTAAGGGGAAGCTGATGCCCTGGGAGGCTTAGGCAGAAATGTAACCCTGCCTGGAACATTCTTTTTGAGAGCACTTGTTAAAACATGTGAGTGAGCTGTCTCCCAGCCATGCACATCCCTCTTGTGCAAGCAGCTTTGTGTGCTGGTTGTTTACCCACTGCTAGTTTAGAGACTCCCTGCAGCTAGAAGTGTGTGATGCAGCTACAAGGGGAAACAAAATTGCAACAAACACCTTGTATGAGCTGCTGATGTTCTGCCACAATTAGGGTTAAATGTTAAAGGGTGTGTCCCAAATCCAGGCAAGCTGTTTGTGCTTGGATTTGTGAATGAAGGTGGCTTCCAAGACAAGTGTGAGTTTGCCTGGGTTGTGTGAATGTTGCCACAGAGAAAATAGTAATTTTTTTTTAGTTTTGTAGAGCATTATGTATGATTTTGCTTAGGTTTATGGAAGCCAAATCTACAGAAAATCCCTGAAACCACAATCTGGTTGGCACACTTAGCTGCATGTTTTGGTAGGAGCAAGAGTAGACAGTCATTACAAAGAAATCCTTGGAAATCAGGGCTGGTCATATTGTAGACCAGTATCTCCTGCTTGCTGGAGAAAAGCTGCTGGCCTGTGATCCTGGAAAGAGGTGTTGAAACCATTACTTCAGCACAGTGTTCATCAAAAACACCTTCTGGAAACAATCTGCAGACTGCAAACTTTCACAGACCCCTTGTTGCCTCTGCTCTTCATTATTTTCCGTGTATCAGACAAACCTGTGGAGAAATCCTGATCTGTCAACTGTGCTAGAAGATTCCAAATCCTGGACTCCTCTGTTAAGAATTATTCTTCAGGTAAGAATGTGAGGTTGAATGTTCCCTTACATGATCCTCTCCACTCCAGAGAACTTCATGACTGGCATAGATGGGATGTGAACATCAGGGTGGGCAATAGGATTGTACAAGAAGTGCTCTTGCAGGAGCCAGGGTTGGATGTAAGGCCTCTGTACTCCTTTTACCCCACCTCTTACTGATTTTCTACTGTTGGATCTGAACAAAACACTGGTAAAATGGGGGGACAGTTTATTCCTCACCTGTAGGAGAACCTACTCTGTGTATGTTTCAGTAGATTTGACCAGAACAACCCTTTAGTAAATTTATACTACCCCTTTGTAGAAGCAGAGATAAATTTCTGGTGTGTTTCAGTATATATTTCCCCCCTCCAGAACAGGAGTGTAGCATGCAGGTGGGATTCTCAGCAGTCAAAGTGTGAGTTGTTTTTTTATTTTTTAATTTTTTTTTTCTTAAAGATTTCCAAGCCTTTCAGGTTGGGCCAAGCTGGGGAGAAATTGCAGCCTTTGATTTCAGTCATCCAAGGTGGTTTGGGTGAATTTAGCTGTAAGGGTGTTGTATAAAGTGCCACAAAGACAGAAAGTGGTCCAAGAATTTAAGATGGAGTTTAATCCTGTATTGTGCTGGTTTCTCTCTCGAGATTAGTTAAATGACAATGTGATTTACCGAACTGCAATATAACACAGCAGCTTTGTGTAATCCTGTGCTGCACATACCCAGAGGTTCAGACTGCTGATTGATTCCCAGTTCTGCTGAAAACAGACCACTGCTATATGAAAATATTATCACTTGTTACAAGTCAGCTGAAATATTCAAAGAATGGTTTCAGCTGTTTGCAGCTGGATTTGTACCCACTATTTTATCCTGAGTGTGAGCAGGAGGCGGGGTTTTGTACATTCCCAATCTCAGGAATGACTCTGCTGCTCTGGATTCTACCAGCACCTCTCCCACTGCAAGGAATGGAGCAGTGATGCTGCACTGAATGCAGGCAGCCTCAGAAAATGAGTCTATATTCGTAAAAGCAGAAGGATAAAGAGAATTTATGCTCTCAAATGCATGGATTTCTATTTTTCCCCAGTTATTTTTTACCTTTGCTTGCACAGTGATGTGTTTGGAGCACTCTTGGTGTGGTGAGGATCCTTGGTGCATTCTTGATCCCCTGTGCTCATAGCATCAGAACAGGCAGAGACAAGACAGCCACCTAAACGGTGCCAGATGGGAATCCCCCATGTCACCTTTACATGACTTTACCTCTAAATGTTTGGGCTCTGATTCCAGGCTTCTTGCTCTAGTTTGTTGTGTTCTTTTGGAAGCATTGTTTTCTGTAATTAAAAAATGATGATTACATGCAGTCACCAGCTGTGCCAGCCACAATTTTACAGTGAGCAGAGTTCCATGACAGATACGTTCAGATGGATTGGTCACATTTGCCTCTAATAACCCATCAGGAGCCAGCTTGCTTGTTATATTGTGATAGTCTTGGTGTTCACTGCAGAGCTGCAGAAAAGCATTGTGGATGGTTCCCCCATTAATTTGGTCATATTTTAACTGTATTTGTATTTCATAGAATCATAGTATCCAAGAATGGTTTGGGTTGGGAGGGGTCTTAAAGACTATCTAGTTCCACCCCCTGCCATGGGCAGGGACACCTTCCACTATCCCAGGTTGCTCCAAGTCCCATCCAACCTGCCCTTGGACACTTCCAGGGAACCAGAGGCAGCCCCAGCTTCTCTGGGCACTCTGTGCCAAGGCCTCACTCCGTCACAGTAAAGCATTTATTTCTAATACCCAATCTAAACCTGCTCTCTGTCACTTTAAACTTGTATCCCCTTGTCCTGTCACTACATGCCCTTGCAAAAAGTACCTCCCCCTCTTTATTGTAGACTCCCTTCTGTATTTCTATAGCCTTGAGTTCTGTTAAATTATGTATTATTCTAAAATCTACTTCCTCATGCTTAATTTAAACCTCTCACCTGATCATTCCGCAAGGCACTTTCCCATGTAGCTTATAGAAGGAATGATACTGAAATTTCTTATGTGTTTTCTGTTCTGCTTATCACTTCATGAATTAATACCCTCTTTTTTTTCATTCACATCTATTTTAAGCTGTACAGTTTTAGGCAATTTCACCTACTTTCCTGGGGAAATCCCTGCATGCCTTCTGTGCAGTGTCTTCATACACCCATGGACAGCTGGATGGCCAAAGCTGAATGCTCTTGTTGGTTCTTTTGGTGCCTTTTTTCCCCCACATCTTGCTGTTAGTATTTACCAACCTTCAGTTTCAGTGACTAGGTACTTTTTTGGTGCAAAAACTAGTACTAAATTACATATTTTTATATTTTTAAAAATATTAACTGCTCAAAAAGATCCCAATGTGCCTGAAAAAGCAAGAAGCAGATTTTGACAACACTTTCTACTTGCCCAAGTAGCAAAGTGAACAGTATAAAAACATTTCTGAGAACAGTTGGTACAAGGGCCCTGTTTGGTGGAAGTTTTCTCTGGAACAGCAATCACAGTGTACTCTTGGATTTTTTAATATTACCCTCTACTTGGAGAGTGATAGATTTAAAACACTCTCAGTCCTGAGAATTTTACTTGTTTACTTGAGCGATTTGAAGGGAATTGTAGTTGAAGCCCTCAGCTTCTTGATGGTGTCCCTTGAAATGCAGGCTCCTTGTTTGTCATCTATTCAATTTTCCGTGTCATTATTTTTATTTGTATGTAAAGGAAAAAGACATCCAGGGCAGTTCTGGGAAAGAAAAGCCTTCAATATATTTTTTCTGCAGCATGAACAGAACTAATTTGACAGCAATTACAGCACTGGGGCTCTGAGGAGAGGGACTGAGTGACTCCCATCCTTTCACACAGCATCACTTCACTATGAGTGGCAAAACAACAGTGTCCAGAGCCAAACACTGCCCAGAGCTGGGAGTTTTATCAAGGGTGATACAGCCCCTGGTAACTGTGGAATTGCCCTTTTTTTGTAACTCTGTACAAACCTACCAGAGAACCATGAGGAGATGTGGGTGGATGACCGGCTGAGTAGCTCAAGGTGCCACAGGGTATTGTCCCAGGGGGAGTGTCCCAGCTCCCTGGGGAGCCTAGGGAACAGACCTCATGGTGGCTTTCCAGTACCTTCTTCCCTGTGAGGCTGGTGAGGCCCTGGCACAGGGTGCCCAGAGAAGCTGTGAATGCCCCATCTTTGGAAGTGTTCAAAGCTAGGTTGGACAGGGCTTTGAGCAACCTGGGAATAGTGGAAGGTGTCCTGCCCAAAGCAGGGGGGTGGAATGAGATGTTCTTTAAGGACCCTCCCAACCCAAACCATTCCGTGCTTCTCTGAGTACTTTAAAGCTCACAGAGGAAGCTCACTCATCTCTAACCTCCCATGCTTCTTTCCAAGCAAAGAATGCCGGAATTTAAATAAAAGGTACCCTGTCAAATTCATAGTAAAAGGTTAAAAAAGCAATTATGGAAGGTGAGAGCTTGATTTGGATGTTAAAGATGTCTTGTAAAAATCCCAAGAATTCTCTAAATAGAATTTAAACTGAAAGCGTATGAAGCCATGAATTCTCAGCTCCTATTTTCACTGTTAATACTGTATAACTAAAGCCAGACCCAGCAAAAAAAGGATTCTTTTAATGGGAGGAGCATAATTTTAGCACAGCTGCCCCAGAAACACACAGGGCCAAGCTCTGCCCACAGTTGCCTCTGGAGATAGCTGGGTTTAATGCATTTGCAGGAGCCAGGTGGAGAAAATCTCTGGCATGCTGTTACTAATTTCATTTGTGGAAGACGAGATAAATATTAATGAATATAAACACATATTAAATGTAGACTCGCCAGTTAAATAACTGTGCTGACTGAATTAATGTGCAGATAGGTACTTTGTAGTCAGGACAATGTTGAGCTGGAAGGATGCTTTCTGAAAGGCAATTTCTGCGAGTTCATAATTTTGTTAATGCTACCTGAAAAACCTTCTGTTGAAGTTGTGAGCCTGCAGACATTTTTTCTTCACATCAAGGTCATTTCCATCCCTTTTTTCTGCTCCTCGCTGTTTCCTTGGCAATGCTGATCAAAGTGTCTGAGGGGTGCCCAGTGAGCAGCCCTTCATTATTTCAACTAGGACTAGATTTTGGACCCAGAATACTGCATGGCCTCCTAAACAGCTGCTGCAGCTCTGGTGAGGAACAGGAGTAAGTAACTGAGGCTTGGAGGATATAGAAATTAGCTGACAGAAATAAAATAATGTGCAGCTAATTCATGCTTCTTCCCCATGGCTCCTGCTTAAAGAGATTTAAAAATACTGAAAAGTGTCAAAATAATCAGAATCTATTATGCAACAGTAGGAAATACTGAAGCTGTTCTTTAAATAGCCAGTGACACAGAAGATTTTTGTGTGCTTTCCTGGGGGTTACTGTTCCTTTTGAAATCATGAAATAGGTTGTTGCTTTATTCCTTAGCCTTTCACAGTAGTGGGAACTAAAAGCTGGAGGTACACATTGTGTGTAGATATATCATTTCAGTGGTACTATGCATCCTCTAGTGAAGAATAGGCATCATATAATATGCAGTTACAGAAAATTGTAGACATTTTAACGAATTTATAATCAGAAAATGTCATTTATCATGGAAGTCGATGTATAGTGCTCATTTATTTATTAAGTATACCGGGAGGATAGGGAAAATTTGAGATGAGAAGTCTGCTGGAGGCTGTGTCCATCATAAAATGATTTACTAAGACGGTGCTCAGGAGGGCGAATTGCTTCACTCACCTTGCTCTCAACAGTCAGGACTTCAACCTGATGCTGTAAAAACAGTGGGATGTTTCTAATTGAGCTAAATACTTCTATGACCTCTTTGGCAGCTCTTGCATTTCACTTGGCTTTGCTTTTAAATTGCTGGAGGTTTGTATTGGGGTTTTTCTCCCTCCCTGGAGCTGGAGTTACAAATCTGCCTTATAACATTTCATGACAGATAGAGTGTTGGACTGTTGGGAACGAGCTTTTGGTGACACTGACCTAAGGTGTCACTGCTTAGTGAATATCAACACTTCTCCCTTTTTAACCCTGGGCTTAGTTTATTCTCTAAACCTGCAGGAAAAATGCATTTTGCTTCGTCATGATCCATTAACGTAAGAAATACGTGTTCTGACTGTGACAACCCTTCCTTTCAGTGGTCCTGGTAATCACAACAAATGAGGTCAGCATTTCCCTTGGTTCTCCTCACACTGTTAATGTCCATGTGGGATAATCATGGGGACAGAAAGACGTATCAAAAATGTCAAGAAGGCCAAAATGTT
This sequence comes from Corvus cornix cornix, assembly GCF_000738735.6. NCBI lineage: Eukaryota > Metazoa > Chordata > Aves > Passeriformes > Corvidae > Corvus > Corvus cornix. The sequence goes on from NC_046338.1 coordinate 26,386,476, forward strand.
TATTTTTCATAGTTGTCATTGTTAGAAAGTTCAAGAGAAAGAAGTGCTGAGTAGCATTGCTGGTGATAATGACAAATAGTGAGGTCTCTCCTTAGGAGAAGGCAAAAATTACATTCAAGAGGGCTCTTGGGAAATCAGGTGGTCTCAAGCTGGCTGGGTGGCAGGAATTTTAATAAAGAGCTGTGAAGTGATTTCAGAATAGTTTGTGGTGATTTCTGATAAATTTGGGTGGATAGGTGAAGAACCTGACTGCTGTAAAACTCGTTCAGTACCTGTCTGTAGAAGGAAGAAAGGTGACCTGGGTAATTACATATCAGTTTAATTTTCATTTGCAGGAGGAAAAAAATCCTGAAAAAAAAGCACAGATCTGGAAGGTACTGGACAGGTAAAACCATGTGGTTGTTTGGGGAAGTGTCACTCAAACCAGAGTAATGTCATTCTCTGACAAGATAAAAAGTTTTTATTACTAGGGGAGAGACACTATGTGACAAATACCAGCTTTTTTGGGCACAGTCATACTATGCCAGACTCAGGATGAAACTGAGTGCAAAATGGTTGGATGATCATAGAATCATGGAATGGTTTGGGCTGGAAGGCACCTTAAAGATCATCTTATTCCAATCCCTCTGCCACAGGCAAGGATACCTTCCACCAGACCGGGTTCCTTAGGGCCCCGTCCAGCCTGGCATTGAATGCTTCCACGGATGGGGCAGCCTGTGCCACGGCATCACCACCCTCACTGGGAAGAATTTCTTCTTAATATCTGATCTAAATTTATCTTCCTTCAGCTTTAAGCCCTTCTCCATTGTCCTGTCACCACATGCTGGTGTGAAAAGTCTCTCTCCAACCTTCTTGTAACCCCTTTTAGGTACTGGAAGGCTGCTATAAGGTAAATTAAATGGTTATTTTCAGGTCCCAGGAACATTTAATTCAATCTGGGATGGTGAATAGAAAATGTTTCCTATATTTGTGATCAAGCTAGTGCAAATTTGAGAATATGTAGTGGGAGAGGTTTCAGGCCTTGATAAATTGAGAAATGGTCATGAAAAACCTGGGAAAAGCATACAATTAGTGTGAGATGCTGTATTTGGAGGAAGCAGCCCTGCAGTCAGCAGCAGATGCCAGCTGTTGTGCCAGCAGAAGCTGCTGCTGCTGACGCTGGGTCACAAGCTGAACATGAGTCAACAAACTCGGCCTATTGTGCAAAGGCAAATATCACGCTGGGGTGTAAACCGTCATTCAGACAGCAAAACACACACTGCTGGCTCCTCCTGCTGCTCTCACCCACAATACCCAATTTGGGGGTTTGAAGCAGTGTTCCTGAGGAGACCCTGTGTGCTGCCATAATTCTGGTCTGTGCTGGGCCAGCCAAGAGCAGAGCTGTTCGCCTGCTGCCTCATGAGCCAGGTCCTAAATGGGTCTGTCTGATGCAGAAAAGCTGCTTCCTCCTGCCTGCCTGCCTGCCAGCCTGCCAGCAGGGAAGACAGAGACTGATGTGAGAGAGCAGTGGAGTGAATAAATGGGGTTCTCTTTTGAGTGTTGTGTGTGGTGCTATCCTGCCCCACACCGAGGTGACCTGGTATGCCAGTGTGCTGTGACAGTCTGTGACCACTCCAGCTTCTTTAGCAGGTGTCCATGTTTTCCAAGATGGAGAGATGCTCATACTCAGGTAGTTGTGGAAGTCCATTATTACTCTTTTTCTTGATCTCATTGCATATTTCTCTTAGTTTTTACAGTCCCAGAGGATGGCCGTGTTCCCAATACTGGATTTTTAGGGAGGTGCTATTTACACGGTAACTTGTTGCATACTGTGGGTGCTGCCTGAAGTCCACAGGACTCCTGGGAATTGCATCCACACTGTCTTTGCAGTCAGTCTGAGCTCAGAATGGGTCTGGATCAACTCCTCTTGTCCATGCAGCTGTGGGGTCTCAGGAATATCTCATTTGGCTGCTGCCAGGAAAACAGTGTCTATGCAAAGGCAGGTGATGTAACATCCTGGAATACAACCCTCTCTCTGTGGGTCACCTTGTTTGGACATATTTGGTCATGTGTAAGGGGACTGCAAGATATGCAGAATTTGGGCAATAAATACAGATCTATGGCTTTAAACCACAGCGGACAGGTAGGTTTTAACAAGATACTAGACTAGGCTTTAGAATGCTTCTGCCTTCCTCTCCTTAAGATATCCAAAGAATCTTTTCTGGCTTTGTAGCATTGCCAGGAGCAAGAAGGGGTGGTCTCCAATGCTCCCTGCAGCAGATCATTAACAGTGCTCAGTTGCTGTCTTCTGCCTCTGTGAGTATTTCCTGGAGAGTTTTCAGACCTTCCCAACTCATGGCTATTTATAAGGGACTTTCTGCCGGCTCCCAGCGTGGCTCTGGGTTTTGCTGGGCTGCACTGATGGAAATGTGAAAGATAAATTAAACTGCAGGTGCTTAGTCAGAGCTGGCATGTGGTTTTCCAGGCATGGGAGCCAATTCTCAGGCCAAAGTGTCTGCACTGTGTTTGGCCAAGTGTCTGGATGGTGGCCAGTGTCATGAGAGCAGTTAATTACAGCAGTCTGGGCAGTGAACAGGCATCACTTGCTTCTTGGCCTCTCGTTCTTTGCCAAATTGTGCTCGTGTCACACTGACTTCCACGGGGGGAAAGACACACGTGTCCTTTCTCCAAGTGCACTGGTCTTTGAACAGAGGCTCAGCAGCGTTCCCAGATGTTAGTTTAGCAATGCAAGGGCTAAACAAACAGCAGCAGGTGGGATGGTCCCCGTTGTTGTGCTCCACAAAGCCGGAATACGACTCCAGAACACGTTTTGCAGAGTTGCTGCTCACAGCGGGTTGGTTTGAGTGATCCAGGAGGAAATGAGGGAGCAGCAGGATCGCTGTTGTATCCTTTCAGTTCTGATTAGGAAGGAGCACTGGAAGATGATGGCTCACCTCTGAGCTCTGTGTGCTGCTGCTGCAGCAAGGGTAAATACAGAATCAATAGCAGGTTTTAGAACACTTTTTTTTTCCCCAAAAAAATGTTTTGCCAAGACTGTTGCTCCCAGGGGCATTTATTTTAGGAGAGAGGTTATCTCAGGAGTCATTTCCCAAGAGACTTCTCTTTTATGTGATGTTTTAGCAAGAAAGACCTTCTCCAGAGACTGAGCTTTCTCTCAGGGGATTAATGTTTTGCAGAACATTTCCTTGCGTGTTTCAAAAAACCAATTTCTGTCCCCATTTATTTGATAACAACACCTCTTATCAGTGGTAGCCTTCAGTCTGTGATATGGTAGCCTCCCTCACTTTCCAGGCTGGACTTCAGGTGGACAGGAGTCATCCTGCTCTCTGCAGCCAGTGCCTGTGATCAGTGCTGCCCTTGTCTTGGGCTCTACTACAGGCACTCAAAACCCTGGGTTACGAGGCTTTCTGGAAGTCTCATCCCTTGCTGCTTTAGGATAAATGTCCAGGAATATGGCCCCAGTCTCAGGGAATAGTGGAGCCAGAGGCCACAGACCCATCCACAGTTCAGTCCTTTTTCTCTTTGTTTCCCCACAGGAATGACTTTGCCTTTGCTGCTATTTGCAAGCCCATTAAAGCGCTTTCCCAGAGTCCCAGGGTGACAAATTCAAAGCCAAAGAAGGAGCGGTGTCGTGCTGTTTCCCGCCAGCACTGCCACATGATGATTTCTGGATCTGAAAGACCTCTTAAGTGCAGGGTTGTCTGAAAAACCCTGGAGTGACTGGCTCTGGGGTTTCCATTCCAAGTCTGGGGATTGCTGGATTCACAACCTGGTTTAAGTAGGGCAGAGAATGTGAGTGGAAGGGGAAAGAAATATCACAGCCCAGCTGTCACAGGGGGACCTGTCTGCCCCTGCAGGGGCCGGACTTCCTGAGGTGGATCCAAGCCGTCAGGCTTCACAGCCAGGACGAGCTGCTAATTTCAGTCGTGGCACTGCCCCAGCTGCCCTGCTTGGAAAAATGCTTGAGTTTTGTTTGTGCACAAGGGAGTCGTGTTTTGCGGGTGCCCCATCCACCACAGGGGACATCTCTGTGAGCAGAGGGCCAGCACTAATGCCATCCTGTGTGGCTGGGAATGAATTCACCCTTTATTCCATGCTCTCCATCCCTGCTGGGCCCAGAGCCCTGCCCCGCTCACAGGCAGGCAGAGATGCTGCCATTTGCAGCTCCACACCCTGGTGCCTCTAATCTGGGACAAAACTCGGGCCATGGAGCAGCAAACACAAGACCTCTATTCTTAGTCTGGAAAGCCTAAAAGCTGGTTCTTTGGAGTGTGGGGCAATGAATATGCAATTGCTGGAGCTCTCACAAAGCCCTGAGCTGGGAGCAGATGCTCCTCTCCCATTGGATCTGTAGCCTTTGCTGCAGCTTTTCAAAGTTACATAAATATGGCCTATTTTCCCCTCACAAATTAACATCTTGCTTGCTAAGTTTAGGCTTTTGCATGCATACAAAACAAACCTGCTTTTTCACATGCAGCTGGAAATCCCGGGTCACCCAGGGAGAAGCTGTCCCTGCCCCTATAAAGCTGGGGGCACCTTCACAGTGATGACAGACAGTGGCACTGACAGTGTCCCCTTGCAAGTCCTGGACAGCACATTGCAAATCATCTGAGGGGTCTTGCCCTTTTTTCTTCCCTGTGAGAGAATCAGACCCTAGCCTACGAGGCTGCCAGAGGGTCTGTCCTCCTGCAGACTGGAAGTTTGGCTGCATGCCTTGGGGCACGGAGCAGACAGCTCCTCACTCCCCACAAGACAGATGTGGGGATTATTTTCCCCAAAGATGGTTCTTGCCCACCCCCCCCCTCAGTGTACTGGGAGATGGCACTGCAGTTTATCCCCATTAAAAACAGCCCTACAGAGAACGGATGCACTTGGAAATCCCTGGGGTCTAGGAAAGCTGTGCATCCTCAGACTCCTGGCAGCTTTGTTAGGGATTTAAGTAATACAGATGCAGAGACCTGCAAGAGAGACGCCCACACCCCCCTCTGCAGTGGTATTGCTCCGGATTTTAACATCCTAAAGGGATCCAGCTCCCCAGCACCACTGGGATCTCTCTGGGATGGAGAAACAATCATGATCTTGATATAGCATCAAACCTCAGCTTCTCGCTCCTCTTGTGGTGGGAATAAGGATGGGATACCTGGTTATAGACCCTGAAGTGATCATCCCTTGGGTCTTGTATGTGCTGCTCCAGGCAGAGGAGCCATCCACAGCTATTGATCCACAGCAAGACCTTTTCTATTGCAGGGCTGATGGAATGCTGAGACTTGAAATATGTTCTGACAGCTCCTGGCAGAGTGACCAGTGAGGGGGAGGTTTCCTGGGCCTGGGTAACATCCATCCTGAGGCCAGTGGAGCAGGCAAGTAATCAGGGTACTAGATTTTGGCTCAGTAGGACTGATCCTGTCCTCTGCTGTAGGAATGCATGTGTTCCCAGGTGAGTCTTGAAGGTGTGGTACTGAACACTGAACACAGCCACTCAGAGATGGGGATGGGCCTGGTGTGCTGCCAGGTTAACTGCTGGGGAGGGTATTGACTTGGAAATTCTGTGCTTGTAATTCCATGTATATCACCCATTGATTTCTATTAACAGCAGTCCTGTGGCTAGAGATCCATGTGTCTGCAAACACCAGTGAGAAACCTTGGAGTAAAACGGATGACTGGGGGTTTTGGGGAGGGTATAATACTTCAGGCATCTGACTTGACTTTCATTTTAATCCTTCTGACTGAACTGAGCTCCCCCAGGCAAGACCCAGACCCTCTGAGTGGCAAAGCACTGGAGAAGAGGAGAGGAAGAGGTTTGGGAGCTTTCAAAAAGCTGAAAAAGGCATGAAGTACAAAGCTCTCACTTTCTTCCAGAGGGGCACATGCTTCTAGCATGTGATGCTTTAGAAAAATAAAACCTGTGGAGTGAGGAATTGGTGCCCCTTTGGGAATGATTCTGGCTGGATCTCTGGATCCCACCGTTTTGGGTCTGTCATTGCAGCAGAGCAGCAGTGTCAGGGACTGCAGGCAGCTCTGCCAGCAGCTTCCTGACAGGATGCAAATGGGAGTTGTCATGGCTGGAGTGTCTTTCAACCCCCTCAAACAGCCCTTCCAGCCCTTTGGATCTGTATCAGCACGACCCAGATAATGGGGATGAGGGGGAGGCTGAGCTTTTCGCAGTGCTGGTGCTTTGGGGATGTGCAACCCACTTTCTGTCCATCTCCATGTAACACCTCTCTCAGAGCCCTGGGTCAGGCCAGTCCAGTGCCATCCCTTGGAGTCCCGGGGGAGCACTGGGCTTGGGGATATTGTGAAGTTCAAAGGAAGAAATGAGTCATCCATGAAAAGCTGAACTCTCCATCACTGCAATCTCTTCCTGCCCTCTAGCACAGCTCTTCCGCTCCCAGGTAAAAGCAAACAAAGACCACAGAGTCCCCTATGCCCAGGCAGTCGCTTTCCTTGCTCCGATGGTGTGTAAGACCCTAATCTCTTTCCTGTCCCTTTCCCCCATGCCCATGGTCAGCAGCAGATGCTGGCGAGTTCTCCATGGGCAGCAGCCAGCCTGCAGCAATAATGAGAGCAAGTCAGGCAGTGCCATCCTATACAAGCCTCTGTATGCTCTGTGTGTGCATCTGCGAGAGCTCCCGCTCTCCCTTCTCCCCCTTCCCTCTCTTTCCTAACCCCCCTCCTTCCACCAGCTCTTGTTCTTTTCATGAGACGCAGGGCTGGGGAGCCGGGGAAAGTGGCACAGTGCTGCTGCTCCTGCGGAGATAACCGTGGCTGGGCCGGGTCCGTTGCCCTCCCCGATGCACTGGGACTCCGCAGTTTCTCAGAGCCCCAACCAGCAGTGTCCATCAAGCACCAAAGGCCACATAGCTTCAGCACAGGTAAGAGCCAGGAGGGGCTTGGAAGGTGATGAAAGGCCCGGTGGTACTTCCCTTGCCCTGGGGGAGGAGGGATTTTGAGTTGTTCCTGCCCCAGTTTCCTGCGGGGAAGGAGGGCTCTTCAGGCAAAGTGGGAGGGGAAGGGTGCTGCTCGGATGTCATCCCTATTTATGCCACTGCAAGGCTTCTCCCCGTGCATTAATCCTCCCGTGGCATCTTATGGATGGTCAAAGGGACACAGACACGGCTTGTTTTTAATTAGCAGGCAGGGAAAGAACAGCGTTTCTTAGTCTCAGCCCAGCCCTGACTGGGGAGGAGCCGGAATGGTTCTGGGATGATCTCAGTTGCAATGGGATTAGCACTAGGCCTTTGATGCTGGGAGAAAACATCAGCCTGTGCTTGTGCCTGCACCTCTGAGATCTTAACCATCTTGGCATCTTCCCCCCCTGCTTTGCTATTATTGTGGTTTTTAAATGGTGGATTGTGTTTGCTTTGAATATTTTGGTATATGTGACATTGTGACTAATGCCTGGGCTGAGCACTGTGGCTGACCTGGTTAAAAATAAAACTAATTGGAGCGAAAAGAGACCATGTTGGAGGCAAGAGAGAGCTGCACTGATCCAAGGCTGGAGCAAAAACTTGCAGATGGCATGGGCATGTGCACTCTGGGGGAAGAACCAGCTGAACTGGGGGGGCTCATTTTCCTGCTGCTGTGATGGTGGGGCTGCTGTAACTCATGGAGACTCCCACAGTGGTGAGGGTCAGCTCTTTGCTCTCCCATGGGTGGAGCAAATAAACCGTTTTTTTGGCACAGCTGACAAATACGAGGGGCCTGTTGTCCTGTTGTGTTGGCATCTTCTCCCCGTGGCTGATCCTGGCTGCTGTGCCCCATCGAAGTGGAATGCCATTGCATTCCTCCATCTGGGGAGCCCACAGGTTGCATAATAAATGGGCAGAGCTTCCTCTGTCCTGCTATGCTGCCCTTCTCTTGTCCCTGCAGCCCCGAGAGCAGCGCTGGGACAAGCCTGGCCTCTTGCCCTGCCCCCCTTCCATGCGACTCTGGGGACATTGCCCAGGCCTTAGGGCTGGGCTGGCTCAGGCTTTGGCAGAGCTCAGGGAGCATCTCTCTCCAGTCTGGCAGGACACGGGCACTGATGGCAGCCACTCTCCCGAGGAGAAATTAGTGCTGGATGCAGCAGACATTTTTGTGAGAGAACCACCGTCTGCTGGAGAAAGAGGACGAGCTCATCTCACTCACCTAATTTATATTTTAGTTAAGGCTGCAGCAGAAGCCTCCAGAGACGAAAGAGAAATCCCAACTCACCCTTGTGGCTAACCCTGTTTGTATTTCATCCTACAAATACCCATTCAGCCGCTCGTGTGTTTAAAGTTAAGCACGTGCTCAGGTGCTTTGCTGTGGTGGGAGTGACCTCCCCGTGGCACAGAGAGCAGTTAACGGCCCCAGGAAATATTTGCTGTGGGATCTTGATGCCCTGCAAGCCCCAGTCTTTGGAATAACATCGATAAGAGCAGAGCAGTGTAGACCTTGTCCATCATAAATTAATTTGGGACTGCAACCCCGAGGTCTCGGGTCTGATTTTTAACACTCAGTAAACAGCTAGTTTGCAGTATTCAGCTCACAAAATGCAGGCTTCTTGCAAACACCTCAGATGATGTCCCAGCAGAAAATTAACCCTATCTGTCAGCAAGCCTTGCTCCCTGACCTGTGCCGAGCATCAGATCTCAATCAAACCCTGCGAGGGACGGAGAATCCATGGCAAGGGATCATTGTGGAGCTCTGTCTGTCGGGGTGGATCTGTCCCAGCTTCCCAGCCATGCACAGAGCTGCATTCCAGCCACTGCCATATTGACAGCAGCAGCGATGCTGAAAGCTGGGAGGACTCCAAGGCTGCACAGAGCAGCTCTGTGTCAACTCCAATCCTTTCTGCCTCCCTGCTCCATGCTCACAGCATCCTCCACAATGCACAGGCAGAGCCATAGCACGTTCCTTTCCATGGAGCTGCTCCTGGGCATGGCAGCTCATTTCCTCAGAGAACAATTATGAAACTGTAATAAAGTGCTTTAAAGGGAAAATTCTTCCCTTTGATTCCTGCCTGCCCTTCTCATCCTGGAGCTTCCTGCCCTGCTTTGCTGTTGTTTTTGTGTCCTACCTACCCGGAGGAATTTGGGAGGGAGCAGGGAGCACAGGCCAGGAGCCATCTTGCAGCAGAAGCATCTGTTCTGCTGCAGCAATCGCTGTGCCCAGGAGCCACAAACATGGCCAGGAGACAGTTTTATCATTGACACAGGAGAATTTAAATAGCTGCCATGCTTTCGAGCTAAGCCACAGCCACAACTGTGGATCTCACTTTACGTAACTCTTTTTTATTTTTATTTTTACATTTTATTTTTGAACATATTCTTTCATTTTCAAGGGCAGTTTGATTCAGAAGGAATTTGCTATAAGCCTACTGCACAGAAGCTTTCGAAAATATTACCCTGTAAAAACCCCATAATTCTCTTTATCTGCAATTTAATTGCCTTGCCTTCCCTTGTAGAGCACGTGCCGTGGCTTCCCCGATCAACTCCCCATCCAGCTCCATGGTCTCCTCACCTGTCCCTGAAACTCTGGCTCCCCTGTTTCACCTTTAAGGATTTCCTCCCTGCCAGGCCTGAGGTGGAGAATGATTTGAGGTTTAAGATAAATAGATAAATTAACTCCTTAAAAACATTCTGAGGTGCATCTGTGGATATTTCCTGGTGCTACTGGAGATCTCTTTTTAGAAAGGGCTTCAGTTTGCAATTAATATAAGTATGTGGTTTGTTTTGTAGTTTAGCAAGTGATCTACACCAGCTATAATTCCTTCCTTCCAAGGCAGTCACCTTGTGCTGGACGAAGTGTGTTTTCAGACAAGACAGCAGGGCAGCCTGGCACAGTGAACAGCTGGATGAAAGTTACAAGTAATTTCCTTCCAGGTTTAATTGCAAATGGTAGTGGAGAACAGCAGACTCTGGAGACTGATTGATTAATTGCTAATCTGAATTCCTGTGGGGTGGGGCCCATATAGGTACCATTCTGGATTATGGATAAATTTTGAATGACTGTGAAGGAGATCAAATGATGCTTTATTCCTTTCAGTAGTCCAGCAAAAGCCCCAACCCCCCCTGGGTTGCAGCAGTGTGGCTGCAGGTTTGTGGCTGAGCTTAAGGCAGGCTTTGCTGCTCACCTGGATTCCCAGAGCCAGGACTACTGTGGGAGGCAGCCAGCCTCCTGTAATTGGCATTTTGCAGTGACAGAGCCTACACAAAATCCCAGGATGGTTTGGATTGGAAGGAACCTTAAAGTTCATCAAGTTCCAACCTCCTGCCATGGGCAGGGGCACCTTCCACTGGTGCCACAGAGCATCCTCTGGAGGGATCTCAGAGGCAACAGGATCTCATGAAAACACATCAGGGAATGATTTCACCTGTGGGGATGTAGCTGCCCAGCATCACAGCAGAGTGAAGAAGTGCTTTTCTTGGCAGGAGGGAAAATCCTCTTGGACCAGCAGGTTGTGAAAGCTCACCCCTTGAATGAGTCCCTTGGAGCACAGTACCAACAAGGAGAGATGCTGCCATGGACCCAAGAAAAATCATGAAGTAAAAGCAAGCACAACCCAATGAAGTTCAAAGTGTGGCAGGCATCACTGTAAATATGACAAGACCATGAAGTTGGAAATGAGAAGTGGAAGCAATAGCAGCAGGTCATCAAACATAAAATAATGGCACCCCAGAGGGGCAGCAAACCCCCAAGGATACAGAACAAGGGTGAGAGGACAGGGAGAAGTCTACTTAAATGTCAAGGTAAAGGGGTTAATTTAAGGCAAACCTACAGCCAAGCAAATGAGCCAGTCAGTGTATGCATGGTCTGATCTTCCTGCTCCAAACAGAGAAGGGTGCTTGGCTGCCAGCCCCTGGAAGAACATCCCTGCATGTGGAGAGGCAAAAGCCGCATCACCACCAGCCAGAGCTGCCTTCCTGGTCCTGCTGGATGTGTCAGGACAGCTGAGGTGTCTTCAGGCCACACAATTACCTCTCATTTGGTAGAAACTGGGATCAACTGAAGCTGGTGGAGCTATTTGGTCTGGATGGGGTTTTTGGATAAAAACCATTTGAGTAATGATCAATGGTCAAAACAACTGGATTAGGCAGGGAGGGATTGAAAATAATGGGGAGGGTGAAAAGGACCCTGGAGAGGGAGGTTAACATGTAGGGAACAGGCTGGCAAATTCCCTTCTGCCCTCCACAGTGACAGCCAACACTCCCAACACTGGACGTGTTCACTGCTTGTGTGTTTGCTGCTACCAGGTCAGGAGGAAATTGTTTTGGAGCAATTTTTGGAGAGATTTAAATTTTTGTATGGGATTCAAGCCTAATATCAAAATGAGTTATTTTATTAAAAGCATTTAAATAGAAACTACAGAGCGGTCAGAAGCAGGAGGGCTATTTTAGAAGGAATTTGCTATAAACCTACTGCACAGAAGCTTTCTAAAATATTACCCTGTAAAAACCCCGTAGTTCTCTTTATCTGCAATTTAATTACATTTCCCATAGTGCCTTTGTCAGAACAGTTTGCTTATTGTTCTCTATTAACTCACACCTGCCCTAGGAAACTAGAAAGAAAAATTGTTGGCATTCAGAGTAATTTGTGTGTTATTCAGGATCTCACTGAGCTCAGAAAAAGGGTCTAATGAGGTACTGGAGAAATAGGAATTGGGGGTCTCATACTGTTGATGGCTATGAGATGGCAATATCTAAAACTGGTGTAAAACCAGAGGGAGAAGTGGAAGCCACTCCCGTGATCCAGTGATTTGTCCCATTCAGTGTAGTGGACCAGAGTTTGATCTGTTTGGGACTGCAGCAAAGTCTCAGAGTATCTGAATAATGGAGCAGAATCATCCAGAGCTTTTTGGATTGAACATTTTAGTGACCTCCTCCAGCCCACAGTGTATGTGTTGTGAATGAGAGCTGAGGGATGTCCTGGGACTGTTATGAAAACCTTGTCACTTGTGACCCCCTGCAGTGCCCAGAGGGAACCCAGGAGCATGGAAATAACATACTAAACCAAAAATGACATATTAGAAGTTAAATTTGGCTTGGGTTTTGGGACAAGGGCTGCAGCTGACTGTTACTTAACTTGCACAAACCAGCCTGTGGTAGCAGAGGCAGAGGATGAGCCTCAACCTTTGACTGTGGTTTAGAGGAGGTTTTGCTGGCCGCAGCATTTTTTCAGTGCTTGTTTTCTGATAACTGGAGATGTGATTAATCCCAGTCAGGATGACCTGGGCTTTGCCATGAGAGGGATAAGAACAAGGCAAACATTTCCATGCCATGCTGAGCTGTCAAGGAGGGGATCCAAACTGAAGGAGAGCTGGGATCTTTGCTGCTAAACCCTGTGGTTTTGTAGGAGGTTTTGCAGGACTCTGCCTCTCCCCAGGAATGGCGCCTGGTGATAATGTGCTATCTCAAGGCATGCTTGCCAAAGCCAGCAGTGTTTTAGCAGAGAGGAAGGTGACTACAAGTTTCCAAGGAAAAGGCAATGACTTGTTAAACTGGAGAGGACTTTTTTTATTATTATTTTTTTTTAAGTCAATCAGCTTTGTCAGGATCAAAAAAGCAATGGAGATCCCACAGCTTGAGCTCTCAGTGAGCTCTCAGTGACCCCCATTAGCGCCTGTGCAACACCAGGTGCTGCCACTGGTGGCTGTGCTGAGCCCAGAGCTGGGGGGCTGTTGGTGACATGGGTTAGGTTGTTGTTAGAGCCACCGGGGTGCCCTGGACATGCCATACATATTCTCTGGAGGATGAAGGTGGGTGCAGGAGAAAAAGGGATTGGAGCCCATACATAGGGGGGAGGGCACTGAGGGAACTTCCAGGGATGTACACACCAGGTGAGAGAAGGGAAGGTGGGTTCAGGGGGTCTGCCACGTCACTGGGTGGATTTTTGATCCTGTCATCCCATGCCCAGCAATAAGGTTCTTCTTTGCCTTGTGCCAAAATCTTCCTTGGCCCTGCTGACACCTGGGCTCTTTAATGAAACTCTTCCATCCCTTCTGTCTGTGACAACTCCTGGAGATAAGCGATCTGAGGGCAGCAACCTTCCCTAAAGCTCCGAGCAGCCGTTCATAGCGAGGCGGGCGGGTGCTTTATTCCAACGCAGCGAGGGTGACAAAAGCGAGCGCTTTCGCAGGCATCCCCCCTCCCCGCCCCCAGATGCTCCCCGGCAGCCTTTGGCATCCTCCGCCCGTGCGCGGCGGTCCCCCGTCCCCTCGGGGCGAGAAGCTGGGCTTCTGCTGCCAGGTGGGTGAGGCGGGGATGCGCTGGGCTCCGGAGCAGAGCCGGCGCTGGGCGCTGGGAGCCGGCTGCGCAGCCGGGCTGGGGCTGATGCGAGAGCGGCTCTGAGCTGCGCTGCTGCTGCTGCCGCTGCTGCTGCCCGGGGAAAGGTAGGGAAGGGAGGGGTGTCGAGATGTGACTGTCACACCGAGCAGGGGGCTGTCTCTGAAGAAGACCGCTCTGCTCTCTCCCCAGAGCTTCTCTGACCACGCTGTCGGCACAGACCCCCCGGCAGAGAGGACGGGTCAAAGGCAGTGAGTATCTTTTTCGCAGTGTCTGCAGTGCCTCTGTGTTCTTTTTTTCCCTGGCTTTCTCTGCATGTGAATAGATGGTCTTAATCTCCTGAACCCCCTGAGAGATCTAATGGTTTGCTGTTTTGTTTGTTTGTTTGTTTGACCTTCGTGCTGTTTATTTTCTTGTACTGGGATGGCTTCTTTATCTTTGCTCAGGTGGCTTGATAACCTGAACGTCCTAATCACACCCCTCCCTTTCTGTCTCTCAAGGAGAAACCCCCAAAACACATCCATGATGAGGCTGGCAATTCTCCTTGACCGGGTTCCCTTTATAGAAGGGGGAGGTAGGATGAAGGATGGAGCAGGAGGAAAATCCCCTCAACAGGACCTTTATTGCAACGCCTTTACCAGACGCCACAGCTTACATTTCAAAGTCATAACTGACTGGCTTTATTTGCAAACAGAGGAAACATCCGTGGGTATGTCAGCCAAGCAGTGGGATTGCCTTCACGGGAAACACAGGTCCCAGCACCTGTGAAGTTGGATGGACTTTGGGATTTTAGTGAAGTTGGGTGCTGCTCAGCAGTGCAGGTGGTTACTGTAAGGGCTGAGTGGGTGGGAGTGGGGGTGAGCAGAAGGCTCTTTCATAACAGTACCCCAAAATTCAGGCTGCTGGAGGAGGCTGCAAGGGAGAGAGCACCCAGCTCCACTTCCAGCTGTCACCTTGGAGCAGCAGTGGGAAAGAGGAGCAGGAGCTGCTGGACTCTAGGAAGTCATATGCTGTGGCCCCACATGCGGGTGAGGCTGTTAATGAGGAAATTTAAAGGGGCTTAAGGAATTACAAGGATTGATTTCAGTTAGAGCACAGTTAAGCAGCTGGTCAGGGTGAGGATTAAGGAAATGCACTCACTGGCAGTGCAACGCAATCCTGGTTTCATTAATTTAGTGGGGAAGAGGCTTTGTGCATTTTTAATGTAATCAGGTTTTAAGAGGTATGTTGCATTGGGCAGCCCAAGCTCCAGGGTCTCCCCAGGCCCCAGCAGAGCAGGATCCTGACTCCTTGCACACCCTCTCAGTTCTCATTAGCTCCTTAGTCTTATCCTTGGTTGTTCCCAGTGGGCAGGAGGACATGACATGGAGGGTACCTGGAGCTTGGCTCTGTCCTGGCAAATCAGAAACCTTTGCCTTTGCTCATCATAGAGTCCTGTTCTTTGCCCCCTGGGTCTCCTGCCTGGTGGATCTCACCTTTGCTCTCTGTTGATGTGAGAGTTATCAACCAGTTGCTCTTCAGTGTGCCAAGGCTCACAAGGACCCTGCCGTCTCCAATCTCCCTCTCTCCTTCCCTCTCCTTTGCAGGCTGTGCATCTCCTTGGTGGCTCCCCGCAGGCTCCCACCACCCCAACAAGGAGTTGCTTGCTTTGAGTTATTTTTGTGTGAGTGCTTGAGCCTGTGGTGGTGAAAGGAGCAGCACTTGCAGATGCATGAAGTCCTCCTGTTATTCTGTTTGCAGTGCCAGCTTTTCCATGATGCCTGGCCAGTAACATCAGCCATGACCTGGAGGGACAGGCACAAGAGGTAGTTTGGTCTTCTTAGCAAGGTCAGCCCAGAGCTCTGCCCGTTGAGGAGAGACCTTCGCAGATGTTGAAGGATGAGTGGGATAATGCCAACTGCTGCTGCTCCCTGGTGAGCTGGGACAACAAACTCAAACCACTTTAGACCTGAAGCTGGACTTTACCTGCAGTCCTGGTCTTAGAAGGAAATGCTGTCTCTCCTCTGTGACCATCCCTCACCTCTCAACATCTTCCATTGAACAATTGACTTTCCATGGTAGGAGGCAAGGATCAAATGGGTTGAGGACAACTGGCCCTTCTTGGCTTTGGCAAAGAGGATTCTTTGGTATATTTTTAAGTGCCAGGACATGAAACAGTAAATCCCTTCTTCCCGCACTCCTGCCTCCTGCAAGCAGCCCTGACTGCAGTCCAAGCCAGCCAGTTAAAGGGTAAACCATAACTGGATGCCTGAATGGCTGCGTTACTTATCCCACGGAGGTAACTGGAAAGACACGGTGCATCTCTCACCCCTGCCCATTCTGTTGTCTGCCTTGTCCAGCAAGCCCTTCAGCTCACTGCAGTGTCCCCTCTTCCCTCCTGTCCTTCCCTTGCCTCTCCACCTCCTGCAGACCCAATTCCTTTCCCTCTCTCTCTCTTCTATATCCTGTCTTGGAAGTCCTCACTGAGAGAAGGGTGTTCCATGAGGAACCAACTCCCTGCCCATGGCACAGCAGCTCTACCCCTCACCTGCTCTAATTCCCTGCTGCAGTCCCTTGATCTCAGGCATCAGAGGGGGATCTGAGCAGTACTGCAGTAATGCCTGTCACACCTCTTGCTGGGAAATTTGTGAGCAAACAGAGCAGGGAACAGAAAGGTGGCATACAGGAGGCATCAGGAGAGGTACCAGAAGGATCCTGTGGTGGGCTCAGTGTCCACTCAAACACAGCAAGTCCAGCGGGGAATGTGGCATTCCCTGTGCTCTCATCTGGAGTTTGTGGAGTGTAGCATCCCGGGCCCATGGCCATGGGCCTGCAGTTGGAGGCTGTGCAACAATTCCCATGACTGAAGAGCTCCTGGTTTTTGTGCTTGTTAAACGCTGCAAGCTGCCTGTGTTGCACCAGGGAGACACTCAGTGCATTTAATTAACATTTAATTTGCTTTAAGATTACATTAAAATGTGCAATAATAGAAGCTCTCCGAAGGGTGGGAGGAGAAGGGGGAAACAGGCTCACTACAGATTGGCTCAGGCACTGGTGCTGAAGTGTTCTGCAAGAATTAGAGATGGAAGGGAAAAAATGCTGTACTTCTGCAGTCACAGAAAGTATTCAGCATCTGTTTGGCAGCAGGGCTTGGAGAAGGGCTTTCAGCTGCTCCAAAGTAGGTCCAGCAGCTGAGAAGTGGAGACAGGGTCACTAAATGCTCTTCCAGTGGTCCGGAGGAGAGAATGGCCTAGTTTGATATCCAGAGAATTTCAGAGAGGTTTGGGCTGGAGAGGCAGATCTCAGAGCCCATGCAAACCCATTAGGCAGGCCCTACATGTTTTTGGGGAAAAGGTGATGCCAGTCCTGTGTAATGCGTGTGTGTATTCCATTTCCCTGTCCCTCTGTGTCCCTGCCCATCCTGGGTTATGTAATGAAGGATGCTGTGGCTGCTGTCCTGGGAAGGGGCTGGGCAAGGACGCCAGGGGCTGGTGGAGGATTGAAGGCTCTGGGACTGGGCTGAAATTTAGAGGAAAAAAGCAATAAAGCCATTGTCTGCTTGGGTAAGCATGTCAGGAAACAGGCAGTTTGATCCTGCTTATGTAATCCTGAGTCTAAAGAAGATGCTTGGGATTGATCCTGGCTGGGAACTCACGGTTTTGCAGCACAGGCTCACCTCGCAGGTGCTTTACTACCCCTCTCCTTCCTCCAGCCCTCTCCTGCCCTCTCCTGCCCTCCAACTCTGGTATTTGTGCTGTTTCTGGTGCTGCTGGAACGTGGCAACTGATTTCTTGTACTGCTGCCCATTGCTCTCCTCCCACATCTGAGCAGAGCAGGACTTTCCAAGAAACCATCCCAAAGCGTAGCCTTTCAAAGCCATTTTGCCAACCAAGGCAGCTGAACGCCTGGTGTGGGTGAGCCTTTAGCTGTTCTGGTGCTGTGTTCACCCTTAGCATCTGCCTGGAGATGTCTCAGGGTCCCTCTCACACATGAGGGAACAAAGGACACAGATCTAGCACAGAGCCACTGAGGTTTTTTGGGGTTTGTTCTTTTTCTTTTGCCAAGCTGGCTAGACTTATAATCATCCTCTTCTTTGGTTTTCCCCTGCTAACACCCCTGCTTCCCCACCTCGACCACAGGAACAGAGGGATGAGGACTCGCCTGGGCTGCCTGTCTCACAAATCAGACTCATATAATGATTTCACAGCTATTCTTCCGGACAAGCCCAACCGGGCTTTGAAGTGAGTATAGCTGCAGCATCACTCCTGTCCTTCCCCTACCCACCCACCCGCTTCTCCAGTATTGTCTTGCTTTTGTTGTACTTTGTATAAGCTGTGACTACTTCCACAAGGAAAACAAACCAGCACTGATCCATCAGGAACAGCCTCAGGAAATACCTGGATCTTTGACATGAGCTCTGCCATGAGACAGGACATGCTCACAGTCCCTACTGCTGTGTGTGTGGGATATGTCTGCACCTATTTGGAGACATAATGTACACCTCTGTCATCACAAATCAAACCCTGAGCAGTTGGCTTGGTGTAAGAGGTGACCAGCAATTTCAGGTCATCTTCAGCTCAGCCTTATATTTAACACTGCCAAAATTCAGGTGAGGGTTTGCACTATGCTTGAGGGAGATGTTTCAGACCCTCCAGAATCCTGATTTGAGACGTGGGATGGGACTCATCTGACCACAAGTCCCTGCTTACACCTGAGCTAAGATCCCCTGAAAGGCAAGTGAGAGAAATAAACACTTCTGCAGGGCTGAGTTTCATTTTGCCTGACTTTTGGCTTTTACAATGTAAATGTCTGCATCTGAGCTTCTTCCCTGGGCCTCTGCTTAGAGTCAATGAGGAAAAATTGGTCCCTTTTTGGGTATGATTCACCTGGCCTATTTTACCTGCCTGCCTGGGGATATGAGATGAGCAGAATCCCTGCAGGTGCCTTGGTATCTCCTCACTGATTCTAGAGGGAGCCCAAGGTCACTTGGCTCAGTTCTACACTCTAGACCTCCAAAATCAGGCGAGAAGAATTCCAGCCTTCCTCGGCACCCTCATCAAACAGCTCCAGAGAGGATGAGCAGCCATGGGTTGCCCATAACTTGCCCCATCTTTTCCTTACAGAGGACTGTCAACAGAAGAAGCAACAAGATGGGCAGACTCTTTTGATGTCCTTTTGTCCCATAAGTGTGAGTAGAGATCAAATTCTTCTTTTATTTCCTCCTCTGCCCTTAACCCCTGTTGTAGTTAGGGCAGAATGTGTGTTGCATAGCAGGGGCATGGTCCTCCAGAGCTGCTCACTCCCCAGCAGTCACCATCCTTTATAGGCACTAATTGCCCTCTGGATAAAAGGGTTTTGTGTGTTCCCTTCATGGCTTTGCTCCTGACCACAACTGCTAAAGCCATAAGCCCAAGGTGCTGCCTCTTCCAGCTTAGTACCCTTGAATGACTTGCCCTGTCGCAGAGAAATCACCTGCAGTCCCCCTGAGCAGAGCCTGATTTGTGGTTATCTCAGCAAACCTGAATATTTCACATCCAGAGACCTTATGCCAACCTATAAGCAGCACCCCCTGCTCTGCTCAACAGATTAATCCTATGAGTTCTGTTCAGCAAATATTGCTCTGCTTCACCAGCATTTTCACACTGAGAAATTATAAACAAGACAGCAAATTTCCCAGTACGGGTTCATTCATGGGCTTCTATTGCAGAATTAAACCCTAGAAAGTCAAGGTTGGGGAAAAGTCAACGTAGGTGGTGAACTGTTTTTTGGCAATAAGGAGCTGTCTGGCTTGCTTAGAGACCCAGGTTTTCCTTACATTTTAAAATATAAGTGTAGAATTATATTATTAAGTGAAGGGTGATTTTGCTAGGTTTCTACTGAGATGACAACAGTTTTGGCAGGGAATTAAGTGACAACTTTAAACAGGCTGGCTGACCAAGGCAGGAAAAGCAGTATGTAATTTTAGCAGCAGTCTCTAGTTGAGATCATTGCTCTTGCAGCCAATAGGGGAAAAAATACATGGTGTAGCTAGGTATGACTGAAAAGGAACATTTCTTTTGTGGAAATTCAGAACAAGAAGGGGAAAATGCAAGGAGATTATAGGGTGCCTGTGGGATGGGAAGAGGGGAGGGCAAGGATATTCACATCCCTGTTACCATCCTGAACTGAAACCCATTTCTTCTTCACCGGTGTAAAAGTAGAAGTTTTCTTTATTAGATACAGACTGTAGAAAAAGTGCTTGGATTACAAACCCCAGTGAATTTACCCACCTATGTCCTGATGTTATATATTTCCCTCTTCAGCTGACTACTGCAAAAATGCTTAATCAAGCCTTAGTTCATAGGTAGAATTATTTTGTCCAGCAACCTCCAAAAGGGTGTCTGGTTTTATTAATAAATTTGCCTTTTGGAGTGATAAATGAATTATCAGGATTTTTTCCCATCTCTTAGAATGGAAAGTAATTCTGATAACTCTCTGGCACTGATGAAAAATATTCAGTTTCTAATGAAAAATATTCAGTTCCTAATAGCAACAGAAGGCGATCTTTAAAATTTAAATTAATCTTTTTTTATCAGCAGTCACAGTGACATTGCCTGATGATTGATGACACAAAATATTCTTGTTTAATAAACTACTTTCTAAAGGAATATTTTATAACTGCTCTGCACCTGAAGTTTCTGGAATTGCCAGCCTGGCAGTCAAGGGTTATAATGATGCAAATACAAAACGTTCTGTTGAAACAGAAGTGTTATTTTAGTTACACTGGTTTAAAGGAGAGAAGAGCACATATTCATAGAATTAATTATATTGTATGAGCTGCATTTTTGCTGTTAGGATGTGCTGATGTTAGACAGGTAAGGGAGCCTTAAGTGGCCAAAATCTGGGAGTAAATAAAGCTGTGCCTGGTCTGCTGGCATCTGTCTCTAGGGAAGCTGCCAGCAAATATTCTGCTTTTAGTGCCAAGATGAGGACAGAACTGTCCCAGTCTAATTTCCCTGTGACTGCTCAGGTGAACAGCATTAGCCAGGGAAAATTTGAATTCATGCCTGCGGGCATGGGCTAAGCACCAGCTGAGCTCGGGGAGAATCCCCCCCGGGACTCACAGCATCCACAGGTAGAGCATTTCTGCTTGACACATCTGTCAGAAACTGTCTTCACTAGATGGACAGTCATTTATTTTGGAAAGAGGATTGTGATTTCAGGGGGTTGTGTGGTGCTTTCTGCTGCATCAGATGGTTTTGGTCCCTTCCAGCCAAACTGTTCTCCAGGGAAAATAAACCCCGAAGTGCTCAAGTGGGACTCAGTAGCTGGATGGAGCAGCTGCAAATGGGGCAGATCTTGTAGGCAGTACTGCAAGGGGTTGGACAATTGGTAAAATTGCTCCAAGGAGCAAGAATGTGGATCAGAGTTCCCTAAGAGGCTCTCCAAAGTGCCCAGGTGAGCAGGCTGCCCTCAGACATGCAGGAGGCTCACGGGGCGGCAGTACTCTGTTAGAAGGGAAAAACACTTCTTCCCTTTCCTATTTGCATGAGTCTCCAAAAGGTTTCTGAATGGAAGTGACCTGAGTAGGTGCCATGCATTTCACAGACTACGGAGAGTGTCATTACGCCAGGCTGGCTGGGAATTTGAGCCACCTGGTCTAGTGGGAGGTGTCCCTGCCCATGGCAAAGGGGTTGGAATAAGATTATTTTTAAGGTCCCTTCCAGCCCAAACCATTCTGTGATTCTATGATCACCTTTGCCAGATATCCCTTGAAGTGTGATGGCCCTGTGGAGCTCTCCCTGATCTCCCCTCACCCTTCTAATGAATGACCTGTGCAGGTAATATTTGATCCTGACCTGCTGCTGTGGGGCAGCACCTCGAGTGGAGGATTAAAATCCCCTGGGATTTGAAGCAATTATTTGTCTTGGGAGATTCCCAGGCTGGGTAATGCCCTCTGCATAGAGTGGTCTGATTTGGATTAATTCCCCAGCCATTCAAAGGATAATTTGAGTTGACTTTGACATGAGATTGTGAGTAGGAAATGCAGGAGGGCTTTCCCCACCTCGCTTTTGTACTGGCCCTGGGACTCAATTCCCTCATCCCTCCTGGAGTGAGCAGTGCTGAGCAGCAGGATGCAGCAGCTCTGCCTGCTGGCAGCCCCAGATGGATAGGTCAATGCAATGATATCCTAATTTCTTTTGCTAATGGGTGAAGCAAATCAACTGAGGAACCCTGGGGTCAGGCAGACAATCCCTATTTTACATCAGGAGCCCTGTCTGAGCTCACTGCCAGACGCACAGCATAGCCATGTTCAATGGGGTCAGGGCTTCTGAGCAAGCAACAGGAGAGGGGAGTCTGATCCTGCTCTCGTCAGGGAATTTAGAGAGTAAGAGGCAGACTGTATGCAGTATTTCCTTGGGTGCCCAGGGAGAAAGAGCAGTGTTTTAAACATGCATTTGGATTTTGGCATCTTTTCCCATTTTGTCCCAGAATGAAGGCTCCCAGGGAAGCGAGCTCAACGTTGTCCCCAGAGTGTGAGTGCATGCATGTGAGTAACTGAGTATTACTCCCCTTGCTGTGCCTGTGCCCAGGAGGCACAGGCTGGCCAGCCAGATGAGGATTTCTTGTGACAGGCTGCTGGAGGGAAATACAAGCAATAGCATGTCTCATTCTACATCCCTCACGGGGCTGGACACATGGCTTATCATTTATCCAGCATCCAGCAGGACAGTCTGTCCTCAACCCTTTTCAACAAAGCACCCGACACCAAAAACCTTCCCTGCTGAATTCCCACTTTTATCTCAAGGGTGATTTTTCTCCAGATTTTTTGTGATCTCTGTGCTCTTCCGCCGAAACTTTACTGTTGTTCTCCTCCTGTTATCTACACATTCCTTCACTTCCTACACAGCATAGGAATATCCCAACCTATTCCAAGTTCTTTCTAAGCCAGAACAGTATTAGCATTGTGCTGGTGACAGGTAGCTGAGATTAAGGGGAGCACTGCTCAGCAGCAGTGAGAGCACGTTGGTGTGCTGTGCAGAGCACTGTGACCTTGTCTCTCTAGTCCTGGACCCAACACGTTCCATGGAGCCAATCCATCCATCCACCAGCCACAGGGACTCTACTCCCTGCGTGAAGTCTGGTTGCTGATGGGGTGAAACACATGCATTAAATAAATGACTGTTGATTGTTTTCTTGTTCTGACAGTGGCAGGTGCTTGGTTATTAGGCTGCCACTAATCTGGGCTCTTCCTCAAGATGGATCTTGATTTAGTTAAGACTTTTCTTGTGTTTTCTGCTCCCCACTTCAGTCCCTTCCTCCACAGCCCTTCTTGACGGAAAGGGTCCACTCTCCATCTCCTCAATGGGATTTCAGGAGTCCCTGTCCTCACATGGCCATTGAACTGCCTGGCACCGCCCATTCATAAAACAGAAATTCCTGTCATTGCATAACTCACAGGTGACCTGCAAGATCCTGAGTAATGTCTGAGCACTTAACAATCTCACCTGGCAATGCTCTTGTTCTTTCCTCAGTCAGTCTGAATGGAGAGTAGGGCATTTTGAAGCTTATATCTACACTGAAAAAGTAAAATAGCAAATGTCTGCTGCTTCTCCCTCAGACTCTTGACATTCAGTAAAGAGCTCTGTTTCTTTGCCTTCGACTTATCTGCTCCATCAGTATCGATTTCCTCCTTTGGCTTCAAGCAGAGGACTCTTGAGTCAAATTCCTGAATAACTGTCCAATAGTTGTCTTGAAGGGCTGTGCACCTACACCAGCACATCCTGTCCCCCTGAGTGGCCATGCCTTTGGGCCACAGGTTAGGGATTATTCTGTGCTGCTTCATCTGCAGACTTCTAATCCTCCTTTTAATTCCTGTGCTTTCTCTGTAAAGCATCCCCTTGGAATTGCACTCCAGGATATTTCAGGAGGTGAAATCTCTCTCCTGCTCATATCACATTACACTCCAGTGCTGGTTGCCCCAGGAAAAACAATGTCCAGTTGGGCAGGATGAGCTTTGAAATGCTGATCATTCATGAGTGATCATTTCTTGATAGCCTTCATGTGTTGTGAAGGAGAGGAGGAGATTGAAGTCAACATCCAGGTGAAATTCCACCTCAGGTCGTGGCAGTTCCCATGCCTACTTGTCTTCCTGCCCTTTCAATCAGATTTGTCACTGTTCCATGACAAACTTCTGGCAGCAATTCCCCAAACCTGGCTGTTAGGCACAGCTGGAAAGGCTGGCAGGCAGTCAAGGGCTAAAGATGAAAACTATGGAAAACCAGGCAGTCAAGGATGACTGCATCCAAAGCTTCCTGTGCAAGGTCCTCACAGGTTCAGCCTCATCACTTGCAGCTCCTCAAAGGCTGTGAAGAGTGCATGACAGGAGTGTATAAAAAAAGCAGAGAACAGCCAGACACTATTATTTATCCATTCACTGTCTAAACTTATTTCAGGATATAAAGGAGCTGATTGACATTAGAGCAGAAGGCAGAGCTCATAGAAACCTCCTGGTCCCAGGGGAACCTGCTGCAGCTGCTCTCTGGGGCAGGGCTATAGCAAATGCCTTTCTCTCCTTGTCAGTCATGACATTCCCTTTTTTTAGCAGACATTATATTTTGCAGGTATTACATTTTTCAGATATTGTATTTTGCAGTGATGATATTTTGCAGATATGGTACTTTCATGCAACTCTGCTATTCCTGCAAGTGATCCTCTGTCAGTGCTGGGACTCTGGGGCTCTTTTAGAGGAAAAGGGGGGGAAAAAAAGACCAGGACAGAGACAGGGGAGCAAGATCTCAGCAGGGACACAGCAAAGACTGCAGAGACATAGCAGTGTGCTTGGGTGCTGCAATATTTAATGTCAAGCATCCTAGGAGCTGATAATATATAAAATGACATAGATCTTGAGGAACTGGAATTTTCTCCGTGTTTTGTTTCCTTCTTTCTGAAAGCTGTCAGCCCGCAAAGACTCCCTGCCCTGTTCTCCGGTCCTTCCCTTGCTCTCGCACAGATTAAATTCCTGTGAATTTTATAGGCACTAAGGGGGACACAGGTTTTGGAAAATGTTTCTGTGTCTCAGATTTCAGGAAGGGCAGCAGCCCTAAAACACCCCTCACCATGTTTATCTACCCATGGAGATGCTGAAAGCAGCCACAGGCAGGGTGATCCTGAGAGGTGCCCTGCTCCTGGAGATACCTTTGGCATTCTGCTCTGCAGGCTTCTCTGGGCTGATGTCACAATATTTCCCCAGGCTTGGACCCATAATTTGCACTGTTATTTGGACAAGAGCCCCAGTTTTGTCCACTCTAGCAGTGCAAAACCCTGATCTCCTGAAATTGCTTGAATTAAGAAGTGTCAGGACAAGCTGGAATAATACAGCTGTTTCTGGGGCTGACAGAAGGAGGGAGCATGGCTGAGATGGGATGGATGCATTTATATTGCTGATAGCAGACTGCTGATGGAGGAGTCAGTGCACAGAGCCCGCTAATGAAGGAGTTTTGAGGAACCCAATGCAGAGAGGTTTAGTCTCTAATTTGGGCTTGTCTGGCTTGATATCTCTTCTGCCTTTCCCTCTGAGGATCTGGGCAGTCAGACATCTCCTGTGACTGACATTCAGACAGAAATAGGATTATTTATTGCTGTTCAATACCCGGGGCCATTGCTTAGGGCTTGAGTCTTCAGCAGGAGCTGGAAAATATCTCCATGTCCTAAGTTATTGCCAGAAACAAAATAAGCAGGAAGAAGTTTAGGACATGCAAAGGAAACGCAGGGCAGTGTTACATTGCCATAGATCTGTAGCATACATAGCATATACATATATACAGCATACAGGGAGCATATAAATAGCATATATATTATATATAGCATATAGATAACATATACAGCATATAGAAGGAACTGTCTGAATAGCCCGTTTGAAAGATGCTAGGATTATACACAGGGATCTAGACAAGCTTGAGGAATGGGCCCATAGAAATCTCATGCGGTTTAATAAGACCAAGTGCAAGGTGCTGCACGTGGATCAGGGCAACCCCCAATATCAATCCAGGCTGAGGGATGAACAGATCAAGAGCAGCCCTGCCCAGAAGGACTTGAGGATGCCAGTGGATGAGAGGCTGGACATGCCTTGTCCTTGCTCCCTTTATCCTTTTGAGGAGTCTGACCTTGCCAAGTGCTACCCCAGTTCCATCAGTATTTTTAGACAGTTGCCGGGAAGTAGCCAGTGCTGACTCAAGAGCTTTCCAGTCATGAGCTACAAAACCCCAGATCCTATTGCAAAAGACCAGGAAGTGTTAGAAACATGTTATTGGGAAAACAAAACAAAACAAAACATGAGAACCTAAATTTATCCCAAGGAGAAAGGCTATGTGTGAAGCCATCAGCTACTTCAACTCCACTGGTGCCATTCAGGGAAAGGAAATAAAAAACAATGATTGCATCCATAAATAGGCCCAGGCAGGGGTTTAAGAGGACACAGATTGCCTAATAAATCTTTCCATATTTCCAATCTGCCCTGGCTGACTCAGATTGACTGAAATGTCACAATTGCTGAGCATTAGCAAATGCTAAGCACACTTTTACCACTGACTAGACAAGCCATAATTATGCTTGTCCTTTCCCTCTACCCTTTATTGGAGCTGTAACAGACTCTCCAAGAGCTTTCCTCTCTTTAATTCAGAACTAAAAATGGCACCAGGCAATAAAGCAAAGTGACAGAAAACATAGGAGACAAGTCCACAGCAGCCATGTTTTATTAAAGGTTTTTCTTAATGACAGATAGGGTGTTACAAAGTGTTGCATTAACATGCACAAGATGCCAAGAGTTAAAGCTTGATAATTCCAAAAGTAACTTTCCAAAGGGTGGGTGTCCCAGTCTCAAGGAAAGTCTTTTGCCATGTTAGCTGGAAAACAGAATTTTCAGAATTACATCAAGTGATGTTTGGCTTTCTGGCAGCTCATGGGAGCCCAGTGGTGTAAGTTATGGACACATCCTGGGATTGCAGACCCTGGGAGAAAAATCAAATGGTCTTTGGTAGGTAGGGGTGGATGGAAGGGTGTCTGTGAAAGGAACACCTCCCTGCCTTCTTTCTCTTCCCTTTGTAACTCCCTGTGTCTCTCCTGCAGATGGGCTGGCTGCTTTCCGTGCTTTCCTGAAGACGGAATTCAGTGAGGAAAACCTGGAGTTCTGGCTGGCCTGCGAGGACTTCAAGAAGACGCGCTCAGCAGCCAAGCTGGCCTCCAAGGCCCAGCGCATCTTCGAGGAGTTCATCGATGTGCAGGCCCCTCGGGAGGTGGGTATGCAGCACCCCGGGATGGCACAGCATCCCTGCGGGCACTGAGCAGGGCCATCACCCCCAGCTGGGCTCGGGAGTGCTCTCCCTCCCTTCCTTCCCTCTCAGAGAGTAGCTAAGGAGGGTGGGAATGCCATCCTGCCTGCTACAGCTGCCTCAGCTCACGGTGACTCATCCCTGATGAGGGCAACTACTTTGATGATACTAAATTAGTCACAGCCAGGGAGTTCACCGGCAACCTCAACCTACATTTCCTAACCTCTCCAAGCTTCCCAAGAGCATTTCACAGTGCTCCTCTCATTTACAAAATGTCAACCCTCGAGCAGGTTGTTGGGCTCATTCCTCAGAGGACACTTTGCATAGGACCATCCCACCAGTGAGTAACTTGTTGGCTCCCCAGGGAGGAGAGTTTATCTGCTGATTAACTCCCACCGCACTCAGACCTCCTGAGAGGTGCGAACAATACCTGAGCAAAAAGTGCAGTCACAACCCAGAGCCTGGGATTGTTAAATCCTCTTTCAAGCACTGACAGGCTGATGGCACTGTCAGATCCTGTGTCATGACGATTCTGGGTTGTGTTACTGCAATCACAGCACAACCAGGGTGGCTCTAACTGCACCCAACCCCTCCTGCTCCACTGCATGGGTGCCTGTCACAATACAGGTGTCTGTCAGGGACCCCAAAAAGGGCTCATTTTACTCCCTCTCCCAGCTAGGAAGGCCATTGCAAGGCCACTGGGAAGGACTCAGATTCACACCAAGGTGCATGGGTATCTCAATGCCCACTGCTCTCCCATGAGCATCTTCCTACTGTTCTTCAGGAATCTGGGTGAGATTTTAAAGACTGGAGGGCTGAATCTTGATTAGAAATGGGAATGCAGGTTGGATGGGGTCTTTTCTAAAATTTGGTTCTGTGGTGAAGTTTCTTTAGCACTGTTATATAATTTTAGCATGCTAGAATAAGAAATTATTAAGCAATGCAGAGAGCTAATCCATATTGCTGACCATCCACATTAAGGTGGACAGTTTTATTTTCCAAACTCCTTCAAGTTTGGAGACTGAGTTAACAACAAATAACATCTTTTCAGCCATTTTTTCTTCCAGACAATAACCCTAACATGCTGATTGCTCTGCTAGGGAAGGAAAACAGGAAAACTCCATAGGCTGGCTTTGCAAATAAATGGCAGTCATAACATTATAGGGTGGTTTGTTTTTTCAAGCCTCTCCTCAAGATACTGTAATGTGAAGCTGTTATGGGAAAAATCAAACTATTTATTTTAGATCAACAGAGTTTAGAAACATTTAATAAGAACGTACTAATAGTTTAAACCCAGTTAAAAGTTTATTCACCCATATATTGGGCATGTAGTGAAGAATGAAGCGAATAGAGAAATTGTAGCTGATAGGAGAGAAGTTAGGCTGAGTCAGCAGCTTTAGGTGACGTGCTGCCTGAGAGCCCAAATAAAGATAATTTGATTTCAGAAGTCCTCAGATCACTATAAATCCAACTTTTCCAGGCTTGGGGTAGGGTTCATAGCCCTGGATCACTAAACTCCCCAGAGCTGTGGGGGCTGTTTTGGCATGGACAAGGGTAGGACCTTGGTTCTGCTGCTGTTTTACAGCCATGGTTGAGAAGCAATGTGCCATTTGAAGGAGACCAGCTGGACTCTCAGTGCCAAACTCTCTTCTGCTGCTTTTCTCAGGTGAACATAGACTTCCAGACACGGGAGCTGACAAGAAGAAATGTGCAGGAGCCCTCGCTCTCCTGCTTTGACCAAGCTCAGGGGAAGGTGCACAGCCTGATGGAGAAAGACTCGTATCCCAGGTTCCTGAGATCCAAAATTTACACAGACCTGCTGTCTCAGACCCAGAGGAGGCTCAGCTAGAGCAGCAATGGGGCCCTCAGAAACCATGTGCTTCCCACAACAGCCAAAACCCATGTCTTAAATGTGAAACTTTCTTGATGTTAAAAGCAGTGGGAATGGGAAAAGAGGAAGAAGGGGCAGAGGAAGCTTCCAGAGAGTGATCCAGGCATGATATTAAGACTCTTCAACTTTCTGTGCTTTTTTTTTTTTTGGTTAGCAGTAGCACCTTGCAGTTGTTGCCTCTCTCTAGCACAAACCCACAACCCTCTTGAGTCACGGGGTCATCTGTTGGCAAGGCAGTTTTCCTTTAAAATAACTGTGTTGGTTTGTGTGTAAATAACACCTTTCCATCCTTCCACACATGTCCCTGTCCCCCACCTCTCCCTTGTGCTTGGAAGGGCCCCAAGGGCAATTCTGACACTTGTGAAGCCACATCCAGCCCATGTCTCCCATGTTGGCTGCTGGGGTCTGGACCCAGAGAGCAAAGGGAGGGAGAGAGGAGACAAAGGCACAGGACTCATTCCCCTTCCCAGAGTGGAAAACATCAGCAAACTCAGCTCACCTCTCCATTTTGGTTGCACACCTTATGACACAGCTGCTACCCTGTCACTGCCCCTTACCTTTCAGGGATGGAGACTAAGTGTATTTTCCATAGGACAGTTGAGTTTTCCTCATGAGGAAGGTAATCCCAAAAGCTCTCACTAGGCCTGAGCAGGCAAGTCTTCTAATGTGAATGATTGTTTTTCATTACTATTATTTATTTGTGTGGTAGTTCAGCCTCAGGGCCCCATTCGTCATTCAGGCTCTGTTGTGCTGGGCACTGTACCAATACAAAGGGGCTCCTGGCTGCCACAGGCCTGGTGGCTCCTCAGGAATGACCTATTGGAAGACAGTGGAGAGAAGGAATGTCCCCTCTGCCACTTGCTGAGGTGTAAGAAAAGCACAAGACCCATCTGTCACAGCACATGGCATTTTTCATGTGGTACCTGAGCAGCGCATGGCAACATGAAAAATCATAATTCTGTTTTTGCTATTTCCTGATTACTGACTGTTCCTACCTACCGATTGTGGGTTCAATGCCTTGCAAAGAACTCCCCAAGACACAGACCCTGCTGCAAGGTGCTTGCTTCCAGCAGGACACAGAGAGCTTGGAGTGAGCAGGATGGGTGGTCAGGGTGTGCAGTGGGGTGTGAGGTGTTCTTTGGCCCTATTCCCATAGCCTGGATGGCCACTGCAGGAGAAGACTCTGTGCAGATGTCAGTGGTGTAGCACTTCCTCTGTGCTGTGCAATAATTCCTACCATCTGATGGCCCTATTTCCATGGCATTACTGTTCCAGCTTGGCAGATTCTTGCAATATTTTCTAGGGGAGAAGCAGACAGCCTGTCTGTGGATTTGAGCAGGCAGACCAGAGGTCTGTTTTCTTAACTTAATAAAGGCATGGAAAGTGACCCGATGGGTCTTTTCCTTCTCTCAGTCATCCCCAGACCAGAGGCTGTAAACCTCTGCTCTAGCCAACAGTGGTGGGTGGGTTTGATACATCAGAAAGCTGCTGATAAAGATTTAGTGTAATGTGGTGTAAATGAGGTAGAATGAATTCTAAAGCTAAGCATAATGTGTTTGGAACAAGATACAAAAAGTCTGGTAGGATACTAAAAATTAATGTCCATCAATTACGTAGGGAACAGTTTTTTGAGGTTTTTTGTAAGGGTTATGTGCAGGAGAGTTGGACGAATAGGTTTAGGATCAAGATAGAGCTGGTTTAGATGTTGGGTTTATTCTGGAGGTGTATTCCTGTGGTCTCTAAGACACTGAAGTTTAAATACAGTGCAAGGGCAAACTTAATGTTCCGTAGGGAAACCTGTGTTTTGGTACCTGGTTGGTCAGCAGCAGAATTCTCCAGGTCTTTAGAAAGCAAATACCATCTCCAGTTAAATTTCTGAGAAGAATGGCCAGAAAGAGCAGCAGTGACCCAGCATTCCTGGCTGTCCTCCGCCTCTGCAAGGACCCCTGAGGAGCAGGGGCTGGCGTGTGGTGACAGATGTGGCATTCTGCAGCCACGCCCAGGCTCAGTGTCACAGCTCCTGGAACTTGAGGTATGTGAGGTCTCTCATGCCCTGTGTCCAGAGACACAAAGCTCAAGGTCTGGACTTGGCAGTTTCACAGAAACTTTCTGCTGGTTGCTTCAAAGTGGGAGCAATGAGAGACATCTGGAAAATGCCTCAGATTTGCCATGATTTATGCGATGGGACCAGGTCATGCAGTACCTCAATGTCCCAAAGCTTTATGGCAAGCAAAGTACAGTGAGACGGGTGTCTGGGGAACCTGTGCAATGTGTGGAAGGAATCAGAGATGGAAGCAAAGGATACAGAGCCATGCATCCAGTGGCTGTCCCTGGTGGTATCTGACCTGCAGGAAGGGGAGTAGGTCACATCACCTCCACTGCCTTTTCCTGGGGTAGGGAGTGAGGAGGACAAACCAAACCACACTGCAGTGAAATAGTCGGTGCTTGACCTGCAAGGGGGGACACAATGCTTCCCTGCCTGGCTGTGAGGAGAGGCTGGAAGAATTCCCCTTTCTCAAAGACACTGTCTACCATGCCTGTGTAACACAGGGCAGACTGGGATCTCCCAGGGGCACAGGCTGCTTTGGCTGAAGTACTTTCCCTTGGCCTGTGGTCCCAGTTTTACCCAGTGATCCCACTGCTGCCAAAGGGCAGCTCAGCTCCCCAACACTGTGGCACCGAACAAGTGTTGCAAGTGGTGAAGGGATGCCACCTTGTCTGGCCCTGCCTTCCTCCCGTCCACCCTTCTCTTGCCTGCACGTGCAAAAAGCATCCCAGAGCTGCCCAGGATGCCAGAGCCAGCAGCAGGAGGCTTAAGCAGTCACGGCTTTTAAAGAGAAGGCAGAAGGCCATGATAACTGCCTTGTGGTACTTCTCTCCAGACAGACCTTCTGAGTGGGCTTGGGTGGTGCTGACCTCTAGTGCCAGCTGAGGCACCCCAGACAAGGCTCTGCAGCACCTTGGGGAGGGTCACAGAGACAGCCAGGCGAGGGGACACAGCCGGAACGAGATGCTTCTGTCGAGGAATGTGAGAAAGGACAATCCCCAGGCTCCCCTGGTGGCTACAAAACCTGGTCCTGTTCAGAGTGTGACTGCATCTCTCCACAAACTCCTCCAGCGCTGGTGCTGTTGTCCTTTCATTTCATGTCAGAACTCATGGAAAAACTTCAAAGGTGCCAACACCCTGTAAATTCAAGCTCCCTTCTCTCCTCCATCCACCTGGGGAATTGTTTGGAGCAGGGCACAGCTGGAGATGCCATTGCTGCAGTGGTGACAGGAGCTGGAATCGGGCCGGCTGATGTAGGAGAAGTGTTTTCCCCATTAAATTGGTGCCAGATAACGCCCTCTGTGGGAAACAGCATCCTAGAACACAGAGTGGAGCAAAAGTATTGTCTGAGGCATGTGAGTCTACCATAGTTATTTTTGTTGCTGCTCTTGCAGTTTGTCTCTCTTGAAGGAAAGCAGACTCATTATTTAAAGTAAAATTATATTTTTCTTAAAGAAGAAAATGGCACCAGCTGCTTCTTTTATGCCAAATGCCATCCGGACATGAATCAAAATAGGCAGCTTGTAGCTCTACCCCTTAAACCAGGGGCTAAGGAAATAATGACTGAGCCAAAGCTTCGAAAATAACTGAGTGGTGACTAATCCCCACCAAGGACAAATATCCTATCCTTGATTCATCTCTTCCTGGTGTGAAAGGGATATTCACAACCTACAAACACATTTCTCCTCTCCACAAACACACACCCCCAAAATTTTCATCCTTTTTGGAGTAGCATGAAAGTGTGCCATCACATGAAGAGAGGGGAAGAAATTGGTTCTTTTTATTCTGTTTTCTGACACAAATCCAGTCAGCTCCCAGGTATTTTGATGGGAGAATGGAAAAGAGTTTACAAATTTCCTTTCCCTTTTCTATGAGCTTTGGGTGGTGTTAACCCCAAAAGCAGATGCAGAACTCTACTCTGTCTAAAGTTTTTCCTGCTTTGATCCATCAGCCAGGCTTGGAATGATTTCCATGTCCCCTTTTAGTGGACTCATTAATGCACCAAGGGGTGTCCATGCTGGGGAGATGTGAAGGGCAAAGTCTTGCCAGTATAACCAGGGGAGGGGGAAATTGATATGTGTGTCTGGGGGTGTGGGTGGATGAGAGTGCATGTGACTTCATCTGTATCTTATTTAGTGTCCTCTACTAGAGAAGCTTTTCTGAGACATAGATGTGCATGTTAAAATAGGAGAATTAGGCATAAATTATATAAACTGAGATCTTTAGCCAGTGCTGTGTTTGCCTTGTGTATAAGTCTGAGTAGTAGTAAGAGATGTAAAACTCTGCTAGGCTTCCAGTTACCCCTAAGAGCACATGTATCAAACTGAACTGAATGTTCACTGACAGACACAAAACCAAAATGTTTACAGCATTCAGAGCAATAGCAAAACATACCTCATGCCAGTCCTGGAGTGCCTCTCACCCATCAGTGCAAGCTCTCCCCTCTCTGGGGGCATCTGGCTTCTCCCTCCAAACTCCTCTCTCCTTCTCTGTCCTGTTCTGGTGGACTTCCCTCCTCCTCTTCCTCCTTGAAGCACTCCAAACCTTCCTGTCCACCAGCACTGTTTGTCCTCATCTATCTGAGCCTGAGATTCCCGTAACCTCCCCCTATTTGCCTATCCTCCATCCCCATCCATCCCTCCTCTCTTCTTTGCCTTTTCCTTCCCCAGACACTCTGGTCATGCCATCTTCCTCCTACATGCCTCCTACTGCCACTGTAAAGCTCCTAGGAGCTCTTCCTTGCCTGTTATATAAGAACAAAACGTTTCACATCATTTCTGCATTATCTTTCACTCCTGGGGCTGCTGCAGTTGTCTCATTCCTTGGTTCTGTGCTCTCTCCAGCATTGTAGCATTATATCCCAGAACTGGAATTAAAGTTCATTTTGCTGCTAGACCAGAATGCTTCTCTCTACTACGCACCCCTCGGGCTTTGCAGAAGCTTGTCTTGTCCCCAGGTCTTTTGCCTTCCTTCTTTTTCTCCTTCTTCCATGCACGCTGCACATGCAGTGCTTGTGGCAGGGGCTGGCTAGGGGAGAGGGCAGCTGTGCTGGGGTCACTCACAGCTGGGGCTCCCCCGTGGCTCTCTGGTTTTATAAAAATAGTCTCAATAAAGGTGTGTGGGTTGTATTTGCTTGGCAAAGTCAGTCGTTGTACTCTGTGCCTCCTCCTGGCTTTACAGGAGGATGTGTTTCTAATCTGGGACTGCAGTGAACTCAACGGGAGTTCAGGGAACTGAGGCCATGGGAGGGAGGTGGCAGAGGGGGATGAGTTTGTTACCAAAACCATCCAACATTCCTGGCAAAAAGGCACAGGAGAAAAGGCAGTGCCTGCTTCTGGAGGGACCTGGTGTACCAGGGAGCTATGGGGACCAGCTGTGTTGTGAATTGTCTCGAGTAGCCTCACACCTCCCAGTTTGCCTCGTGCTGCATGCCCCAGGCTGGATCTAAAACATGAGAGATGAGGAGCTGCTCGGCTTTGCATTTCCAATGTAGATAACAGTGTTATCCTGAGAGAAATGTTGTCGTGTTGCTCTATCAGTGCCTGCAGCCACCAGCTGAAAAGCAGTGAGGGGAAGGAGGCACTTTCTGCTGTGTTTACTCCCACAGACCTCTATGGGATTCCTGGAAATGAAGAGAGCGGGGTATACGCACACCCTGGAGTAGATCCCCCTTCCTTAAGAACCACATTTGAAGATCTCATCTTCTTATAACCTCTCCCCCCAACTCCTCTATGAGCTACCCAAATCAGAGTTCAGATCTGTCTTTAAGCTCCCTAGCACCTCCAATTTGGTGGGATGGCAGTGTTCCCTTGAGGATCTGACTGCAAACCCAAGCTCCCAGTAAGGCTGCTTGAAATAACAGAGATGTCTTGTTCCTGTGAAAAACTTTTGGGTGGCTCAGAAGAGACTGAGGATGGCTCTGCTGTACCCAGTGAACTCAGAAGTGAGCCACCAGGTAGAAAGACCAGCCCAAAAGTGCTTCCCTCTGCCACATTTTTATTTTCATGAGATCCTGCTGCTGCAGCTGCCTCCGCAGCGTCCAGGTGCTGCTGGTGTGGGGAGATATCAGCAGGAGCAGTTTGGGCAGGCCATGCAGGCTGTTCAGTCTGATCCCTTCCCACTCAGGGAAAGGCATGGACTCGGCTCCCTGGGTTCCCCCTGCATTAGCTGCTTGTTTGCTAGGCTCCCCTTCCATGGGAGGCTGGAGAAGCTCCTCAGCCAGGCCACACGTCCCACCAGTGACGATACCCCACTGAGTCGTGTCATCACATTGTGCAGTGTTACCCAACTCTTCTGCATAGAGACCCTGAGAACATAATAAACAGCCTGAGACTATTTGTTCTCTGCCTGAGTGTCTGAAAAGCTGCGAGTTGGAAACTGCAATCCGGGGGATGGAGGGGTGTCTCCCAGTCAAATTGTTGAGGAGGAAGAGGATGGGAGAAACTGTTTCTCCTCAGACCCTGGTTGCACTGGTGCAGACATGCTGGATGGGGCAGCAAAGTGGGGATGTGTTGGCTCCAAGCGGTCAACTGCTCAGTTGGAGCAATTTAGAACCAGGCTCCTTGGAGATACAGTTTGGGGAGATGAATCAGAAATGTGTCAGTAGGACCTGCACGGAAGGAAAATCTCAAGAGCCTTCCAGCAGCACACTGCTGTCCTTCTCTGGGTACACCCCACTGCTGCCTGAGATGGATTCCCTGCCCCAAACCCCAAACTGAATCTGTAGGACTTTCCTGGAAGGGTCTGGCTCTTTCCCTGCTGGGAGCGTGGCAGGGGGACATGGGGCTGCAGAGGCAGCAGGTGGGCTCTGTCTCTTAACACACATCCTGCCCTCAGGCCAGGAGAACCTGTGATGGCTCCGGAGCAAATGCTCTTTATCAGCCCACTAACCCCCAGCCACGCAGCCAGAAGTGGCTATGGCAAAGGTGGCAGAGCTGGGGCATCATCTGCTCTGTGGTGGCACTGCTTTCGCCTGTCCCTCTGTCAGCCTTTCCATCACACTCCTCTATGGCCAGAGGTGGAGACAAGTGCTGAGCCTGCTCCCTGCACCAGGAGCAGCGGTGGGGGATGCACAAGCTCCTGGGAAAGGGAGCAAAGTGAATGGATCAAGCATGATCAGGTCACAAAGAGCAAACAACAAATGAAGAGCTTTTTCCAGACCAAAAAAAGAAACCCTGTGCTCCAGCAGGCAGCCCACACCCAGGTCTCAGCTTGCTTCATCCTTATGGGATAAACCAGGGAGGGATGAGCAGGATGACCAGCCAGTCATGGGCCAGTTTAGGGAGTCTGGAGGAGCCTGGGATTGCTGGGAAGAGGTCAGGCAGCAGCTGAGGGCAGTCCTGGGTAACAAGGGGGGAAGGGGAGGCATTAGCAGGGGTAGAGATCAGGGCAGCTGAGGGGAGTCTAGGTTTCAGTGGCAAATTGCGTGGTGAGAGACTTATTGCAGAAACCCTGCAGTGGGGCTTCAGTGAGGTCTTTCTGCTGAGGCCAAGCAGAGCATCTCCTGGGCAGGTCTGGCCAGCAGGAAGAGCAGTGACCTGGATCTCATCTGGCCCTGGGAACACCGAGGGCTCTCATTGCCTGGTGCACAACCCACCCTCCCTGCAAAAGGTGAGTGTTTGCTCTGTGGTCTGCAAAGGGTTGCATTTAAAAGCAAAAATTAAATGGGCTTGTTTTCCTCTGGAAATGGGTGCAGTGGAATTTATCAGTCCCTCTGGCTTCTTTCTATCCCCCTTATTTTTTCCCCTAAATCCCTTATTTTATTGTTTTTCCTTTCATTCTGCAGCTTCTTCCCTCAGCCTGTCTCTGAGCCAAACCAATTTGGATGCATTACAGGAAGGATCTGCTATTAGTGCTGCTCTGTCTCTCCTCTTAGTTAGGATATATTTAGCCATCATCTTTAGCTTTTTTTTTCTGGCTGTTCAGTGGCTTTAAAAAGCAGGTGCCAGGAATGGAAAGAGAAGATTAAACGTACCTGCTGTCATCTACCTCTCCCTGTGCAGCTGTGCAAAGCAAGCACGTGAGCAGAGTGGATAACAGCTGCCCCTTGAAAACCTCATTTGTAATTCTAATTTTTTTTTCCAATAATCTCTTTCCGCACTGCTACAAATTTCCAGAGCAGCTCTTTCCTCCCATGCTGCATGTGAACGTGGCATGTTGGGAATCCATCAAATGCCCCATGGGTGAGGGTGAAGGATCCTACATGAGCAGCTGCCTGTCCTGGAGTGGGCTGGGCAGGCACAGATTTAGCCAGGCTCACCTGCAACCACATGGATATGGCATCCCATAGCAGCCCCTGACTGTCCCTGTCCCGTAAGTTGTGCCCATGGCCAAGACCCAGCTGCAATGTGGCTGCTCGGGGACCACTTGCAAATGCCTGGCTGCTGTCTCAGCCTTGGTAGCTTCTCTGCTCCTCCCCAGCACTATCATAGAATTGCTCAGGTTGGAAAAGACCTCTAGAATCATCAAGTCTAACCATTAACACAGCACTGCCAGACCCACCAATAAACCCTATCCTCACCACTGCGTTCCTGCCTGCACAACACCAATCTCCATCCCATTCCCATCTCCTTTGTTTGCTTCCCTCCCTAAAGACATCCAGAGCTTATCAACAGCTTGCAGGTGGAGGAAGGGGCTATGCAACATGAGCAGGGCCTTTAAACCTCCCATTTCTGCTCCTTTGCACTTAGCATCTCCCTGATTTCATGCCAGGCTCTGCTGGAATGCTGCAGGGAGCATGCAGTGCTGCCTTCGGGTTTGACCATTCCCGATTGCCACCTCTGTGGTCCCCCCCTGGTTTAGGAGAAATCAGGGACAGACTCCTTAGTGAGTCTGCCTGGTGATGCAGTGAGACCCTAACAGCACACCTAACCCTGGCTCTTCCTCTCCTCCTCCTCCTTCGTGCCTCCCCTTCCCATCTATTTCTGTATCTTCCCCTTATTCCATTCAAACAGTCTAAAAATACAAAAATATTGCTGCCAGAAATTCTCAGAGGGCACATACACAAGGGCACTTTGCATCCTGTCACAAACCCCTTGTTTTCCTATTCCCCACCCCATTTCTGTAGTTTGGGGCTGAAACCTTTACTTTCATATTTTCCAAGGTTGCTGGCACTTTGCAAATACTAACCCAGAAACACCAGCAGCAATCCCTGGGGCTGATGGTGTGTCTGTTCTGCAGCTGAGGGTGAAGCCAGTCAGTGGCTGTACCCCCCAAATGCTTGCAAAGAGTGGCTGTGGATGCAGCAGGCGCCTTCACAGCCCAGCCACTTCCCAGCCTCAGCAGGCAGGAACCCCTCCGAGCACCTACCTGGGTTGCCAGGACCTTCCAGGTGGAAGTGAAACTGGTCCCTATGGATGGGAGGTGGATTGGTGCTGGCAAAGGCTGTGGCATGGTTCTGGAAAGGCAGCCTGGTCCCAGGAGTTGCAACACAGATGAGTTTTTTGTGTTCCAAAACAAGGACTGAAAATGGAGGCAACGGAGCCAGAGCCGCAGGAGGCTGCTAAGCTAAGTGAGACAGGAAGCATGTAATTAAATTAGATACAGAGCAGCATGAAGACATCTGAGTACACATATATGGCTGGGCTGAGAGGCTATTGCATAACCCTGGGAAGAGCTCTGCAATATGAAATATCTCACCTACTGCAGCCCATGATGGTGAGCTGCCTGTCCTTGAATAGCATTTCCTGCCCCATCAAAGGGGAGAGGCAGAAAAGCTGCCCAAGGGAGCAGAGGAGTCAGGTGGTGGCTTGTTCAGGGGCCTGGTGGCTGTGGCACTGTGGGCAGAGGGTCTGTCCTGGGCTTGGTGAGGAGGATTTTGCTGCAACAGCCCAATCTCACTCCTGTGCCTGGGCTTAGACCTGCACACA
Organism: Corvus cornix cornix; assembly: GCF_000738735.6. NCBI lineage: Eukaryota > Metazoa > Chordata > Aves > Passeriformes > Corvidae > Corvus > Corvus cornix. The sequence goes on from NC_046338.1 coordinate 26,424,815, forward strand.
TGGATCTGGCACTGCCCTGTGTCCCAGAGCCATGCTCTGGATCAAACATCCCGGTGTAAGCGTGGCATTTCCTGTGGCATTGTATCTCTTCTAGCTGAGCCACTGTGGTGCCCAAAAAGATGAAGCCTTTGACTGACTCCTTCCCTCCCACTGGGACTGTACAGGGCTCTGTCTTTCACCATGGACAGTTCCTCACCTCTGCTTCACTGTCAGCTTAACCTCACCTGAGCCAAGAGCTTCAAAAACTGCCACAAGGGACAAAGTAAAACCACACACACACTTGTCCAATGCACTTTATTTCTCTCGGAAAAAGCAGCAGGGAAACAGGGACTAAAGCAAAGAGTGGTGGTGGCGCGGGGCAGGGGGAGCAGTCAGCAGGCTGTAATCTCAAGGCAGAGAGGCACAGAGTTTCTCTGCTCTGGCTCACATCCCCCTCACCAGTTGCTGTTGCTGCCATCCCAGCTGTGTTTTTGCCATAGTTACATTTGCCTGGCTGCTTCAAGCAACACATGCTTCCCAGCACAGTGGCTGTGCCAGGCACCATGGAGTTGCAGCCAAAAATCATCTGTCCCATGTGCCTGCAACACGTGTCCAGGCTCCTGGAGGTTTTCCTCTTGGCATGACCTGCTCAGATGATGCCTCAAACACCAGTGAGTTACTACAGCATCCTGTGACTTTGCAGATCTGCACGTGGGAGGATGGGCTGCAGTTTTAGAGGGGAAAAGGACAGAGGTGAATTCCTGCTTAACACCAGGCATGCCCCAAAATGATGAGGCAGAATAACACCACAGCATCACTGAGCACAGCATTTGTGTGGAAAACCAGGGAGGAGACGGAGATGTAGATGATGAGGAGAAAGGACATTGCCATCCTAAACCCTCTGGTAACCTGCTGCAGCTGGGCAGCGAGTGCCAACCTGCTTTAGCATGGGGTTGGACTGGGTGATCTCCAGATCTCCTTTCCAACCCTGACCATTCTATGACTCTGTGAAACAGCTGAATGTGGCCCTGCCCTGTGGGTACCAGGAGCCTATGCCCACATCAGCGGGGCACTGCTGCTGTAACACCAGTGCTCCCAGCATGGTGCTGAACTGGGGCGGAGCACCAGACTGGTGTGGCCAAGCACTTCAAAAACTTAGATCAAGCACTGTCTACACTGTGGATGTGCACAGACTTTCTCAGCAGCTGTACAGGCAAGAGCAACCTTACAGCCCTCTCACCTTTACTCTTCCTTTTCTTCCCTTAAATACACAGCAAGGATCACAGCTCTAATCTTGGTTTTAAGGCACAGAAAAGACATGAATAAGAGCTTTGTGTAGCTCCAGTCACTTATCTGTAGCTGAATATTTGCTAACCAAGAAGGCTTAAACTTGATTATTCAAGTGAAAAACCCCAGAGCCATCAGGAAAGAGGCTGCTCTTACATTAGAGGTGAGACAGGAGCTAAAAGTGTGTGTTCAGTCATTAGTCCTGATGCATCTTTCCTGTCTGTCCATGAGCAAGACAATTCTGTGGCTTTTTCTAAGTAATGAGAGAAAGACATAACTCCCCTTTACAGCTCAAGGGAGCTGAGGTGCCTCATGCTCCTCCCAAAGTCTCCCATCCAGATATCCTCATGCTCCTGCACCCAAAGGCAGCTTGAGGAGAGCCTTTCTCCCTGGCCCAGGGCCGAGATGGCTTTGTGCTGCCACCCTCCTGGCACAGTTCATCTCTCCTGGGGAAGATGCTCTGGCAATGAGAAAGATGCTCTGGCAATGTGCTGTGTGTGATGAATGTAGGCAGCAAGGGCAGGTAACAACTTGAGCTCTGGAAAAATGCCTGAGCTGGGATAGCAGGGATGAAGTAGGGAGGAAGGGAGAGTATGAGGAGTGGAAGTGGCAGTGCTGGCCTTGCCCTGGGCTGGCCATGAGCAGGGGGATTTAAGGTCACTCCCTTCCAGAGCCATTGAGGTGGGGAATTGCAGGGAGGGCAGCTTTCTGGGATCCTCTGGGAGACTGACCTTGGCATAGGGGACCTGTGGGTTGTCATGGACCTCTGGTGCTTGTAGCACCAGACCCTGGGGTTTGCTGGTGTGCAGTGTCTGACACTGGTTTAACCATTTCTCTTTATCTTTCTGTTTTGCTGGCTCAGTCCTTCCCCTCCAGTTTCCAGCCTCTCCCTGGCTTTTAATCTCCTTTCAGTTTTCAGGTCTCATCAGGATCTTCCATTACCAGATGCTTTCCCAGGCTTTGGATTTCTTTGATGTGTATCCGTTCCCTTCCTTTCTCTCACCCTACACTCAACAGGGAATTTGTGATGAAGAAGTGCAACTTCAGCCAGCACATGAGGCCAGACACTGTCCTTATATATTGCACCTGTGAACCGGCAGTGTCATTAGGGGGAAGTGGAAACATTACACCCTTCTGCTCTGTCGTATTGCCCCAGGAAGCGAAAACCGTCCTGCCACTGGGATGCTGCCTGACTCTGCTGGGGGCTGGCATCCCCTGCTTAAACCACTTGGGCAGAGCCTGCTGCTGCAATGCTGGAAGTGCGGGGAGGTTTGGAAGCCTTCGGGCAGCAGGATGGAGCTGACAACTCTTGCTGTGTGCTACAGCGTCTGTCCTGTCCCTCGCTCTCCCACCCGCGCTCTCACCCGCCGGCGGTTACTCAGCAGGCTCCACACGTCGGTGGAAACGAGCCTGTTTTTTCCTGTTCTCGAGGAAGCAGCTACGACTGTGATGCTCAAGGACAAGCCTGGGCCTCCCACTCCCCCCTCCCTTACCAGCACACATTGACTTACCTAAGCTCTTACTTCACGGGCGCTGCCTGAGCAGCTTTTGGTTGGCTGGAGGCTAGAGCGATGCTGGGTCCCCTCCCCGCTCTCCCGCCTCCCACCCGATATAAAGTGCGGCTCCGCGCCGCTGTTCCAGCCGCCAGCACACGACCGCGGGGCAGGTGTGCTGCAGCCGCCTGTCGCACCCTCCTGCCATGCCCGTAAGGACCCGATGAGTTGCTGGCTGCCTGGGTGCCCAGCTCTCAGCATGTGCCGGGGCTTAGCCGCGCTCCCCATCACTTGCCTGGAAAGGTAAGGCTCTTCTGGGATGTAGAGGGTTCTCTGGGAAAGATGCACCTGGACCAACCTCTGCTGCTGCGGATGTGATGTTAGGGTAGAAATTGGGGTGCAGACCTCAAGGAAACACGCAGCGAAGTGATTTGTTGTGGCTGCATCCTTTCTGCTCCCCAGGAGGGGAACACGGAGGTAAAACATGCGGAGGGACAGGAGGCTGGACAGGGCTGCCCGGCGCGTGTCGGGCTGTACAAACACACCAGGGTTTCTCTGGCTTTGTCTCTGCACAACCTGCTTCGAGTTGACAGCAGCAGGAGTATTTTTGTCCACACGGTTGAACTGTTAAGTGATACGTTGTTGCCCCTGCCAACCACGACTGCAAAGCCCCACGCTGCCGGCATGACATTTAAACCCTTATTTTTGTCTGGGCGCCTTGGGACGCCTGAACGAGCCGCGGCACAAAAATAGCAACGGGGCCACACGCCTCGGGGGCACCCGGCGGCAGAAGCCTCTTCTCCTGCCCTGCTGCCGCAGAGACTTCCCGGTAGGGAGGTGCCTCCTCCGTGCCCTCGCCGCGGAGCCGCGGGGACAGACAGGAGCGTCCCAGCCTCCGGCACAGGAGTATCGTGCTGCCGCTGGCTCCTGAAGGCATGGGGTAGGTGGATGGCGCTGCTGCGGAGCGCAACCCTCTCCACGGCCTGGTAACAGGCTCCTGGGGACCCAAGGGCACCCCAAAATGAGAGCAGGGGAGCAGCAGCCTGGCAGCAGGGAGATGCTCCCCCTCTGCCGAGCGGAAAGAATTGCTGTGTTTTTCCAGTGGTTTGGGAGCAGCGGAGCGCTGCCGGGAGAGTGGGATGGGAAAAGGAACCAGGTTAGCTCCGGGGAGCTTGGGGGGGGGGGCTCCAGCTGGGCACTTAGCAGCTGCTCTGTTACCTGGCCCAGAGGAAAGAGCTCGTCGTGCTTTATATTCCATGTGTCTCTAGCTGGGAAGCGGGCAGGAGAAAACAGTCCCCCAGGTTTAATGCGCTGCCGAGCGTGGTTGCCAGGGAGCAGGAAAAGCAAGTGGGGAGCATTTATTTCATACAGCAGAGAGCTGAAGCTGGGGAGCGAGGGCTGTCCCCCGGAGCCCGTGGGGTGCAGCCCCTGCGAGGGGAGGGGGTGGTGGCAGCAGTCTGATGGTCCAGCGATCCCACCTCTCCCCTTCCTCCTTCCCTTTCAGAGCCAAAGATCTGAAGACCCGCTTAGGGATCCTGCTTCATAAAACCGAGCTAGGACACAAGATTGGGAGCTCCAGCAAGCTGCAGCTGAGCTCCAGGCAGAGGTAAGCCAAGCACTGCTCTGCCCCAGGTTCAGCCCAGGCCAGGTCCCCACAGATCAGACTTTCCCAAGGGATGCTCCTGCCCATCTGCGCAGTAGAGAGCACAGAGCACAGCTCCCCCTCCCCACGGTCCCACCCAGGCAGACCAGGAAGGCGAATCACTTTCCAGCTCCAGCAGTTATAAAGTCTGACTGGAGAACAGAAGCTCTGGCACTAGGCACAGAGAGCAGGGCCTTGGCAAGAGGCAAGAAACCTGCAGGGCTCCCACACCTCCTGGTGTCTCTGGGGAATGCAGGCAGCATTAAAGACAAAACACTAAATATTGCTGCTGAGGGCAGGGGGTTTTCTTGCAGAGGAGGCTCTGCTGGATTGGCACCAGCAGAAAAGGGCTCTTCTGAGCATTCCCTAGAGAACCTGCTGGACTGGTATCAGCAGAAAAGGGTTTTTCTGAGCATTCCCTAGGGAACCTCCTGGTCAGCAGCATGGAGCTGAGGTCGGGTGAGCCATCAGGGAAGGTGAAAGAAAGGGAGGAGAGAGGAAAGAGAGCCCACAGGTAACGGATACTGGCCTCTTGCTTTGGTTTCCTGCTGAATGCCACTGTCTCCCATTGATGGAGCTACACAACTGAAGTGCTGCCGTGCCTCGTCACTGGACAGCAAGCCTTACTTCCTTTTGTCTTTTCCAGAGACTCTTCCCACGAAGTGCTGGAATGGAGGGAGTCCTTTGACCAGCTCCTCAAAAGCAAAAGTGAGTAGCATCTTGTTTTCTTCTCTTGGTGAGTGTGTGTAGGACAAATGTACTCTTAGTGAGCTGTATGCCTGAAGTCAGTGTATGAGGAAATCTTGCCTCTTCCTCAAATGAGGTGTTTTAGGATTTAGAAAAAGGTCCCTTTCCTGCCCAGATCTGATGCACAGGGCTCATTGCCTGCCTCATGAAGCTGTACCCTTTACTCCTGGCTGGGCGTTTTTGGGGGGCAGAAGTGTTGTCTCACCAACACCTCACTGCTGCCTTGGGACAGGAGCATTGTCACGGGCATCCTATGTGGAGCAGCCCACCAGGGGGTATGTCATGATATTCCCAGACCACCCCTTTCTCCACACTCGGGAGAACGCAGTGTCTGCTCTCAATGTGTCGTGGAGACAGCGATGTAGCCACCTCCCCTCAGGCTTGCTCAGAAAACTGCATTGCTGCCCTCTGTCTGTCTGTCCTGTGCCTCCAGGGATGGCTCTTCCACAGAGAGAAGGAATTCAGCTGTTTTACTGACTCACCGTAGCCTTTCCCCCTCTGATATCAGCTGTACTGTCTGTGATGCACAGGGCTCCTGTGAGATGCTGTCTCCTTCTCCCTATTCAGTCAGTTCCTGCAGACCCAGAGATGGGAACTCTTTCTTAGACCCACACATAATCCTCTCCTTACACTGGGGTCTGCACAATGGCAGAAGTGCCAAATTTTAATCCAAAAGTCTACCTTAAAAGCTCTTCCCCAGCCAAAGTCCTTCCACAGTGCTAGTCTGGGGCCAAGTGTATTTTTTTCCAGACTTTCTCACATGCTGTGATGGCTAACGAGCATCTCCAGCTTTGTAACTTAATACACCCTTCCAGCACAGCTCTGAAATCCTTGCTGCAATTACTCTCCCATCCTTAGCATCTTGTTCCCCCCAGATCTCAGCTGAGAAATCAAAATAAAGGCACTGCTGTTTGGTTCCTGCAGCATTCTGATGCATCAGCACGCTTCTCCTTAGGTAGAATTGGCTCTTTTCCGAAGCTGTAAAGAAAATACTCTGAAGCCTCATTACAGAAAGGTCACATAAATAAAACCAGAGGATTACTTGTCTGTGGGAAAGGATTTTGTTGGAGTCTAGAGGCCAATTAGCAGTGTCTCAGAGGGTGGAATTTGCCCGGAGGGAAAGGAAATCTGCAGTTGTCACTGTCTGAGCTCCCAGGGCGCTCAACAGGCAGTGTCTGCTGCTGGTCCTCCTCCTCCCTGCCTTCTGTCCCATTAACTGCTCTTCTCTCCCCTCCCCAGGTGGGGTAAATGCCTTCCACACCTTCCTGAAGACTGAATTCAGCGAGGAGAATCTTGACTTCTGGCTAGCATGCGAAGACTTCAAAAAGACCCGGTCGAAAACTAAGCTGGCCTCCAAAGCCAACAAGATCTTTGAGGAGTTTGTCCAAAGTGAGGCGCCCAGGGAGGTGAGAGCATTTTCTGTGCCATCAAATAGGGCAGGAAAGGAATAAAATATCCTGGTGGGTTTTATTAAAGTGCTCTTGGATCAGTGGGAAGATGTCCTCTTGTTCATGAAAGCTTTAATTTCTAGCATCGTGTGGTCCATCACCATTGACTTGTTAATGCTGGAACAGATATTGAATCTAACCATGAAGGGATAGAAATGTCTGTGAGCCACTTCACCCTCATCTGAAGATGGATTAAAAACAGTTTTTGTCCTCACATGGGAGGGGAGTTAATGTTTGTGGGTGCTGCTGCCTTGCAGGTGAATATTGACCATGAAACCAGGGAGATCACCCGCAAGAACCTCTCGGGGGCTACCTCCACCTGCTTCAACGAGGCCCAGGCCAAGACCCGCACACTGATGGAGAAGGACTCCTACCCCCGCTTTCTGAAATCTGCCTCCTACCAGGACATGACCAAACAGGCCACCAGCCACAGCACCAGCAAGCAGTCGCACACCTGACCTGAGCCATGGTGGGGGGACAAGCCGGGGGGCCAGGCACAGGTTGGGATGTGGTTTGCAAGGGCCAAGGTCACTTGGCAGGGTTTCGGCTGAAGTTCTGGAATTTTAGCAGGATCCCCAGGACCTCAAGTGCTTCCCGCTCCACACGGAGCCACTGGGCCCAGCATTCCTCCCTCCCCGCAGGAGGGGAGCAGGTGGGAGCCCAGAGCCTCCCCTTGCAGTTCAACCAGAGACCTGCACCACCGCAGAGACAGAAAGAAATCTGATTTGGGCTGCAAGTCCAGGAAAAAGAGATGGGATTCCCTCAGCATCCACAACCAAAGAGCTCCCACCTGCTCTATGATCTGCAACATCAGCCACTGGCCTGCAGGGCCAGCACAGGAGCCTGCCATTCCCACACACAGGGAATGGCCAGGATAAAAGCCCCAAGACTACATGGCATTTTCAGCTGGAGGGATCCAGCACCTGCCTTCTCCTGATCCCAAGATCCTCCAGCTGTGTCCTACGCATGCTCTGCACCAAAGCTTTCCACCTCCTTCCAGTGCAGTGATGTTTTTATCCCTCACTTGTGCTCCACAACCTTCAGATTGCACCCAATCTTAGGTCACGTGCACAACATTCTATTCCTATTATTGTTATTTATCATTGTTGTTATTATTATTATATCTATATTTATTAGAAGAGCACTGCTGAAAGCACACATGTATGTCCTTTGCCCTGAGGAGTTTGTAAATGAAATTATTTTAGTTGTTGTACCACTTAGCATGCCTCCCACCTTTTCCATGTAATAATTTGAGAGGACCAGACAGATTTGTAGCACAATTGTGGAGCAAAGTATGCCAGTAGCAGCAGAGAGAGCTGCTAAAGGGTTTGGAGGACCATGGATGGCAATACAAGGATGCTTTGCAGCCCATCTTATTTCCTTTCTCCCCTTAGGGATGTGGAAGGCATCTTGGCACACAGCAGCTTGTCCTAGGCAGGGAATGGAGAAGTCAAACAGGCACTTTGGTGAGCGATCCTATGGAAAACTTGGTTTTCACACATCGGAGAGAAAACCTGGGGTTTTGCCTGGGTTTATAATTGGGCTTGGTGTTCCCTTGGATGGTGAAACCAGTCTGCAGCCACCGCATTTTACCAGAAACCTGTGCAGTGAGTGAAATCAGTGCTATGAATTCAGCGACTTGGAAGGGTGGCAGGACACATCATCAGCTCAGACCTGGGGGCAGCTCTTCAAAAAGTTCCTCTCAGCAGGAATTTTGGGATCCTGGAAAGGTGTGGCTCCTGCTTGGCAACAATGGTGCCAGCAGCTGCATGGGTGGGTGATGTGGAGCCTGTGTTGGGTCCTGAGGAAAGTGCCACCAGTACTGCTCCCTGCTGAGGGCTGCTTCCCAGGGCTCTGTTTATCCCTAAAGACCAAACCTGGAGGTTCTTATCCCACTGGTACTCACTCCTTGCCAAGGGAACTCTCTTCTGCCCCCCTGTCCCAGCAACAGCCAGAGCACAGCATCATTTGGGCTTTTCACAGCTGCTTGAGCAGAGCAAGGAACCAAGGACCAGTTTGGGGATGTTATTCCAAGTCGTCTTTCACCATCCCCATCCTGGTTCCACCTCTGAGCCTCTGCCAGTGGTTCTGGCTGTGTTTACAGGGAGATATCAGCTGCTTTCTTATTTATTATTTATTGTAACAACTGGAACCACCTTTGCTGTGTTACTGAAGTGAGCAACGCACAATGGTCTGTTCTCATTACTGACACAATGTTATCATTATAAAATAAAATGTAAAGAGGAAAATACCCTGATAGCATGGTCTGGGTCTTTATTTTTTTTTTGGTTGTGGACTTTCAATTAAATTTTACATTCTAATTCTGGATGCTTTGCAAACCCTGCAAAGCTGCTTGTGTTGGGTGACTCAGGGGGCGTTTCCAGTCACTTTAAAAGTGACAATGTCAAGAGTAGAAAAGGAAGGGGGAAGATTTTAGAAGAGTAAAGCTTTGTGGTATTTGGTTTATCAAAGAAAATTGAACGGTTCATAAAAAGAATGAAAGCAGAAGTGAAGTTTTGAATATATGAACTGCCAGGGTATTCAGTACTGCTGTTACTGCTCATAATTTCTGAGCCCTTTACAGGACTGCAGTTCCCAATATCTGCTTGGTATTAGTAAGACATCAATATCTTAAAATTAAGAGGAAAGAGGATCCTAGTGAGGGCTGCTTTTAGCAAAAAAACCTGCTTTTGGGTCATTCACATAAATACTACTTGATTTTTGTCCGTAACACACCTCATGATTGAATTCATTTACAAGGGGGAAACTCTCTGGTATTAGAGGAGTTATTAAAAAACATCCTATTCCTGTGCAGAGTGTGCTGAGGTCTGAGCACATCCTGGCATGCTCTGGGAGGGAAGGGGAGGGTTGCATGGTCTGTGTCTCTCCTGGGAGAGCTCTCCATGGAAGCACCCAGGGCTGCCTGTGGCAACACAGGGAGAGGAGCACTCCAGTGCAGCTTGAAGAAGTGCTTGGAATAAGAACCCAACCAAAACATGTTTTTTCAGTTGCCTTCTTTCTATTTATTGTGTGTTCTGGAAGCCAAAATTAACTGGCCTGCGTCAGCAGAGGAGAGCGTGAGAGGACTGCAGAGGAGGAGCTGGAATCACAGGGGAATAACTCAGGAATATGCATACTCCAAGGTGTTACTATGAGCACAAGTCACCCCTTGCCATTCACAGGCATTTTACAAGCACCTGCAGCTACAACAGAACCTCCTGTCCCTTCTAATACAGGCAGGCAGGGTCCAAGGATCACCAGTCATTGTAAAATACATCGACTCAGCTTCATCCCTATTCCCCGCCTAGACAGAGGAAAGCAGGTTGAGCTTCCCCTCACCTTTCATTTCCTTTTAAACTAAACATGGCCTTGTCTTACAAGCCAGGTGGTTTGGGATCATAGCAGTTTGAATTTATACCTTATCTTTGTACATGTCAGAGGGAAGAAATGGGCTGAAAAGTATCCAGGAAATATTTAAATTACTTGTCAGGAAAGAGAGCTGTAAAGCAGACTAGAAGCTAGAATCAAAAATAATGTTGTTGTTGCTTTGTTTTTCAACTGCAGCTCCTGAATGAAAAATATGAATATTTTGTCTTGCACACCTTGAAGTTATTTTAAAACCAATTCTCCATTAAAAAAATAAATAGGCCAACAACAACAATAAAATAATGAAGTAAGAAAAATACAGAAATAATATCTTTTTGAGCTTTCTTTAGAAGGAAATTTGAGGCTGTGTCCATTCTTGCTGCATCATGCACGGACCAAGCTGAGTCTCAGCCTTGTTGGCAGCTCTCAGACCCCACAGCTGATCCTGGACAATCCCATTTGCAGCCTGGTTTCCTCTCTACAAGTCTGAGATACTTCCCAAAGAGAAAATCCAGTCACTAAAAGCAAGCCTTGCATCCAGCTGTGGCTTGCTGCCAAAACCCAGTGGTAATGCAACAAAACCTTAAAGCCTCAAGGGGATAAAAAACCTCAACCCACAAAACCACGTTGAGAAAGAGGAGCCAAAGCTTGCATTGGCTGGCTGTGGTCACTCCCAGTAAACCCCAGCTGAAGTTTCCCAGGGAGGAGGCTGTGAATTTGGAAGCAGCTGAGGAGATGTGAGCTCGGGAGCCAATGTGGGGACTGGCACTGCCCTGCCCCCCAGGCTGAGAACACATACTTGCTCCAGGGCCAGGTTTCCATGAGCCAGGATGGGGGGTGGATTTATTTGGTGGAAAAAAGACATTTCCCCATGCCCTGAGACCCTGAGCATTCCCAGCAGCAGCTCAGGGGCTCCTTTAGCCAGAGGGTCCCTGCTCCAGTAGGACCAAGCAGCTTTGAGGTGGCCTTAGGACATGGACACGGATGCAGGAGTACAAGTATTTAGGCAGGTGGATGTGTATATATATGTGTAGGAATTCTAAGCCTTCATTTTCCATGGATACACACACATGACAACAGGCAAATTCATGGCTGCATGTGTGTACATCAATGACTTACTTCTCTTTTAAAAGAAAGGCTGCAAAGGAATGCTGTAAATAGTTCTTTAGATACGTTTTTGGAGGAAGCTCAGCAGCAGAGCCATTTCAAACACGGCAAATGCTTCACCCCACATTCTGCAGTGCTTTGCCAGCCCCAGCCAGTGGGGAGGGAGCAGCTGGATGGCGTTGCTCTGCAGCTTCCACTTCAAGGCCTTTGCCTGAATAATGTGCCAGAACTCACAGCTGATGTGTTTCCACATGGCTCACCTTCCCCTGACACGTGCAGCTGAATGCCAAGGTTGCCAATCTGCTCCAGATGCGCACAAGGATTCGTACCCCTGGGGTGCCTCGGGAGCCAAGAAAGAATGAGAGATAATTCTCATGTTTTCTGCTGCTGCTGGGGCACCGAGGACAGTGCTGGGGTCTGCAGCCCTCCTGACTCCTCGGGGCTGGGCTGCCCGTGCTGGAGGGGAGCTCGGACATGGTGCATCCACAGCTTGGGGGCAAGGATGGGGATGAGAAACAGCTGTGAGAAATCCTGCTGGAGATCCACCGCCTCTCCTTGGGAAAGGCATCTAAGCTCAGGTGCTCAGCCTGATTCTATGTCTGACCTGTTTTGGCTGCTCTGAGCTGTTTTAAATGGACCTGCCCTGCTCTCCTTGCCCAGGGATTGGGATGTGCTGTCCTGCTTGGTGAGGTCCCTGCCTGCCTCACTGTTGCCCTCACCTCTCCTTCCCTGCTGGCAAAACACTGCTCTTTTCTTTTCTGGTGGTGTTGAGGATTGAGCAGCAATCTAAAAAACTAGAAAGTAAATTTTTTAAAATGTAAAAATACTCCAAAAAGGCACAGATATGGCACTTGGGGATGTGGTTTACTGGTGGACTTGGCAGTGCTGGATGATGCTTGGACTCGATGACCTAGGAGGTCTTTTCAAACCTAAATGGTTCTGTGAGAAGGTGATGCTCTGTCATGGGTAGTAGCATCACCTGCCATCCTTCTGTGGACTATTTTCCAGGGTTGTGTTCCAGCACTGAAAGACACATCAGCATGGCCAAGCACATAAACCCTGGGGTATTCCCATTTGGAAATATAATAAGAAAGCACGTGAAGGGAACATGAAGAAAAAACTTCATCCTACTATTCATAGCTCCTTTAAAAATGATTTTGCCCTTGGCAGGCAGTTTTTGTTGCCACATTTTGCCTCGTGTTTGCTTGTGGTTGCTGGGAGGACATGGATTCTCAGGGGAAGGGATGCAAAAATGGGTGTAAGCCCATCAGAATGGAGGAAAAGGGAGATTTGCTTAGCTGTGCCCTTGATTTTCCTGCTGTCTGTGTCTCAGCAGCTCATATCCTGAGTCCCTGAGTGTGTGGGGGCAAATAATGATTCTGCAAATGTGCAAATACAGCAGGAACTCTATAACCCAGAGGCTACAGAATAGTGGCGGAGAGGAGCTGTTACTCCCATGCTTTAGAAAACCTTTGAGACCCTTTCATTCCCTGGAAACTTCTTGTTGCAGGGACTCAGAGTTTAAACTTATGGCTCTGTGGAAAACAATTTGGATCAGGAAAGTGCTACCAGCAAACCCTTCTTTGCTGGGATGCAGGCATAGGACACTACTGCCACAGCCCTGCTGGTTGCAAACACCTCGTTCCCACCATTGTAGCATTTGGGTTCTTACCATCCTAGGGATTTTCATCTTCCCACCATAAGATAATAAATTACTTTAATTAAATCAGCAAGCTGAAGAAGGCTTTTGTACTTGGGTGGGTGGGTGATGTGATGTTATGTACTGTAATACTGTCTTTTTTTTGGATGTCTATATTGGCTTCGAAGCTGAGATGTGCTTGCTCTGGTTGTTAGTCTGTTTTGCAGCCTGCAAAAGGGTACTTGGAAACCAGCAGCTACAGCCATAGCCCTGGTCAAACCGGGAGAGATTCTTCATGTGAACCAAAATGAGATCCTGACAGCCTTGAGACAGATTGGAGATTGCTCCCTGAATTTTCACAGTCTCTGTCCCTGTGGGGCTGTGTCAAGGTCTCCTGTGGCAGCACAAACCCTGTGAAATTCCATGCAGAGACCGTGGGATGTTCCCAGACCCTGCGGATGCACTGCATGCTGCGGGAAGCAGGATGCCCAACACCACAATGAGGTACAAAGATGAGACTCCTGCAGAGGCAGAGCTTAGTGAAGGCTGGCATAGAGATGTGAGTCAGCAGTGCAGACATCCATAAGGATTGGGCTATCCACATAAAACACAAGCAAGACTGCATCCACCCAACCCTTTAAGGGCTTTTCTGTGCCCTTGTGCCTGTATCCATGTCCACATGCAGATTCCCAGTTTGTGCATGTACCAAGGTACCATGGAAAGTCAGGAATGATTTAACTGACACAATTCCAGCCCCGTTTCAGATGTGAACTGAATCCTGCCACTGGCACAGTTCAGTGGAGGAGCTCTGCTGAGCTCATCTCACGTCACAGGGTGGTGAAGGAAACTGGGTGGGTCATCCCAGCCTGGGCTCCTTCATGTATTTCTTGCACAGGCTTTCCAGGCAGATAAGGAAGGCCTGGAGGACGAGGCCCCCTGGGTATTTACACAGAGCTGCCTACAAGGAGCAGGGCGGTGGGAGTTGCCCGCCCAAGCAGTGCGGAACCCACAGATCTGGAGCTCAGCAATTCCCCGGTTGTAATTTAGCAGCATTTAGTTCCCTCATGTGGATGGATTTACCAAAAGGTGAGGAAAAACTTAAAATAAACCCCAAACCATCCCAAATCTCCCCCAAACCAGACCACTGATTCATTTAACGCCTGCACGCCTTCAGCTCCCGAACCACTGATGAGCAGATGTTTATAAACAGGGTCTGTGTGTATGGGACTGTATGGGGAGAGCACTTTGCTCATGACTTCTCTGCTGTGTGTGAAAAAAGGGCCGCCAAACAACTTTCCCAGAACCCCAACATTCTCCGGCAGGTGGATAAAACCTTCCTTTCTGGGAGGGGCCAGCACATACTTGGGGACTTTGCCCGGAAGCAAACAAGCTGGGGATGCTGGCTGGGGAGCAGCAGCGAAGAGCAGCCGCTGGGGAAAGCTGCTCTGTGGCTTTGAAAGCATTTTCATTAGTGGCCGAGCTTGTGGCCGGGCACAGGGACCCCTTGCTGGCCGTGTCGTTGTGGGTGGCAGCTGGCAGGGCTGGGTGACACATTGGGACATCGGGACACGGAGACGCGAACGCCTCATGATCGAAAGTCAGTGGGGCGGGGATAGAAATGTTTAAAGATTTCCTGGAGCACAAAGCTTGCCACTCTGCTCCTCGGAGGAAGAGGAGGAAAGTGCTCAGCCCCTCTCTTCACCTTCCCCAGGCTTCTGCCGTCCCGACAGGGGCGAGGCTCTTGAGCCCCACCGCGCCCAGGGGATGCTGTGCTGCTTTTCTGACCAGGAAAGTAACACTTTTTTCTTTCCCCCCTGTATTGCAAAAGATATAGAAATTAATACAAGGAAATTAAATGCATCTAAATCAGTGAAATACTGTGTTTATTTCCTGCTGGGCAGGGAAATAAGCCATCCAGAAAACAATCTTTGGCTTTCCTGAGGGTAAATTCATGCAAATTTCTACTTTGTTTTTATACTTTAAGATTTCTCCATACTTTTCCTGATTTTCTTAGGTAATTTATTACCAGTTCGTCAGGCAGTAGCTCCTGAAAGTGCTGATCACTATTAATATGGGTATTGGAGTCCCACTTTTTCTAGATACCAGATAGATAAAGGCAAATAAAGTCGTACCTGATTAATCTCCTAATGTGGTGAAAAGTTTAGGAGACACTTCCTGTCAGGTAGGGTCTCCTCATGGCCTATAGAAGCAGGAGGGATTAAGATCAGGGGCAGTCAGGACTGTGTGTGGTTGCCATCCAAAGCTGAAGGGGAATGCCCATCTCTGCCTGCCTGCTGCGTTCTCCACCTGATACCATTGCTGGGGGATGGCTTATCAGGTAACCTGTGATGCGTCTGAGATAGCATTTATAGCAAAAGCAGCAGGGATGCTTCCCTGGGCCATGAGAGGGGCTGGGGGCCAGGCAAGGAAATGATGAGTCCATGAGTGCCAAAGCTGTGCTTCTCTCCAGGCCTTGGCTCTCTTGGCTGGCACTGGCACTGCTGTCCTCAGCTGCCCCTTACACAGACCTGCAGGTCACTGAGTGTAAATGGTGAGGTTTCACAGGCTAATACAGCAGCATTTTCTGTTCATTAATCAGGTGAAGACCACAGAGACCTTAAAATAGTACCCAGCGTGTTTCATCGGCCACACCCAGCACATCCCCCACAACCAAGGCACTGAGCACTGCACCTCTCCCATTCTTCTGTGGATCCCTGGGTGCTGGTGGGGAACACCAGAGGTGCAGAGCCCTCCCTCTGACCACCATGAAGCCCCCAGCTCAAAACCAGAAGAAGGTCTCTAACCCTCCCAGCATGAAGACAGCAGAAGTCCTTAACTTCAAGTTAAATGCCGCTGTGAAGAACAGGGATAAAGAAGCTGTGCTAGAGCTGCTGGAGCAAGGGGCAGATGTGAACTCCAAGGTAGACAGTGGCTGGACACCCCTGCAGACAGCAGTGCAAACTGGTGAGGAGGACCTGGTCCAGCTTCTGCTGGATAGGGGAGCTTCTCTGCATGCCAGGAAGGACAATGGTGGCACTGCATTTATTGAGGCAGGCATAGTAGGGAACGTGGATATCCTGAAGCTCCTCCTGGAGCGTGGGTCAAACATTAACGACCAGGACATCAACGGCTTCACAGCTTTCATGGAGGCTGCATGGTATGGGAAGGAGGAAGCCTTGAGATTCCTGTACAGCAGAGGAGCAGAGGTGAATTTGAGGAGGGTGACCAGTGAGGAGAAAGCCAGGCTGCACAAAGGAGGTGCCACAGCGCTGATGGATGCTTGCAGGGAGCACCACTTCTCAGCCGTGAAAATCCTAGTCCAGGAGATAGTGGCTGATGTGAACATCTGTGACAAGAGAGACAGGAATGCCTTGATCCATGCTCTAAAGAAGGGTTCAGACAAAAAAGATACAAGTCAGCTGTCTCCACAGTTCATTCCTGCTGGAGCATGGTGTGGATGTGAAGAGAAAGATGAATGTGGGAAAACTGCCCTCATCCTGGCTTGAAATGGAGAGACCGGAGCTGGTGACAGCTTTGTTGAAAAAGGATGAAATAGATATTGATGTGGATGAGGAGGGCACACAGCCCTGATGGTGGCTGTGGAGAAAGGTGATTGCAATATAGCAAAGTTGTTGTGTGAAAAGGGAGCAAGGACTGATGATGGGAATCTTCTTGCAGTTGCAAGGAGAAATCATTCTCTTAGCATGGAAAACCTTCGTGAGCACAAGGCCAGATTTGTTCCAGAAACCCCCAGAGCCTGGGAGCCAAACAGCAAATGCTGGAGGGCCCAGCTGAAAGAGCTTGATTGAATGTATCGCCCATGATTGGCAAACTGATGATATTTCCGTACATCCAGCAGAGAATTCAGGATGGCATCTACCTCGGGCTCCATGGAGGGACAGAGGTAGCAGTGAGAATAACCCTCAGTTCAGAGGGTGACGAAGAGAAAAGGTTCTTTGAACAATGTTCTCACTGTGAACATCTACTGAAGCTCTTCCAGTCTGAGAAGGAAAAAGGCTGCATGTACTTGTGCTTCCCACTCTGGGAAAAAAACCTCCAGGAACACCTGCAGGATGCTGAAGGCCAAAAGGATTACAAAGCTGCTCTGAAGATGATCTTCCAGGCACTGAGAGAGCTGCATTCCCTCAGACTTGCTCACCAGGATCTACAGCCTGGGAACTTCGTAATAGGTTATATTTTGCTTTCATTATGTTTTCATTTTGCTTTCCATGTAGTTTAGAGAAGAAGGTCTCACAGCTGTCTGTAAAAATACTGATGTCTTTGTGCTGAATAGGGTGGCTTTAGATCTCCTCTTTAAATAAGTACAGATATGTTCACAGAGAGAACAACCTTGCACATCTCAGTAGCTCTGCCCTCCTCCTCCAGGGCTTTGCAGGCAGATCAACCCACCACAGATGCCTTCAGAGAACATGTTTTTTAAAGAAGGGGCCATCCAGAAGTCAGTGATGGACCGCATGAAGTTCTGCCACCTTTATTTGTTAAAAACTTCTCTTATTTCCTCAGATTTAGGTGGCAAAATTTACTTGGCGGACTTTGGTAATAAAAGAAGGTTGATTGAAGGTCAAGAAGAACTTGTAAACTCAGATTTAGAGGTAAGTTCTCTGTGAATCAACTGATTGAAGGTCAAGAAGAACTTGTAAACTCAGATTTAGAGGTAAGTTCTCTGTGAATCAACTGATTGAAGGTCAAGAAGAACTTGTAAACTCAGATTTAGAGGTAAGTTCTCTGTGAATCAACTGATGGTTTAAAATTTTGGGTGCTCTCTGATATTCGCTGTTGCAGTGGGTCCCTAGGGAAAGGCTTTTTGCATCCCTGACTAGAAAATACCTTGATTTGTGGGAAAGCCCATGTAATGACAGGTGTTGCTTAAGAGTGATGGTGATTTGGATGCCCATCTCCTCTGTCCTCGTGCACACAGCTTCAAGGTTTGTATGGGTGTGTATTTTAAACTTCTGGGCACCTACAGGGTTTAGGGATATGAGTCCTCTTCCATTAGGTTGGAAGTTGGGAGCATGTGGCACAGGAGCAGTGATGTCTCTTTGCAGGCCCTGGGCAGGCTCATGCTCTACATTTTAACAGGGGGTAGGAAACCCCTCTAGCAAGTTGGCATCAAGGATTTGGCTCCCAATTCTCCAGATTACACAGAGGCTCTGGACCTTGTACAAAGCTTGTCCTCTTGTGATGAACGAGGCTTGGAAGGGTTAAGCAAACATCCCTACTTCTGGAGTAATCAGAGGTAAGTCCTGGGAGTACAAAGGATGTGGAATTTTGGTGTGGGAATTGCCTGTGGTGCTGGGAACAGTGATGTCCCATTGCAGCTAATGAAGTTTCTCATCCCACAGCAGGTTCAACTTCCTGAAGAGTATATGGAATCAAATCAAAGACATCCAAAACCAAAAAAGTATTTTTCAAGGTCCTAATGTCACTAAGAAAATTTTTCCTTATCCACAGTGGACCAAAAAGGTAATCCTCTTAAATCTGGATTAGTGTCAGGTTTGAACTAGACATTCAGGCTGAAGCTTTTCCTGAGTGTTTCACAGGCTCTGTTTAAAAATGAACTGGAAAAAGTAGCCCCACACAAATACAGACAACTGGGAGAAACAATTCAGCTGAAGGCACATAGTCAAAAGATGTTGATGCTAAAGGGAGCTCTGCTGACTGGGGTGGTAGAAGGGGTTGGTCATTCTCAAATTAGCTGGCAGACCTTCAAAGTTTATTGGTGGCCACTTAAGACAAGGGCCTCTGGCCCTTGTTACCAGCAAATTTCTGGCAGAAGTGTTTTGTTGGTTGTCTCAAAAGCAGAGAAGCCAGGCCTGCTTTGGCAGGTGACATTGTGCCAAATCATTTGGGATCTGACAGTTTCAGTTCAGTACAGGAGGCCATGTGCTCTCATCAGTGGCGCAGTTGGATGAGGACTCTGGACTCCCTCCTGCCCTCCAGGCATCCATGAAAATCTTCTGTGCCATGTTGACAGTCCTAATAGTAAAGCCACACCTTGGCAAGGCAGGAGAGGAAGCACTTAGACGAATCAGGGGGCTGTGTGGTGCATGCCCTGCAGAGTGGACTCTTCTGCTCGTGGTGGGAAATAGGCTTTTGAGGGTCAGGAGATTTTCCCATGCAAAATGATGTCCCTGCAAAAAGGCAGTGGCTGCAGTGAGTAGATGTGCTGGTTTTGTGAGTGTGAAAGGCAGGGAATAATCTATATGCTTTCTTTCAGATCGACAAAGATATTTTAGATGTCATGGAAAATCCTAGGAATGCAAAACCATTCAAACACAACAACAACGTCACTGGCCTCTTGAGGCTCATGAGAAACATGGATGAACACAAAGACAAAGGGTACATGTTCTCATCCTCGCCCCTGCCACAATTGCATGGAATCAGAGAATATCCTGAGTTGGAAAGGACCCACAAGGATCACCAAGTCCTGTCTTTGTCCAGGACAAGCCCAAGAATCCCCACCATGTGCCTGAGAGCGCTGTCCAAGATGACAGTGGGATTAGGCAGATGGAGGTGCTGGAGAAATAGAAAAAGAAACCAAAAAAACCCAAACTATTGAGGAGTTTAGCGAAGTTGTAGAAAAGTTGCAGCTCTGGGGGTTCTAGGAAACCTCCCCATGTTATCAGAAAGCCTCTGGAATGGCTTTTTCTCTGCAAGGGCATCCTAGAATATTAACCCCTTGGACAAGCTTTAAAAATCCTTTTTGCTTTTGTTCTCTTTCAGGATCAGCAACAAAATAGGAGACTATGCCGAGTATTTCCTGAAGTTTTTTCCAAAACTTACCATCTATGTATACAACAGTTTACGCCAGAACCCTGCATACAGTCACTTTGCAGACTTCCAGGACCCTTCTCTGTAGAATGTCACTGCCTCCTGTCCCATGTCTGATCCCACCATCACTCCTTTTATTTTTTATTTATTCACTTGCAGAAGAGCTGAAGACGTGGGTAAGGAGATGGGATAAAGCACATGCAGGGACAGAGTATGGAGGACTTAAACTAGGAAAGATTCCAAAGTGCTTGGTGTAACAGCCATGAGCTTTGGATACTCTGATTTGCACTATGATTATATGTTGCTTATGGAAATGTTTTTCAGCTGTTGAAAAGGCTGGATTGTTATTCTTTCAATGACCCCACGGAGAAACAAACTTGAAATAAACTTGCCTAGAAAACAGACTCTATACTCCTTTAGGAATGAGGTTCCCCCATCCCCTCTGCACAAGAAGAGAGATTCTGCAGCACTATCGAACCACCACCTGCATCAGTGGTCCTGGCCTGGAGCAAAGATCCTTCTGATGGTCCCTTCCCCCTGCCATGTAGCCCTGGGAGAGGGGCCCTGAGGGGAGGCACGGGGTTTCCCTGCCCCTGCTCAGCCTCGTTCCCCATTGGTTGGTTTGTGTTCCCTGCGCGGGCAAGGTTCCTCGGTCCTGTGACTGCAGGAGTTCCTCGGCAGAGCCCCGGCCATGCAGCTGGGAAAATAAACATCTCTGAAACATCTACCAAGAATCTGTCCTTATATACTTCTTCTATGGGCCTCCTGGTTTGATACATTGTGTTACAGAATCCCCGCTGTAACAAATGGTAGAGAATTGCTGGCAAGACACCGATCCCTAACGACAGAAAATTCGTGCGTAAAAACCACTCTAGATCTCTCTCTTCTCACCTTGGTTTGGATATTCTGTCTAGACTATGGAAGAATTGTAGGAAATGTGGCTCTCTGAGCCACAGAAAAAAATGTATCTAGAAGTTAACGGAATCCTTGAACAACAAAACAAGAAAGTATTTGTTCTGGGAGATCTAAAACATTTTTTAACTGGCTTTTCAAAAATTTCTTCTATACTTCTCGAGACTTACTTTTTGATATTGAACCTCGTGGAACTAGTCATGGGTGTTTTAGGTACAAGATCTGGGATAAGATAAGGGATCAAACAAAACATGGACTAGCGACAGAAACTCTTGAGGAGCATTTGTATGGTCCCATTACCCCTAGAGCAGAGGATGGCCATAATCCCGTGGCTGAGACTGCACGGCAGCCATCCCAGGAGCGCGTGACTGCAGCCGTGCCAGCGGAGGTGCCTGCACTGGATGTGCCCAGCCCCCTCGGGAGCCCGCGCCTTATCACAGACCCCATCCCTGTCTCGGGGTTCCCTGCCACGCGACCACGAGTGAGGGAGCAATGCTGCAGGCGCCGCAGGTGCTGTGGGCCACGAGCAGCCAGGAACCAGGGCTCGGCATGGAAGCCCGCTCCGAGCACACAGCTTGGAGAGCCCCATAGAACGAGAAGTGGTGGTTTCCATAGCAACACGAGAAGCTGTGCAGCACAGCGCCGAGCCAAAATGGGGCCGCACTCAAAGCAGCGTGGAGTTGGAGGAGCGGAACCGTTCGCAGGGTGCGGGACCGGCGGCGATGGCAACGCGGGGCCTTGCAGAGCCCAGGCAGACGCCGGAGCAGCGCCGCTCGGAGGGCGAGGAGCAGCCGCAATGCGGGGGCCCGGCCAAGACATCAGAGTCAGTGAGGCGGCGGCCACGCAGGACCAGCAGCCACGACAAACACGCAAGCATGTGATAGGATAAGTTATAACAACGAAAATCACAGGAACTGTGAAATGATACAATGTAAAAAAAACCTATGGATTTATAACACAAGATGATACAGGGGAAGATTTATTCATCCATAGAACTGCCATTAAAAGGAATAACCCTAAAAATTACCTGCGAAGTGTAGGAGATGGGGAAGTTGTACAATTTGATATAGTACAAGGAAAGAAGGGTTTACAAGCAGCGAATGTTACTGGGCCTGGAGGTATTCCAGTCAAAGGCAGCTGTTATGCACAAAATTATAAACAATATCCATCCCAGCAGCTTCCCTACCCACAACCTCCTTTCCCGTTTTACCCTACACCCAATATGAACCCCTTCCTAAATTTACCCCATCCCCAGTTTATTCCTAATCCGTTTTTCACCCCATGGCTTCCCTATACAATTCCCTTTCCCTACAATTCCTCTCCGATGCCGAGGGGGGGATGAAAAGGGGGAGGGAAGAAATTAAACCCTCTCCTGCCTCAGTTTCCCCACAAAGCATGCCCGGAGAGTCCTGTCTCCCTTCTGTCAGCCTTAAGATGTTCCAGAGAATCTGTTTGGACATTTAAAGGCTCAGGAGTGTGGCTTGTATTATTTTAAAACGGTTCTTGTTATGTTTACCCAGTTGTTTTCATTCTCCTTTTATTAAAATAAAACGGGTGAAATGTCAGGGTCTCCTCCCCCGCCGTGTAGCCCTGGGAGAGGGGCCCTGAGGGCACAGACACGGGGTTTCCCTGCCCCTGCTCAGCCTCGTTCCCGTTGGTTGGTTTGTGTTCCCTGCGCGGGCAGGGACCCTCAGCCCGGACTGTGAGGGTTCCTCGGCAGAGCCCCGGCCGTGCGGCTGGGGAAATAAACATCTCTGAAACATCTACCAAGAATCTGTCCTTATATACTTCTTTCTATGGGCCTCCTGGTTTGATACATTGTGTTGCAGAATCCCCGCTGTAACAGTCCTGGGAACCTTTTAAATACGTAATAGAAGTTTGACTACACAACTGTTGATAAGAAAATGCAACCAGGAGAATGCTGACTCCTCTTGTGCCAATATTTTTGGGTGTTTACCCTTCCTCCCTGCTCTTTTTTTCTTGCTCACTGTGCCTTTCTCATGCCCAGAAGGCAGGATGACACCCAGAGATGTGTGCTCAGCTCTCAGCAGCGGGGAGAGCAGGGGGCTATGGGGTGCCCTGTGCTACAGCAGCATTTCTGCTCTTGCATGAGGAGAAGTGAGGCCACGGGCCGGGCTCCTCCAGCCTCCTGCAAAATGCCATGTTTCCAGCTTTCTGTGACCTCTGCATCTTCTTCCATCACTTGGCTGTTTCGCTGAAGGCCTGGGACTTGGCAGCCTCAAAAGGCATGCCCAAAACAGAGCAGTGATTAAACTCAGGGAGGCTGTGACTTATCTCTCTGGGGCAATCTGGCTGCTGGGAAGAATTTCCAGGGATGGCTCCTGTGCTCTGCGGAGCTGTGTCCTGCTTTCTGAGAAGCCAGAAGCACCAACAGGCTGCTGTCAGAGGAGAAATCTGATCCATGCACAGCATCTGCAGAGCAGATTGCTCCCAGAGCATCAGACCATGGGAGGAAAGAATGCAGGACTGGGAGCAAGGCTGGAGAAAATACCAGCCTGCCTCTCCCAGAAGGATGGGCCAGTGCTCCATGAGAAGCCAGGCAGGATGGAAAACCAGCGGGCAGTACTGCAGCTGGGTGGTGTGGCAGTGTCTGGGGCACAGCTGGGGGCAGAACCAACTGCCAAAATTAGTGCTGATGGCTCCCAGCATCGATGCCGACCTGGGAGGTGCTGCTTTCCTTTGCCCTGGGCAGGTTTGCAGCCCATGGATGGTGCCCAAAGGTGTGATTTGGCCCCACACACTTCATTCCCCTGCTGTGCTTCCTGTATTTGCTGTGCCTCTGCCTTTTTCCTCTGCTGGGGCCCCCCAGGACAGCTGGCTCAGCCCAGTGTGATGGGATCAGATTCTCTCTGTCCTGGGTCTTGCATGCTGAGGACATGTTTGTGTGCACAGGGGTGCTCCCAGCTCAGCATGCCTCATCTGCTGCTCTGAAAAACAAACCCACAAACCAGCCCACAGAAGCAGTGGAGTGAAGCCTGTTCTTAGCTGTGGTTTTGCTGTGCTGGGCTTCAGGCACATCTGTGAGGCCTTCGAGGGCCTGGGCTCAGCTGGGCTCAGGAGCATTAGTGAAGGGCTCACAAAAACACAGCAAGGTTTTGGGCCTGAAAGCTTTCAGGGCAAAATCATCTCCCAGCACAAGGGCAATTTTGAGAGTTGGTCACATTTCATGTTGTAGAAATGGCATCAGCTTCCCAAGCACTTCATTTAAGTAAAAGTTACTGGGTTTGGGTAGTTTTGATCCTCAAGAAGCAAAGTGTTGATAATCATAAGAGATAAGTACGAAACATGTTGTCATCTGCCTTCAAAATGTACCTGGTGTTATTCCCAGGTTGCACTCTTCTAGGATCTGGGATTAAAAAGTGGTTAAAAATAGCTGAAAATGACAAAGCTGAGAGCTTGCCTCTGACAAACTGATAAAGGTTGTGGTCTTTTCTTCATGAGGTCCAAAGAATATTTGTGATTTCCGCAGCTTCCTGGTGACTTAGCAAAGCCACTTTGACTCAGTTTCACCTGGGGAAAATTGGGGCCTTTGCTATGATTTGGTTAGTGCTTTTTAAACATACTGGCTTTAAAAAAACCAACAAAAAAACAAAACCTCACCAAAAAAAAGCATGTTGAAGCCCCAGTCAAGCACGAGCTGATTTTGTTGGAAAATCAGAAAAGCTTTGGCAAAACAGGCACCATCTCAGCAGCCAGGGACAGCTAAGTGAACCAAGTAGGCTCTCTCAGCCTTGCCACCCTCAGGAAGCATTTAATTTGTGTAGAAAGGTGAGGAGCTGAGATACCTTTTACAGATACATGTGAGGAAGGAGACTTGTCTGGTATTTCAGCTGGTAACACATGTCACAGCATGTCCCTGCTACGACTGCAGAGCTGTGAGCTGCTGTGCTGTCACCAGGTAAGCTGGAGGATGCTGTGAATTGCTTTATTTTTAGGTTTTATTGCTGACTAAGTGCAAACAATTCCTTGTGTCCAGGCTGCTCAGCTTCCTTGGATCCCACTCATGTGGGTGGTGTTTTGGGAGGGCTCCAGCTCAAGGGCAGGCTGTCCTACCCTTAGTTCCTGGAGGGAAGGAAGAGATACTGCATCAGTGGCTGCTGTTGCTGGAGGCAGGGTGAGGGTGATCAGGAACCAGCACATGGCTGTGTGCTCCCAGGGAGGAATTCTGGCCATGGAGTGGGTGATCAGGGATGAGCAGAGGGCTGTGTCCCAGGGAGGAGTTCTAGGCATGGAGAGGTGCAGCAGCTGGGAGTTTTCTGTGACTATTACTGGAGATGGTGGGGGTGAGCAATATCCTGCACAAACCCTTGGGATTTAAGGGGAGCCACAGCCTGTGCTGGTGTGGTTTGGAGGAGGTGAACACCTCTGGGACCACCTACCTGCCCTGCAGGGCAGACTCGCTGAGCAATGGCCTCTTCTCCCCACTCAGATCGGAATCTGAGAAAAACAACGGCACAAACTTCCCACCATGGACTGCTGCAGGGAGCCCTCAAGCCCAGCTCCCATCCCCACTGCCAGAGCTCCCCTCAGGAGCAGGAGGGTCCCTTTCAGTGCTGGCTCACCCTTTTGCTCCTCTGAAGGCTCAGTTTTCTTCTGGGGCCGTGGCAGCAGGAGCTCAAGCCCTTCTGACAACGTGAAGATAATGATAGGCTTTTTACCTGGTGAGGGAAAAGACATGGAGTGCTCCAATGGCAAATGAGGGAGTACAGCTGTGTTGTCCCCCTCAAATCACTTGGGGCTTGCCCAGAGCACAAGGAAGGATAGCTGAGCAAGGACTTGAGTTACCCAGATCTCCCTGACTGCAAAACAGTTTGGGGGCTGCAGGGTGGGGGTGACGTGTCCCAACCTGGTGCTGTGGCAAGGCTGGGGGGGTCCTGGGTGGAAGAAATGGGAGATAGGGAAATGTGCCAGGCTTTGTGTCTGCCTGGGCAGCTTGTCCCAGGAGTCACCCTGGGGTCGGGCAGTGTGGCCAGGCTTTCAGGCAGCGACAGTGCCACAGTGACGCCTGGTGATGGCTCACAGGTCCCTGCCTGCCACCGCCAAGCCCTCCTCACACGGCATCTGCGCGGCCCTCAAAATAAGGTGGGTGACAGGAGGTTTTCTCTGAAATTACAGGTGTTTTCCCCAGCAATTTTGGTGCTTTTTAAAAGGCAACAAAACCAAATTTTTCCCCCCCAGCTCAAAAGCAAGTTTTTATCTAAACGTCAGAAAAGCAAGATCCTTAGAGAAACGTCATTGGTGAAAGCCTAAGGTGCAGAAAAGTGTCTCAGGAGCTGGTGTGGACATCAGCACAGTCAGAAACAGCAGCTATTTTGGGTCACACATCTTGTCCCCACATGCCAGGAAAGCTGAGGGATTTTTTCTGCGTGGCTCCCATTACTCATCCCTGTGAGATGCAGCAAGGAGCGGTGGCTTGGGGACTATTGTCCCAGGGACAGTCTCTGTGTGATTAATGTCCATGCTGGAGAGATCAGTCTTCTATGTGTCCAGAGCAGCTCCCAGTGCAGTTGCTCTCTGTGGCTGTAGTTAAAAGCAGGCTGTGCTGCTTGGGACTGTCCTAACCCTTGCAACAGTTTGCACTGATTTAATCACAGAATAATTTGTGTTGGAAGGGACTTTTCAAGGCCATCTAGTCCAGCCCCCAGCCATAAGCAGAGACATCTTCCACTAGACCACGTTGCTCAGAGCCTTGTCCAACCTGATCCTGAACATTTCCAGGGATAGTGCTGCCACAGCTTCTCTGGGCAACCTGTACCAGTGTTTTACCACCCTCTAGTGTAAAAAACAACTTCCTTATCTCTAATCTGAATCAGTTTAAATGTCACTCTCTCTGCTCCCTGAAGACCCTGGCAAACACTGTCCTTGTTCTTGTCACTAGCTTGGAATACATATGTGATACATGAGGTTTTTTGGTGACTTTTGCATTAAAACAACTACATTTGAGAAGGTCCTGGAAGTGCAGTGAAGCTCTGTAACAAGGTGGAGACCCAAGCTGAACATCGGATGTTGTCCATGGAAATACTCAAGGTGTGAGGTGGTTTGAGCTACAGAGATGGCTTGGCATTCCTGGAGCACAGAGCTCTGTCACCCCAGCCCTGCTGTGGACCAGGAGCTCAAGCACCTGCCTGGAGGGATCCAAACCCTCAAACTCTGCTGCTTTTTAACCAGAACTTGACAGTGATAAATGACAGGGAGCAGAACAGCAGCTTGCTGATGCCCACTCATCCGTCAAAGCAAGATTAGTATGTGCCTATTTCGGTTTCCCCTTTAATCAAAAATCAATTAGACAATTTCCAAATGAATATTCAGCCAAGGAGTGGGTTGTCAGGCTGACTGACAGCACTCAGCACCACTTTGTGTTGTTCAGTTTAGAGTTATTCAGTGTACTGAAACTAAACAAGTGTATGAGAAAGAAAAAACATCTCTTTCCCTGGATGCGTCACCTCAAATCCTGATGGAGCTTATTCTCCATTCCAGATATTCAAAGCACCCTCCATGGAATGCCACTGTGCCTGGCTGCACAGTTGTTCTCCTTTTCCTGCTCCCATTTGATTTGCAACCCAAAAGATTGGGGTTTTTATTTCTGTTTCAGGGGGTATTCCTGAGTATTTTTAACTCGGTTATTGAAATAAATAGGAATTACACAACAGTTCTTTGCTTGGGAAGTCTCTGTGCTCACTTCCCTATTCACCAAAGAAAATTTCTAAAATCCCACTGGACAGTTTTGACTCATTTTGACAGGAAAAAAATACTCCATTCCATTTTTCCAGCAGGCCTACACCACATACAGCCTCAAAGCTGTATGAAAGAGGGGGTCTTTTAAAGGGAACCCTGTAGAATACCAAACCCCCAGGTCTGGATGTGTCTGCACTGGAAGAACAAACCTGGAGCAAAACATGCAGCAGAGGGAGTGGCCACCAGCTTCCTGGGACCGTGGATCTTGGGTACTTTGGAGGAGGTTTTTGCAGGAGGTGAAGAGGTTGGAACCCTGTCCTCCTTGTGGTCCCAGGAGCTCCTGCCTGCCTTGGGAACCTGAGAACTCCTCTCCTCCTTTTGGACCCGGGAGCTCTTGTCCCCCTTCATGAGCTGAAAGTTCCTCTCCTCGTCATGGATCTCAGAGCTCCTGACCTCTGCATAGGCCCGAAAGCTCCTCATCACTGTCCAGGTGCAGAACCTGCGTGAGAAACACCAGAGACAGTGAAGCTCCAAGGAGAAAATTCCAGCTGAGCCCCTGGGGAGTGTTTCATCTGCATTTTCAGCATGTCAGAGGAACGAGTGGCTGGAGATAAAGGCTGGCATCCACAGAGCCTCCTCCACCTTGGGAGAGAGGAGATAGATAGGTACCTTCTCCAGAAGTACATCAGGATGGGGAAGAGGGTGACCTTGGCATTGTGGTAGATGGCCCGGGTCACTGGCCCCTTGGAAGATAAACACCAGATTAAATCCCTCTCTTTATCAGAGATGTTGACCTGGGCACAGAAGAAACCAAAACAGTTTGCAGCACTCCTGACGGGGCTGGGTTTCTCTCCCTGGCCCCACCTCAGCAGTCTTTAAGAAAAGAACCAAATTACATCCTGGCTGCATGCCCCAGACACAAGGGCAGGATCCCACCTGGATTTCTGTGGAAAGCATTGTGCTCTCCAAAGGGGAGATGGCAGTGCTACTGGAAGGGGATGGAGTGGGTGCAGTGGGGAGGAGGTGATGGTGGCATTGGCTTCTGGACAGTGCAGGGACTGGATTGGTGCTGTGCAGCAGCATCCTGATGCTTCAGCCGTGGCATTTGTCCAGCAGGTAATGGATAATCCCCATTTCTTCCATCCTTATTCACATGCTTGTTCTCAGTCTATCTGGGTCTGGTGGGGGATTGCTTCCCACCCCTCACAGCCCATGTAGAAGTCCCAAGCTCCAGAGCATGCCCCAAAATCACCACAGCAGATCCAGACCCCTGCCTGTTTCTCTTTCGCCACCACTGTTCCCAGCTGCGCTGCCTTGAGCAGTGAGCTGGCAGCAGTCTCCAGCCTTCCTGGGCAGGTCCCAGGGTCTCACCCGCAGCTTTGGGGGCATATCAGAGTTCAGGAAGAGTCTGCTGATGATGTCAAGTTTCTTTTTGAGAAAGGCAATGTGCTTTTCTGACTGCATGCTGCAGGGTGCCACAGCTTCCACGGAGTCAGCCAACCTGGAAAACCTGCAAAGGCATGTGGGGTCTTGCTCTGAGACAAGTGCTGGTAACTGCCAGGCTAGACAGTCATGTTCTTGCTTAAGTTAGTATTTGCTTGGCCAGAAAAAGCAGTCCTCAAGGTGTGGAACAGTGACACAGGAGATATGAAAAGCCACCTCCCTCTTCTGCCACCCTCGTGGTCCTAGGATTCACCTGGGGCAGGTGATGTTCTCCCTTTTTGGGAAAAGAGGAGGACTGAAAGCTGGGGATTTGCCTGTTGTGGGGGTGTTGGCTGTAGGGCTGGTGTCCATTGGCCATGGATTGGTCTTACAGGTTTGTTGGGAACATGGACAAAGTCAAGGGAGAAATGCCACCACAACTGGGACTTCCAGAATGGTGTAGGCAAAATGTTGGATTGCTTGGGACTACTAAACCAAAAGGATTTCAAACAGGAACCTGTAGCAAGGGGATGACTGCAAGCTGAAGTGGAGGATTTGGAGGTCTCAAT
Source organism: Corvus cornix cornix (assembly GCF_000738735.6). Taxonomy (NCBI): domain Eukaryota; kingdom Metazoa; phylum Chordata; class Aves; order Passeriformes; family Corvidae; genus Corvus; species Corvus cornix. The sequence continues at coordinate 26,453,914 of NC_046338.1, forward strand.
CAGAGATGGCTTTGGGCCAGGGCCAAGGGAGGCTGGTGCCAAGGCCAAGTTGGATAGAGCTCTGAGAAACCCGGTCCGGTGGGAGATGTTCCTGCCCATGGCCAGGAGTTGGAACAAGATGACTTTTAAAGTCCCTTCCAACCCAAGCCATTCTGGGATTCTGTGGTGGTACCCAAGCACCTGGTGGAGGAAGAACTTACTTGTCCATCTCCAGGTAAAAGCGGAGGTCATCGACGAGGAAGTTGACGACGATGACCTGTTTGTCCAAAATGCAGCGTTTTATCAGCGTCACCTTTTCGAGCCGGGCTTTGCCCTTGCGGGAGCGGGGGGTCCTTGAGAGACTTTGGCTCTTCTTCTCCTTGATGGGCAGGTCTGAGACAGGGGAAGAGATGCTGCATCCTGCTCCCCAGCACTGAGTTTGCTCCTTCACCTCACCTGTGCTTCCCTTACCTGCATTCAATTTGCTGAGGACCTTTCTACCTCTGTGGATGACACCTTCCAACTAGCTTAGTAATCTCCTCCATCCCTCCTCCTCTTTGCACCCATGGAGTCTTTATGTTCACTCTTTCCATAGGGAATGGCCTGTTCCTAAAGCCCCCTGGTCTGTCTAGCTGTTGCCCAGGCTCTGACAGAGCCCACAAGCAGATGAGTGAGGATGAAAGGGAAAAATCTGTTGTTTCCCCCATATAAAAAATTCTCTTATCTATACGGGGTTTCTGTGTATTTAGTAGATTACTTTTCTAACTGCTTTTCCAGCCTCCTCTCAAGCCTGTGAGTAAACTTTCTGTTTAGGTCAGCTCCCTGTTGCCCAGAAAATAATTTCCTTTTATTTATTTTTCTGGCCTGTCTCACCTTAGCTCCATTTAGTGTTTCCTGGTTTGGGGGTTTTTTTTGAGGCAGGGATGCAAACTTGCATAGACAACATTGTTTGAGAGAGATGCAACAGCGTAACGGGGCAATAAGTCATGGTTGTGGGAGATAAGGCACACGTTTCCTCCATTTTCTTCTCTACCTAAACCCAGGCATGTCCTGGGGAGGGAGGAGAAGGGGTGGCAGGACACTGGACATACTTTCCCTCTCGTTTCCTCTCTCCTGACGGAGAAACTCCTCAAATTCCACACGGCGTTTGTAATTTTCCATCTCCCTCTGGAACTTGCAGAAACTTCTGACAAGCTCCCGGATGGCATCCCAAGCCCATTGCTGTGGAGACATGGCACAGGTGGCATCAGCCAGGGGCTGCTCCTGGACAGAGCCCTCCTGTTTGGACCCACCACTGTGAGCTGGAGTAGCCTTGGCAGTGGGATTTGTGACCCATCCATCATCTTTGCTTTCCAGTATTTCTCAGTTTCACTGGTGGCCACAGGTGATGGTGTGAATCACTTGGCCAGTCCTGACCAGATGTGGTGAAGTCTGCGTGAGCAGGACTCCAGAGCCCGTAGGAGAAACACTTTCCCTGCTGCCATTTTGCAACCTCACCCCATTTATGTGACATCATTTGTCTCACAGCATCTCCTCACTTTCTTGCCTGGCAAACATCCTCAGCCTGCCAGCAGACAGTGTCTTTCCTTACCATTCTCTCTGTCTTGAGTTCCTCTCTGCCTTCCTGCATCTGATGATGACGCCTAGACTTGGGCTTTTTGCTCCAGGGCAACAAATACTCCTGCTGCTGCTGCTGCTGTTCCTTCTGTTTCTGTTTCTGCTTCTGCTTCTGTGTCTGCTTCTGCTTCTTTTTCTTCTGCTGGTACTGCTCTTCCTCCTCATCCTCCTCATCCTCCTCATCCTCCTCATCCTCCTCATCCTCCTCATCCTCCTCATCCTCCTCATCCTCCTCATCCTGCTCCTTAACCCTGCCAGATGGGAGAGCAGAGAGAGCATCAAGGGCAGCCAGATGCATGAGGAGGGCACTAGTTTGGTGGAAGGGGGGGAAGCAGCTGATAGGGGGCAGCCCCAGGGTTGGGGTCCCACTGGACTTCTGTTCCTGGAGGAGGTTGGACAATGGTACAGGGCACTAGATACTCTCCCCTGGGCTCTCTTCTTGCACTTGACAGCCTTGGGGTTGTCTGTCCTGCTTATCTGCAGGGTTTCCTCCTCCAGTCCAGCAGCCTGCAGGCCCAGAAGTGATTTGGTAGGTTTGGGGTGAGGGTCTGGATGGAATATCAATGTACTGGCTAATGGTTCATAGAAAAATGCATTTATAGCAGTTGCTGTCTGGCCCCTTGGGGTGGGATGGACGTTGAGCAGGGTGCATTTGCATAATTGGGCTGAAGAAATCAGCTCAACCCAGGTGCTCACCATCATTTTTCCATTTGCTTTATGTCCCAGTGTGGAGCTGCAAGGACTCACAGCTAGAGTATTCTCAGGAGGTAAGACACAAGTCCAGAGATTTAAGTATCACTACAGAGTGATTTTAAGGGATTTTTCTGGGAATCTGAGCACTGCCAAGGTGGCATTCCAGGACTTGATTGAGGATGAAGTGCATGAGACCTGCACAAGATGTGAAGAGTAGATCTGAACAGGGGGTAGAGGGTGGGGGTGTCAATTTTTCTCCTTTCCCTGGTAATTGCAGTTTAGACCCACAGGCCACCTATGCCTACATCTGAAAGGGCCAAATGACCAAACTGGGAGCAGTGGCATGACAGGGAAAAATCTGAAAGAGTGGAAATAGCAAAGCTCTGTGCTGCAAAGTGCCAGACCTGTGTCTTCTAGATGACTTCTTTCTTGCAGCAGCAGCAGCATTCTCTCTAGCAATCCTCTCGGATGCAACAGCTGTGGGGACAGAACAGGGTTGGCCTCTTCCTCAAATGACAGCCAGAGCCTGCTCACAGCTTGACCCTGGAGCCTCCACATGGTGTCTGTGTGGTGACTCTGGCTCAGGAGACACTGAGTACTGTGGGAGCTCTTCACCTCTCATGGTTTGACCTCCTCAGCATCTGCTTCAGAGAAATCCCCCATTCCCACCCTCCCTGGCTGGATTAATGCCCCAGAATACAGCCTGTCATGGATGGATAGGCCTTTCCTTCTGGAGAAGTTCCACCAGATGATGCAATGCCTGCAAGGAAGACCCCTACTCACTCAGTCCCTGGAGCACCTCCACAAGGGTGATTGATGTTTGGGAGCCCTCCCTGCCTCTTGTCTGCCCGGACTGAACTCACCAAGTGCTGCACTCATCAGCTGCAGAAGCTCCTCTTCCTTGCTTGGGCTACCCACAGCCAGCTCATCTGCCATCATCCTCTGGAATTCTGCATCAGAGAGAGGAGAGGGGACAGATCCCATGTCCATTACCTCTGGCTATGACAGCCCTTCAGCACTGGCTCTGAGGGCTGGATTTTGACTTGTTACCTTCCTTGTGTGTCCTGTTCCATGCTCTACCTGTGACACTGCATTTTTTGGGTACAACTGATGGCCCACAAGTTACAGGGGTGCTACAGGTGACCACAGGTGCCCAGAAACTTGGTGTCATTCTCAAAAAATTGCATGAGAGAACAAAGCTGAGGGGTTACACCAGTAGCACCAGCATGGCCAGTCCCAGCATCCTCAGGAAAAGGCCAAGATGTGGAACTGGGGTGGCAGGAGCTTTGGGCTTTAGTCACTTTGCTGTAGCCTTCATTTGATCTGGTGACCCAGGCCAGTGCAGGGATGTGGCTCTGGTACTGGCCAGAGAATTTGGCCCTTAGATCACTGCCAAAGCTTTGATTACAAATGAAGGCTCCCAGACCCACTGTACCAACCCACTCCATGATGTCCCTGACCTGTTTAGGGTCACTGGTCACTGCCAGAGCATAAAATACACTTTACTGGCTTCAGCCAACGTGAGCCACATCAGGAATTCTGAGCCTCCTCTTACCAGTGCTGCCAAGGAACAGTTTCATCTCTGCCTGGATGGAACCCCCTTTCTGGAGGTCCCGAGCAGCAAGTAATTGCCAGTGCTCAGAGGAGATCCCTTCCAAGCTCCTTGTGCCATGCAAGACCTGGCTCAGCTTCAGGGACTGGTTCATCCTCTGTGACAGGTAGAAATGTTCCCATCTGCCAGCAGCATGGCCTGGCACCTTGGGCATGGGGACATCGCTCCCTGGAGCCTGTGGCGAGAAGAGGGCAGGATGATGGCACACAGCATCTTCCGCATCTCCAGCACTGTGCCCACATGTTTTACTGTGCGTCAGACTACAAACCTGCCCAATTTAGATCTCTGCTTGAGCTTTAGGCAGTCTAGAAGGAATCTATGTGAACACAAAGTTCAGCATAGACCTTACACCTACCCATGCAGCTGCCTAAATCCAGCTCACAGCTGCCTGCAGCTGGAATGTACTGGGGACAGGCAGCCAGAGGTAGGCCAGACATGGCCTTGCAGCTTTCCTGAAGAGTTCAACATCCCTCCAGGAGGGCTGAAAACAACCCTGAAGGTGTCCCCAGCAGCCTGGTAGCCTTGCGTCCTGTTTTGTTGGCTGCTGTCGCTGGGGCTGGCTCCAGCTGGTGCCCTGGGAGTGCCTCCCTCATCCCTCCCAAGACCCTCCTGCGGGTTTTGCCTCTCCCCATGGACAAACAGTTTGCACAGCTCGCCAAGCAGGGGCAGAGTGGCTGGTTTCTGGTTGAGATCTGAGAGCAGGCACCAAAAATAAACCTGCTAAGCCCACAGCAGTTCCCCTGACACCAGAGCAGGAGACCCAGGAGAAGTTTGGCTCAGGGGATCGTGCCCACAGAGAGCACAACCCCAATGCCTGCTGCAGTGCTAATTGTACTCCCAGACCAGTTCTGGCCTCGGAGGGGAGATTTCCTTGACAAGAGATGCACAAAAACCTGGGCAGCTAATTAACTTCCAACCAAGAGCAGTTAATGAGTCAGGGTCAGGAGCTGCCAGCTGACTTTTCCAAAATGGTCAGCTATCACTGGCTGAGACTCTGGGAGCCAGGTCTTTGAGGATACCAAGCCCTGACAGCCTCTCCTTAACAATTCCAGGATCAGCTGCTGATTTGACATTTCATTTTGGGGAAAACAGTTGGTTTGAAGAACACCATCTGCAGTGAAAAGAATTGCCTGCATAGGTTGTGCAGGTACCAAAGCAGGTGGGATGCTCAGGGGGTTCTGCCTACAAGGATGTTTCTGGGTGTAATGCTGGAATTTGGGGTAGGTATTATGGGATTTCTGATGCCAGGAGGAATAATAGTCTGGGAAGAGTGCTTGTGTGACTCTGATTTCTTATATCATCCTTTTTGGTAGAAAAAAAGTATGTGGAAAACCTGAGGGTGGTTGAGTCACAGGCTAAAAGGCTGCATGGCTTCTTCCCCCTTGTGCTGGCCAGATACTGCTGCTGGGACAGGGTCATCCCATGTGTGTCATGCACATGAGTCACATTAATAGCAGTAATAATTACACATTAGTAGGGTGGGCAAGGAAAAAAGCCAGGGGAGATCAATTCCCAGAAGCGCTGGGCTCACCCCTGCCTGCCCTAAAAGCCTGCAAATATGTTTCTCCCTGCTTTTAGGCAGGATCACCGCCTGTCTCGGGGAGCTCTTGCAGGGTGTGCCTGCAGTGCTGCCAACTTAAGAGGATGCTATGCTGGAAGAGCTAAGGATCATTGCTCCAGGAAGCTGGAATTGGGTAGGATCTGCTGTGTCACCCTGTGGCAGCATTGGCTGCGGATATCCTGGGATGCTGGACCTCCAGCTAATGCTGGGTTTCTTGTCCCTCCTTCTCTCTCTCTCCAATTTTTCACATCCCCACTGGTGCCTGCACACCCCCCTGAGGATGCCCCTCTGCATTCCCCTTACCATAAACTGGAGGAACGTCCTGTCATCGTCAGCCAGAAATTCCTCATAGAGGCAGCAGAGCAGCTGAGGAGGAGCAAAGGGGGATTGTGCTCAGGCAGTGCCACAGTGCTGGTGCCATGGGTGGCTCACAACTTGCTGAGATGCCCAGGACAAGCCTGCACATCCAGCTTGGTCCATTGGGCTGCCCAGGGGCTGCCCAGAAGGGCTGGGGTGCTAAATGTGTTTTACTGGGGTTGTGCTGGAACCAGTGACAGATGCAAAAGGGTGGCCACTGCCCTGTCATTCCTAGCCCTTGGAATGTGCATCTAGCCAGGGTCATCAGAGATGTTCAGTGGCTGCTCACCTCTGCTCTACTGCCCAGCAAACTAGTGAGGATGCTCCTCTCCACTGGCCTGGAGCATCTTGGTCACTGGTCCAGTACAAGGTGACCACAAGTTTTCCCTTCCTAATCTCTTTTCCTCTTAATTTTCCAAATGCCTCAATTCCTAAACATTCTCACAGCCCTCACATCACCACAGGAGGGCCAATGCCAGCTGTACCTCCCAGGCTGACCACTGCCAGCACCCCTGTGTACCTTGCAAATCTCCTTCTGTGCTCTGAATATCCAGGGGGAGAATTCTCCACACATCAGATGGTTCCACAAACTCACGACAGTCCTGGTGTCCAAGGGAAGCTTCTCAAAGCTGTCCTCCTCCAGGTAGGTCTTGCAGATCTTTTCCCCAATCAAATGGCGCAGGAAGAAGCTGTTTTCTCTGCTGGAGTCCAGCACCACAGGCAGAAACTCTTCCAGGTCGTGCCAGAGATCCAGGAGATGAGTCTCCATGGACCGGTTCTGGCACTGCAGGAAGTCTCTGAAGGGCCGTCCCGCACAGGCCTCAGCACTAAGGGCCCAGGGAAGGAAATCCAAGGTCTTGACTGGCTTTTTCAAGGATGGCAGCTGGGCAAGAGATGCAGAGGGAAGCAGGTCAGAGAAGATTTTCTCCTTACAGAGGTTTTCTAGATCCTGCTCTGCACTGGACTGAGGTCTTCCAGGAAAGGTTACTCCTCGTTTGCCTCCAAAGGCAGTATTTGCAGGATGCTCTGACTGCTGGGGAATCGATCCCAAAGCATCCTTATCCAGATACAATTCCTCTGTTCTCCCAGCTGGCCCTGGCTGCCTCTCTGGTTTCACCTGAAAAGTGGCCATCTTCACTTCTTGGGTGTCTCTCCCCTCCTTGACCAGAGCCCACATTTCTGCTTTGGTCTTCAGGCTGCAGTAGGGCCCTGACACACCCTGTCTCCTTTTGATGTGCATTGTGGGGAAGGGCTCTGAAAGGCCTGGGGGTTCCTGCCAGCTGGCCTGTGATAAACGTTCCTGATATTCCTGGAGCAAAGGCTGGCATGATTCCTCTTCCTCCATTCCCATCTTGCAGTGCATGAAGAATTTAGGGAGCCAGTAACTCTGAATCATAAAAAGGGCCTGTTCCTGCATCTTGCTTAGGATCTCCCTCCTTGTGCTGATGGACTGGATGTGCTTGGCTTTCGGCAGTGATCCTGAAATGGATGCAGGGAATTACGATGGGGAGATGGCTCCATGCAGTTCCCCAGCCAAACCAAGAAGGTGATGGTATCCCACCTCCCTGCGAATATCCAGGAAAGACCACCTCTCTGGGAGGGCAGTGCTCATCCCCAGCTCCTGTGGTGGTGCAGAGGGTGATGACACTGGAGCCTTCACGCAAGTGAGTGGCTCTCAGCCTGTGGACCAGGGACAAGAACAGGTCTCTCTGACTCCTATCTGACTCGTCCAGATCCAGGAGCCTTTCAGTGATGAGCCAGAAGTCAATCAGTTCTTCCCCTATGGATCAGACAAGGGCTGGGAGTCGGAAGGAGTCCCTGAAAGCCCCGAGGATGGATGAAGCAGAAGGAAAGATCACCTGGATGAACCGAGGGAAAAGCAGAGAAAAGCCAGGGTTATGCATCTTCCTCCCAGCTCTGCTGCTGGCTCACCTTCCAAAGCTTTCTCTGGGATCTTACCCATGCCCCCAGCTCTGTGCCAGTGTCCTGCTGGACAGGTGGCCCATGGCTGGCTGGGAAGGGGCTGTGGAGCATCCCGTGCCCACCTGCTGTTCCTTGGACGAAGGCCCGGAAGTGCCGCATGCCATGGCTCCCACTGATGCACCTCTCCAGCAGCCACTGGTCAGCGCTCTGCCAGTTCAGGAGCTCGGCTGCAGGATGGAGTGCACAGATGACATCAGGGGTTGCCTGCAAGAAAACTCTCTAGTTCCCGCCAGCACCCTCCAACCTCCCTGAAAGAGACTGCTGGAGGGAGACCAGCAAATCACCCTGAACTGGGAGTTTCAGACAGGCTGTGGGATGCACACATGGTGTTTGCAAGGATAACTCGCTCCTGTCAGGGACAGCCTGTCCAGCTGTTGTGCCTCTCTTCCTTGCAAATGTCCATCTTTTCTTGCCCGAGTTTGTGGCTTGCCCTCAATTTCCTCCAGCTTTTAGTTTCAACCCAACTGAAGAAGCAGCAGCAATATACTCAGGAAAAGCCTTGGTGAATTGCTTATTTTTCTGAAATGAGAATCTGCATTCCTGCTGCCACAGCTTTCTTTCAAGGGGCAGTTGACATGCTGGTTGATGAAGCACCTGGCTGGACTGAGAAGGCTCATTTTAGGGGCAAAGTGAGCATAATCCAGACTTGTTGCCAGTAAGAGAGACCACAGCATGTTTTCCCAGGGCACCCCTGCGCAGCGGCAAACCCGAAATATCAGCACCTCTGTTTCTCGTGCCCCACGGTGCTCTCCACCCCGCTCCACCCTTGGACCCCTTGGTAAGCTCTCCTAGGTAGGTACTTAGGGAGCTTGTATTAACAGAGTGGTGGAGTAAATCCCTGCACATGCCATCGGGACCTGGTGCATCCCTAAAAATGGGATATGCAACCCCTTCTTAACCCGGAGCAGAGGCACGACCCACTGGGCAGGAACCAGGCAGTGACAGCCCCGGAGAGAGGAAGCCCAGCTGCAGAGGAGAAGCCGATCCGATTTCCTCCATGCCGCGATGACTCACCTGCTTCCACCGAGCGAATGAAACCCAGGAGCTTCTGGCAGAGGACGAGGTGGAGGCACAGGCTGGATTTGCAGAAGTGAGGCAGTCGGTGCTTTTCCAGCCAAGCCAGTAAAGCCGCCGGGCTGGGATCCTGCGTTGCGAACCCCGTGCCCAAGGAGAGGATTAGCTGTGGGGAAGGAGCCGGCTCCTGCCCGGGGATTAGGGTGAGTAACAGGTCCCTGCTACAGGGGAAGGGGGTGGGGAAGGCGCCCTGTTGCTTTATGGCGATAAAAGCCACCCTGATGCTGAGGCAGAAGGGGGATACTCAAGTTATAGTCCCTGCTTGTGTCCCCAAAAGCTGTGCCTACAAACGTGGGAGCCCCGGCGCTGCACGGCTGCTGCAGTGCTTCCAGCGAGGCTGCCTCTCCTAGCAGCCTGCACGCCTTCCCAGAGCCCAGGCAGGGAGGCATGGCAGATTCCCGGGAGCTGCCAGAGAAGCAGGTTCCCTTTTGCTTTGGGATCTGAGCGCTGCAAGCGGCGCTGGCGGCTGTGGGGAACGGGGACGCGCGTGGAGAGGGCTGAGCCAGCCTGGTGATCAACAGGGCTTCACTCCTGTTGAATTCAGGAGGAATACAGGACAAGGGGCTGATGTTTGTGTCCTTCTCTGCCACCACACATGCTCTTCTTCGCTCCAGATCTCGGTGTTCATAGATAGACCCCATAAACTGCAGCAGGACTTTAAATGGCTTGTGCTCCGCCCAGGGCTTAAAAGCGAAATGACGCCTGAGTTTGAAATGATCCCCCAGCTGCACGAACAGGAGAGCCAGGGAGGGGCCTTGGCGATGAGAAACCGGCTCCTTCCCTCCCCTGCCCTGTGCTCTTCCTCCCTCCTCCTCCCCCTCCTCCCTCCTAACAAGGGGCATGTTCTCACCAGGTGGCTCGGCAGCTCTGGCCACAGGTACCACCGGCCCATGCCACTGATGTAAATGGGTGTCTGGCCAAAAACCTGGATCAAAATGGAAAGGGAGAGCAGACAGAGATGGAGGGTGGCAGAGGAGCCCAGAGCCTAGCTGTTCTAGTTAGTTCCCACTACAGAGAAGGGCATCGAATTCCCTTTTAGACTTCTATCTCCAAGCTGAGATCCTCAGGTTTCCCTCATTTTTCAGCCTGTATGTGGTGTAGTCCCAGTATTCCTGGGGCCTCTAATGCCACAGACAGTTCACCTAAGGAGAGCTCTGAAAGGTCCCAGGTTTTATGGTGCAGAGTGGACTTACAGGAAGGTTCAAAAAGGTGTTGAAAAAGTCAACAAAAACATGATCTCGCAGCAGCCGCCCCATGTCCATGGAGGCTATGGATGCTACAAGGGGAGAAGAGAAAGTTATCTGGGCTTTGTGTTGCCAGCTGTGACATCAATGTGAGCCAAAGGAGTTTTGAGGGGGAATCAGCTTTAGGGGATATGTGGTACAAGCTTGTCCTGTGCACACATGGGAGGATTTGGAGCTGGGACAGTCTGTGAAATGTGTTTTGGGATGGGTGGCACAGGCTGTTTGGAAAGCACCTGCAGGTCCAGCAGCATGCAGGAGCTGGGAAGTTTGAATGGCAGCCTCCTAAGTAGCAAAGGTATGTGGTTCATAGAGGCTGGGCACAAATGTGGTGGCATCCATAGGGCAGGAGAAGGGAGGTGCTGTGGGTGGAGGGCACAAGATGTGCTTCTCTGCCTTACCAAGACACTGGGCATCACCCACCTTATCCACCCAAGACTCAATGCAAGTGTCAGTGCCCAACACCTCCCACTACCCTGTGAAGTTTTATTTAAGTCTGAAAGATCTGGATGTAAAAAGATGGGCTGGCATCAGCCTGCTGGTGGGTGGATGCCCTTGCAAATGTCCTCTTCCATGAAGGCATGGCTGTGTTACAGGGAGGACCCATATTTCAAAGCTTAATACTGTTTTTTTATCCCACTTTGTCCACCTTTTGGGGTGTGTTTAGAGGGCTAAAGCCCCTAGCAGAGGGTAACTCACCAGCAGTCATCATGATGGTGTTGTGTTCCGGTGCTGTGTTCCGAAGTGCCACCCTGATTGTGACACACATGTTCTGGTGACTCCTGGGGGGCTGCAGGGCTCTTGGGGACCACAAGGCTCTCAGCACTTCCCTCCTGGCTGTCCTCTAGGCCTGCTTAGCCTGCAGAGGAGAATACTGAGAGAGGATCTGATCAGTGTCTGTATGTGCCTGAAAGGGGGATGTCCAGAGGATGGAGCCAGGCTCTTCTCAGTGGTGCTGAGCAACAGGATGAGCAGAAATTGGAACAGAGGAATTCCCACCTGAACATGAGGAAAAACTTCTTTACTGTGATGGTGACTGAGCACTGGAACAGGTTGCCCTGAGAGGTGGTGGAGTCTCCCTTACTGGAGCTATTTGAGAACCATCTGGGCACAATCCTCAGTACTGTGCTCAGGCGCCCCTGCTTGAGCTGAGATGCTGGACCAGGTGATGTCCAGTAGTCCCTTCTGACCTTACCCATCCTGTGACTATGTGAAATGTCACTTTTTAAATCCCCTGCAGTCACACTTTGGCAGTCCTAAAATGAAACCCTTCCCCCCTCCCTGCTTGGGCAAACTTCTTGCCTTCAAAGCAGGTTCTTGGTGGCACCTTGGCACTGAGTGTGGTTGCTGTCAGTGCATCTGCTCAGCCTGGGATGGAAATTTCACAGGAGACCCCACTGTGTCTGCTCCAAACAGACCAACCCCACATTTCTTATCAGCTGTCTTGCTTCATCAGAGCTGGGCCTGAGACTCAACCTTGGAGAACCTCCAGTTGGAAGAGAAGGAGAAAAAGAAGGAACCCGTTCTTGCAGCAGGAGTGACCTGTTTCCCTGGCAGGAGGAGGAATCTGCTCCCCAGGTGGGTACTTGATCCTGCTCTTTATAATGCTGTGGTGCCAGACCTGGGGTCACCTACGGTCTGCACAGGCAGCAGAGGGGAAGGACAGTGTCCCACAGTGTCCCCACCTCACGAGGTGGTGCTGTCAAATCAGGAATGTGAAGCTGTTCCCAGCAGCATCAGAGCTCTGCATCTCAGCAAGCAGCTTGTGACAGTGCCAATGAATACAGGGACAGTTCCAAATTAATTGTGGAGCTGGTGCTGGGAACCCCAGGGGGACAGTGCTGGGCTACTGGCACTGGCACAGCCTCTTGGGGATGTATACTCACCTTCCTTCGGCCACAGCCCAGCCACATGGGCTGGTTACTGTGCCAAAAACCAAACTGATGTGGGCAGCCGTGAGCCACAAAACACCTGCTTGTCCAGTGGTGCCAGGCCCAGCTGTGGAAAGGAGTTGTGGAAGACCCAGGGGAGGAGTAGCTCTGATCATGGATCCATAAAGATTTATGCTGCTGACCCCAAGAGATGAGAGGGGGGCTAGGAATGAGCTGGAGTGGTGGCTGTCTCACACTTAAAAGACTCAAAAGTCCTCAGAGAAAGGTCATAATGAGAAAAAAAAAAAAACAACAAACATTTTCCAGTTGGCAACTGAGCAGATGCCCAGTAGGATCCTCAGAGGCTGGGGTAGCTCCTTGGGTGCTCATCCATCTCTGGACTGACCTCAGTGGGACTGTGATGGCTTCTGCCAGGAAAGGACTAAAGTTGTGAGCAGGAACAGGCCAACATGGTTACTGTGGGAGGGCACAGGGCCATTTCCATGGAGTTTCTCCCCAAGAGGAGACCCCAAGAGGTTTGGCAGGATGGAGTCTGCTCAGACTGCAGCTTCCCAGGTTTTCCCAAGGCACATTGTCTCCTCACAAGAGGAGCTCACATAAGCTGGGTGGCTATTTAGGAAAAACCAAAAAGGTTTTTAAAAAGAAGTGGACACATGAGCACAGCCCAGATTTAGAAGGAACCTTGGAGTGGCTGGACTCCATAAAAAAGGTAAGGGCAGAGTTGCAACATCAAACACATCAGGAGGGCTTTGCTCCCCCCTTGCCCCAGCCTCAATCACCCATTTCCCCTGTCCCTGGCGTGGGGAGCAGCCCTCCCTTGGCAGACCTGAGGTGACCAGTGGCAGAGTCTCACGTTCCCAGGGCAGAGGGGATGGGGCTGGGATTTTTATCCTTGCCCAACATCAGTTGGCACTGCTCCCCATGGTGGCAAAGTCCAAGGCTGCCCAAACAATATCAGCCTCACTGCCTGTGGTCACTGGCCACTCACAGCCTCCCCCAGCAGCCCAGCCTGTGCCTTTTGGTGCCATCAGGAGGGTGGGGGTTGTTCCCCCCCACCCCAAACACCTCAGCATTGCTTCTGGTTCTGGCTGATGGTCTGGAGCCCCAGCAATCTGGGAAACTCCAGCCTGTGTACACATAAGTATTATATCCCCACCATGAGCTTTTCGGGGAAGACTTGGGATTGTTTTCCCCCTGTACAGCCTCATCCTGTTTTCATATGAATAGTTTATAGGACATTGGGCCCACAGCACCTTAAAACTGGAGTTGACCAAGGCCTGAGGAATTCCAGTTCAGCCTTAAATATTCATTCCTTTCTTGAACATATTACAATTACTTTTTATATGTGATTTTCATGCTCAGTCTCCTGAGTGCATAAGATTTGTTTGCTCAGCAAGGACAACACTGGTGCTCCCTTCAGGAGTATTTTTGAGCCTGTTGCCATCTGTCTGTGGTTTCCTTGCTTGGGACTGTCCATGCAGGCTGGGCTCTGTCTTTTACACCTGACAGCCCCTGTGGCAGGCTCTGCCTTCACTTATCTCTCCTCCAGCTGAAGCAGAACCACTGGTATAACCTTATCCGAGTGTCTGGGGCTGTTGGCTTCAGCAGCCCAGGTTGTGTTGTGGCAGGACAGGGACTTAATTCAGCCATAAGGGAGGGACATGGGCAGCAGCACTTTGCTGTTACCTTTTATAATTTAAAATGTCAGGCCCGGATTCACCGCTTAATCCACTTAGGCAGTGGTTTTAGGATTTCTGTACTCTCACTTATGGAGCTGTGAAGTGTGTTAGGCTGAAATTAATGTGCCAGCCACAGCTAACACAGCCTCAACCTGGCTGGGAGTGTATTTAACAGTGTGAACAGTGCTAATAAAAAAAAAAGGGGGGGGGGAGGAATCCCAACAAAAACAACCCTGCCAATCAATGCACAGTGTGACCAACTTTCAGCTTCAGGGAAAAGTCATGTGCTGAGTTCTCCCTGGGATATTCTCCACTCTTGTACAGAACAAACTGAGCCAAGCAATTTCTAGGTCTCAAATCTCACCTGCCCCTGACGTTCTCATCTTCCAGCTTCCCCCCGGCGCTGTTGAAGTTGAGCACGTGCTCGGGGAAGGCGCTCGGCCCCGTGCAAAGTCTGTGGAGCACAGCCGGCAGCAGGTAGGGGCTGCCTGCCGGGAATGCCACTGGATCTCCCAGAGCAAGCAGGGGGAGCCGTGCAAAGGGCTGCTGGGGCATGGAGCAATGCCATGGGCTCCTGGGAGGGATGACAAGGTGGGTGGTGGGCACGGGGACAGGCACCCAGGTGGCTGAGAAAGGGGTGGGGAGGGAGGTGGCAGCATCTGGGGGGTTGCATGAGGCTGTCCTGGGTGCTGTGCCCCAAGGTCCGTCTTCCCTCCGTGCTTCCTGGTGTGTGGTCTGGGGAGCTCCATGGGGAGGGAGGTTTTTTTTTTCCACTCTGCATGTGCCTCTGCACGTTTTCACTTATTAATTTGCTTTCCTAAATTGCCCTTTGGTGCAGCCCAGGTGATCTGCTCTGGAAAGCTGAAAGCCCTCTGGCCACCAGCCTGCAGCTACCCTTGACCCTGGCAGCATCTTCAAAGGGAGCATGGGTCTGCTGCGGAGCGTGCAATGTTTGCTCACAGCCAGGGCCAGCAGCTACTGCCTACCTGCCTTGGGGGGTTTCGTCAGCCTCCTGCAGCACTCTGGGGGAGATCAGTTGGCCACTGCTGCTTGCACAAGGTCAGTCCTCCCAGTGCACTCATTCCCCCACCCCACGGTGAACTCCCTGTCCTCAGTCACTTTGGAACTAAGCACTTGCTCAGGCGTTAGGTTGATTTTTCCAGTCCTCCTGTTGTTAATCATGGGTAAAACATGCTGCATCTCCAGGTCTCCCAGCCTGGGAGCATCTTGGGAGCCCACCAGGACGCACTGTCATGGGTCCAAGCAGAGGCAGCTGTGCCCAGTGGTGGGCAGAGATGGAGGTGATGCAACATCAGGACACCCAGCCCATGGCTGGTCTCACTTGAGTGTAGTTCAGTTCCTTATGTAGAACCTCCTAGCCCAAAGCACTTCCTTGGATGGCTCTGAAAGTGGTATAGCTCAATTTAGGAACGAATTGACTGTTGGGCATGGGGAGAGGAGAGATACTGAAGATGTTCCTGCTCATTGCAGGGGGTTGGACTAGATGACCTTCAAGTCCCTTCCAAAGCAAACCATTCTGTGATTCCATGATGTTATGCCCATCCCTCCTCCCTCCTAGCTGTACCATTGCTGGGGCTGGGGCATTTTGGGTGTGTCCAGCTTCCTCCTGGGACCTAACCATCACAACAAAATGGGCAATTCCTCCTCCCTGTGTGACATCCATGTTGGGAAAAAAAAAGCATTCCTTTCTACTTCAGAATTTTTTTTTTAGTGCTGGTGAAAAACAAATGGCTATTTGGGCTTAGCAGTCCAGGTCTGCAATCTGTTGGGCTTGAGATCCCAGTATCTGTGGTGAGGAGCAACCCTTGGAGATATCCCCAGGGTGCTGGGAAACTCCCAGCATTGCAGGAGCAAAGCCATCAGCCACCTGCCCCAGGGCCTGAGCCACAGGGAAATTTCACATCCTGTCTATTTAACCCTCAAGTTGCCACCCTCCTCTTTCCCCCCCCTCCTCCTGCCCGCCCTACCCCTCAATGATGTGACCTGTCTGCATTTTAAGGCATTCCCAAATGGAGGAGAGGGATAGGTCACAGCAGCCCCAGCAAGGCACAGTGGAAAGGGAAGCCATGATCCTTTACTGCCTGGCTGCTGGCTGGAGTTGGAAAAGGGCAGGCATGTCCCATGCTACCTGTGAGAAACTCATCCTGGTCCCCAAACCTTCCCAGGAGAGTGCAGGGACCCAGCTGTGCCCTGTCCCTTGGAGGCAGCAGGCTGCAAAGTCCAGCCTGCCCGACCCTTGCAGCTCACCAACCTCACAGCTTTCAAACCTTGGCACTTCTCTCAAGATATATAACTGTGCTGGCAAGAAGTGCCGGGCCAGGCAAATAAAGGTGTTCCCACAAATTAATAGGAGGAAGAAGGAAAAGCCTGTGCCAGTTGGGATTCGCCCCTGGAGCAGGACATTGTCTCACCCTCTGGCTGCACGTGTGGCACAGGGCCCTTTGAAGACGGATTTAAATCTATTTGTGGGTCGTGTCACCTGTTGGCACCAAGCCCTCCCCAGCTCCCCGAGGAGGGTTTTGTCGGCTACAGCGACCGTCACTGGAGCACGCAGCTGGGCGAAGGCACAGCCTGAGCGCGCTTTCCCCCAAAAAACAAAAAGCCAGGCTGGAAAGGGAGGAGGGGAAGGAAAGCAGGCGGTAAACAAGCCGTGTGAGCCCAGCGAGGCGGCCCCGGAACGCTTCCCGGGAGAGGGCGCTGGGTCCGCGGCTGCCGCTTCTCCGCTGGCTCGTAAACAACTTGTGCAAGGTGAGCACAGGGGCTTGTGTATGAGCCAGCCACCAAACCCTCCCGGGGCTGGCAGCTCCATCCTCCCACCCCCGCCATCACACCCTTGCCCACCCTGGGAGTCTCTCCCAGGCTGAGGTTTGCTGCCCGGCATGGATTTTTGGGATGGAGAGGAGATGTTTACATTGCCAAGCTGCCTTCGCTCCCCACTTCCCTTCAGGGTTGGCTGGAGCTGCCTAGCCCCGAGGCTTGGATAGCACGAGGTTCAGCCCACTGCACAGAGGCTTCACCTGGGCTTATTTGGAGCCAGGTCTGGTGGACAAAGTTTGGGAAATTAACAGGTAGCAAGAGTAATTCCAAGAATTTGGAGCTATCGGAGCTTTCAGTGTCCCGATTAAAGAAACACTCAACAAACCTAGGGAAGAGGCTGAACACTGCTTTACGTTGCCTGTGGCTTGACAGCTCCCCTTTATGGGAGCTATTTTGGGCCTCGGCAGCAGCTCCTGCTCTGCTTCCTTTTGCTTCAGCTGAGCTGTTAGATTTGGGTGACCACAGCTGAACTTGGGCTGAACATGAGATCCTGAGCTCATTTCTGTGGATAAAATGTCACGGTTTTTTGTATGTTGAAACCATTTCTCTGTGCACAGGGTGCCCGAACTGGGGTGCTGGCAGGAGGCACTTTCTGGAGTGCTGAGGGGAGGTTGTTGGCAATGCTCGGTGGCTCTGCCTTGCCCAAGCAATTCCAGGAGGAGGAAAACACCTGAATTTCACCTTGTTCTGGACAGCCTCGGGGAATTACCACATACTAATGGCTGCTCCAAGGCGGTGGTGAGGAATGAGCCAAGTTGTCCCCCCAGGGAGGGTGGAGATCTGGCTCTTGAGATAGGCAATAAATCAAAGCGTGGTTTTAGCCAGCACTTCCACCTCCTCCCGCCTGAGGATCCGGTTCTGCCTGGCCATTTTCCCTCTGGATTCTGGCTGTACAATGGCTGTGTCCGCGGTAGGTTGGCTGTGATAGCCAGGAGGGAGTTTTGGTGCCATCTCCCCGAGGCTGGCGTGAGACAGAGCAGGGTCCTGTGGTCCCGTGGCAGGCGTGTGGGTGGCGTGTGCTTGGTCTGGGACCTGCGTGTGCCTTCAGCGTGTGCACACAGGGTGGCAGCTCCGTCTGCTCGTGCTGGCGTGGCTCTCCTGCCCCTTGGATCCGGGCTGGAAGTTGCACAGAGTTGCAGGAGTTGGGACAAGCGACAAAGCGGGGTGGAAAAATACTGGGCAGTGGCTGCGGTTTGCTGGGTGCTGAGTGGGTGCTCCCATGGTGGACCTGGAGGATTTCTCCTCCCTCGAATGACAGTGACGGATCCTGTGCCTTGGAGCGAGGGTCTGCAAATCCACGTGCTTGAAGCAGGCTGTGACCTGCTCCAAGGAGGAGAAGCTCTTGTCCCCCTCCTAAGAGTGGGCACCAAGCCAAAGCCTGTGCCCGGGGCTTGGAGCTCCGGTCCCTCCCTCTCTCCCCCCATTTTCCCGGGGCAGCCGGTTTCCATCCCTGCGAGCTATGCCAAGGCAGCCGCTAATGTAAACGCTGCGGAAAGCCCTGGATCCGCTCCCGCCTGCCCAGGGACACGCGGTTGTTTTTCCGATCGGGAGCGTTGTTAAAAAGACCCAAAACCCACCCAAACCCTCCACTTTCTGCCCCCTTTTCCCTCTGCTTTCTGCACCCACCCACCCCCTCCAACCGACTACGGGGCGAAGCGGCGGTGTTCCCCCCTTTGTCGGGGGCGGCCGAGCCGCGATGCCGCCGTAGCAGGAGGATGACGAGGAGGACGAGGAGGGAGGCGGCGTGGTGGCCCTGTCCCCCCTCCCGGGTCCCCCCTGTCCCGCCCCGCTGCCCAATCCGTGCGGCGGGGCCGGCGCTGCTCCTCAATAAAGGGGCGGCGGGCGCGGCCCTGGGAGCCGAGTGTGGGAGCCCGGCGCCAGCCTGCAGTCGCTTGCCGAGCCCAGGTACCGGCCCGGGGGGGATACAGGAACGGGGGAGGGGTAACGCTGGCCGCCACCCGCCGCAGTCCCCCGGGGACGGCAGGGGAGGCAGCCCGGGGGCTTCCGGCGGCCAGACCTTGCAAGGGAAAATTCCTCCTTTAGGGACGGGGAGAATTGGGGGGCGGGGCGGAAGTGGAAGCTCGAGTTTTCTGTTGAAAACATTCCCTTTGCAGTTTTGTTTGGTTGTTTGGTTTTTTTTTGGTTTTTTTTTTTACCCCCAGGAGGCTGTTCAGCTGCTCCTGGAGCGCAGGGACTCTCTCACTGCCAGGAGATGCACGCGTAGGGGATGTTTCTGGCAGGGCAGTGGGCGCGTTGGGAGCCGCAGCGGGGTGGGCTGAGGAGGGCTCATCCCGAGCCCCTCCGCAGGCGAACGGGATGTTGGAGCGACTTCCCAAGTCAGTCCGCATTTCCAAACTGTTGGCATTTCTAAGCTCCTTGGAAAACACGCATGGAGCCTGGCTGCTGTGGGTCAGATACGAATGGGCTGGCTGGCGCTGGGAGCCTGGCTCCCAGAGCTCTGGGGATGCTGCAGCCCCCACCGACTGGTTCCAGAGCCACTCCGGCCCATCCGGCCTCCCCATCGCTGCCTGGGGTACTCAGGGCTCGCATGTGCTGCCTGTTGCTTTTCCTGCTGCCCTGGGACCGGGCTTGGATAACCTCAGCCGGGCTGAGAAGGCAGCTGGGGCAGAAAAGCCCTCCTCGATGAAGCAGATTTATTAAGAAAGCCCTAGCTAAGCTTTCCTTACATTAGCCTTGCTCCGGAGCAGAATGTGGAGATGAAAAGTTCACATGGGGCTACGGACCCCTTTGGAAGTCTGTTGCACTGGTTTATTAGCAGGAGTTTGGGGATTAATGGGACTCTTTGAAGGGCTTCTGGAGTAGGGCTTTCCTGGCTGCTGGCATCTGCCTGAGCTGCTGTGTGTTGTCCCTGAGAAATGACATGGAACCACTGGAGATGGCAGCCAGCCCTGTGGCTGAGCTGTTTTGTGCTCCTCCCTGGACTGGGGGGCTGAAAAATGTGGGAGTGCAGGAAGGGCTCACAGCTGGGGCTGTTTCTGATTCCCCCCTGCAGGAACCCCCTTGTGAGGACTGCAGCCATGGCCACCTCAGCGAGCTCCCACCTGAGCAAAGCCATCAAGCACATGTACATGAAGCTGCCACAGGGGGAGAAGGTCCAGGCCATGTATATCTGGATCGATGGCACAGGAGAGCACCTCCGCTGCAAAACCCGCACACTGGACCATGAGCCCAAGAGCCTGGAAGGTGAGAGGGGAGGTGCAGGACTCGTAGTAGACTCACCAAGTGAAGGAAGGATGCCACTTCTCTCTTCCTATGGCAGAAGGATGGTTTTTAGGGAAGACATTCCTTCTCATGCCCTTTCAGTTATCTCTCCCCAGATACCACAGGGGAGCGTTCCCAGCTTTCCAGATGTGGAGTTTTGGGAAGGTGCCTGGGGTTGGGAGCCCATCCTTGGTGCTGTCCCTGCCGTGGAGGGGCTGTTGGCAGGGGTTGGGGGCTGTTGGCAGGGGCTCAGCTGCCCATTGACTCTCAAGTACTCGTTTTGGCCGGAAGTAGTTTGGCAGAAGAAAGTGCAGGGGAAAGAATGGAGCTATCCGGTGTAATTAAGAG
The DNA here is from genome assembly GCF_000738735.6 of Corvus cornix cornix. Taxonomy (NCBI): domain Eukaryota; kingdom Metazoa; phylum Chordata; class Aves; order Passeriformes; family Corvidae; genus Corvus; species Corvus cornix. The sequence goes on from NC_046338.1 coordinate 26,474,010, forward strand.
CTTGTGTCCCTCAGAACAAACAGTCCCAGCTTACACAATAATAGCATTAGGATTTTCCCCAGGTTGCCATGGAGCTGGCTGGAGACAGTTATGAAATGAAAATACTGTGTGTGACTGAGCAGAATTATCTTTTTTCTTTCCTTTTTTTTTTTTTCTTTTCCCCTCCCTCCTTTTCCCTTTGAGGGAGTGGTTGGCACAGCTCTTTTGAAATCTTTGTGCTTCCCATCCTCCCTCTTTCCCCCTGGGATATTGAGGAGATAACATTGCCTGGGTGGAGTTCTGGGCTTTGACCTGAAGGGCAGGGCTCAGCATAGAGGGGTGGATGAGGGGCCATGCTGGCCACACTCCCTTTCCATATGAGATTCCACCTCTATATGATTTGCCTTCTCACCTTCTTCAGGCCATGTAGCATGAATGAGGGTATTCCATGGCTCTCCTCATTCCCATAGCTGGAAGATGGCTTGTGGTCTGCCTTTCCCCAGCTGAGGGAAATGGGTGCTTTGCTCATCCCTGTGGTTGTTGTGACATGGGAAATGTTCTCAGTGCTACTCTGTTCACTCAGGCTTGGCCAGCAGCCCAGCAACTTGTTATTTCCCAGGGTGGCAGGGGAGTTTCACTCCTACACTTTTTTGCTGGCTTTGGGGTTTTTTTTGCTTCCCCCACTTGGAACAAAATCAGCTGAGCTGGGACTAAACCTATTGCAGGCCTATTCTCTATGAGCATCTTCACCTCTGTCTTACTGGAGGGTGGCAGGGAGCCCATCCTGGGGACTAGGGACCCTGGGTCACTGTGGCTGGTTCCTTTCTTTGCTCCAGATCTCCCTGAGTGGAATTTTGATGGCTCCAGCACCTACCAGTCCGAAGGCTCCAACAGTGACATGTACCTGCGACCTGCTGCCATGTTTCGGGACCCTTTCCGCAAGGACCCCAATAAACTTGTTCTCTGTGAGGTCTTCAAATACAACCGCCAGTCTGCAGGTGAATGAATGGATCTTCTCCCTTCTCCTGGTGAAGGTGGTGTTCCTGGGAAGGGGAATGGGAGACCTGCCCAAGTGCAGTCTGTGCCCTTAGCATGACACAGAAATAATCCCTGCTTTGAAAGTAAAGGGCAAACAAAGTAATGGACAAAGGGCTGGGCTTGGGATTCTTCAACACTGCTGGGACTCAAACTATAAAAAAGGTGGAAATGGAGAGTGCAGGTGCTCATGAGCCTTGTGTCGCTTTTCCATTCCAGAGTCAAATCTCCGGCACACCTGCCGGAGGATTATGGATATGGTGTCCAACCAGCACCCCTGGTTTGGGATGGAGCAGGAGTACACTCTCCTGGGGACAGATGGACATCCATTTGGCTGGCCTTCCAATGGCTTCCCTGGACCCCAAGGTAATCTTTCGGGAGCCTGGACCAAGTCAGGAGTGTTTGAATTGAACTCTGTGTGGTACAGCTTCAGGTGAGCTGAGGGATCCAAGGTGTTCTTAGAACCGAAGGTGGACAGTAGAAAGCGGGATATTGGCAAAAACTAACCATGAGATTAAATTTGTTACAGAAAGGCTGAGGTGGGGATTGGCCGCATCCAAATTTGCTGTTTGGTTTGTTGGTCTGGAGGGGACTTAAACTCAGGGGAACTTGCTCTCCATCGGTGTTCTGCTCTGCTAGTTCTTCCATGAGAAACAGATATTGGGATTTTTCCACACCCCCCAAGCCTTTGGAGAGTTCTCCCCTGTGCATGCTGAGTCTTCACTGAATGTCAGCGTTTTTCCCTGTGGAGACTGATGTTCCCCTGTGCTGTTGCAGGTCCATATTATTGCGGTGTAGGGGCAGACAAAGCCTATGGCAGAGACATTGTGGAGGCCCACTACCGAGCATGCCTTTATGCAGGCGTGAAAATTGGAGGAACCAACGCAGAAGTGATGCCAGCCCAGGTACATCATTCTAAGATGCCTCATGGAGTGAGAGAGTAGTATGGAAAAATCCCAGGCCACAGGAGCTGTGTCTGCCTGCTCTGAGCTGTGTAGCTGTGCCGAGGATCAGGGGGTGGGAGGTGCCTGTCTCCACCCAACTGAGCCCCTGATGCCTCCTCCCTTGCAGTGGGAGTTCCAGGTGGGACCATGTGAAGGGATTGAGATGGGGGATCACCTCTGGATTGCGCGCTTCATCCTGCACCGGGTGTGCGAGGACTTTGGGGTCGTGGTGTCCTTTGATCCCAAGCCCATCCCTGGGAACTGGAATGGTGCTGGCTGCCACACCAACTTCAGCACCAAGAGCATGAGGGAAGAAGGAGGTCTCAAGTAAGTGTTTGAGTTGTTTACTGGGCAACAGGATTTTGCAATGCTTTGGATGACACAGGAATTGTTGCTCTGGTGCTTGGCATGATATCTGAGTCTTTCTTCTGGATGGGGTTTTTTTGGTTGTTTGTTTTTGTGTTGTTTTTTTTTTAATATGTGTTTTTTATAGTGATACATTCTCATATTGATGCTTGGTGGGCAGTTTAGCCAGCAGTACAGCTCAACCACTGCTGGTGGAAGTACAGGCAGCCAGGATGCGACTATCCGTAACAGTCTGTCTGGTTCCTGACCTGCCAGTACTGGGAACAAACAAACAAACTCAGCACAGGCCATTTTTTATTATTTCTTTATAGCCATGATGAAAGACCATTTGTTTCTGTCTAGGCAAGGCTGCCATGTTTTCTTAAAGATCAACATCCTAAAAATGCAAACCCTGAGTTCCTGTATGGGACTGGTATGCTGAGTGCAGCCAGGGATCCTGTGTCACTGGAGCTATGTGGAGGGATGCATCCTGGCAGCTCTGTTTTCTTGCCTTAATCTTAGTGATGCCCTGAGATAATGGGACAGCCCATGACTCTGTGAGCTTCATTAGTAGAAACTCCAGTGTTGAGAGATCTCTGCTCTGAGAGCAGGTGAAAGTGGGAAGTTTAACTGGTGGTGTGTCACAGAGAGCACTCCCTAGGGAGCCTGTGGGATTTGGCCATGAGGATTCTTTTCCTGGGTCAGCAGTAGGAGTGGAGAGAAACCCTGTGTTGGGATGAACAGCCAAGTGGGTTGTGGGGCACAAGGCATCATCATGAAATGGCTTGGGGACAGCAATTAATCTCGTGTCACTTTGACACAACAGTCCAGAGGGGTTCAGCTCATCCTGTCCCTCACTTTGTCATCACCTGTCCCTCCCTCCACAGGCACATCGAGGAGGCCATTGAGAAGCTGAGCAAGCGCCACCAGTACCACATTCGTGCCTACGACCCCAAGGGGGGACTGGACAATGCCAGGCGCCTGACAGGCTTCCATGAGACGTCCAACATCAATGAGTTCTCCGCCGGCGTGGCCAACCGCGGTGCCAGCATCCGCATCCCACGCAATGTGGGCCATGAGAAGAAGGGCTACTTCGAGGACCGCCGGCCCTCTGCCAACTGTGACCCCTACGCTGTGACAGAGGCCCTGGTGCGCACGTGTCTCCTCAATGAAACTGGGGACGAGCCTTTTGAGTACAAGAACTAAGCAGACTTCGCCCCACAGACACCGCCTCCCCTCGCACTCCCCACGCCCCTAAACTTCCCTTCTAGATGTAATCCCAAGGGTACAAGATAACATGTTTTGTGTCTCAGTAACTCTTGTTGTCTTGAGGTGGGGAGGAGGGCAGGTTTAGTTTTATCGATGTCTGTTTGTCATTGACTCTTCAGAAGATGAGAGGAGGACAGGGTGTTAGAGAATTTTTAACCACTGTTTTATTTTTTTGTCTAATTCATGTGTACATCGGATGGGATCCAGTGGCTTCCAGGGACAGACTGCACATGCAGAAAGCCAGTAGGAGAGGAGAAGGCTTAAAACAGAATCAGATTTGAGGTGTCAGCCCCACTGCTGGCTCTCTGCAGACTCATGGCTCTCTAAGGTTGGTGCCTTTCTGTGGAGAAGGGAAGATGGGAGCTGTGCATATGCTCCTGCCTGTGTGGGGAGATGATGGGGAGATCATCACTCTTTGCCCACTCTGAGGTTTCTGGGAATCTTCTGGCATTAAGTTCAGCATAGGAGCATTGAGGAGAACTCTTGGTTCTGTCACTGGAAGTCAACCGATCTCTGGCTCATAACACAGAGTGAAGTAGTATTTTTCTATTTAAATATAAAAACAGGAAAAAAAAATTATATATGGAAGTGTTTTTTTCTTAAAGAGATGATGTTCCAATGCCTCATCCAGCCAGAGCAGGCAGAGTTCTTGCAGATGCTGTTGGAGGCCTCCAGGTGGGACTGAGGGTGAGCTTGGAGGGAGACTCAGATGAGATTTGTTCAAGCATGGAGTGGAGCTTGCAGGAAGGGGTTCCCAGAGTGAAAAGCCTGCAGAAGCATTTGTCACTGTAACTCGAGTGGCCGTGACACGTTCAGAGTGAGAGGAAGGTGTCCTGAACCAAGAGTTGACTGGTCAACAGCGTTCCAGATAGAGCTGTGGGTGTGTCACCTGTCCAGCAGGGCTAGCATGTCACTAAAGCAGGGCTTTTGATAAAGGCTAAAAAAAAGAAGAAGTTTTAATTTTTTTTTCATAATGTTCTTAGTTTCTCCAACTGAATGGTTTTACAGAGACCGTTGATGCCACTGTTGTGGCCTGGTTCTCGCGGGCTGCCTGCCATCCAGCGAGGAGGGGGCTAGGAGAGGGGAAGGGAGAGGCCACCTGTCCCTCCCAGCCAGCCCTGGCACTCCCAGCTCCTGCTGGGGGGTTCAAATGTTCCGGGATTTTACGCTTGGGTATCTTAGATGGTGCCAGTTATATTCTGTTGCATTTGGACTTCTGCCGAATAGGTTTTCTTTTTTGTAATAAAAGAAAAAAAGAACAAAACCTTAAATCTGACTTCTGCAGCCTCTTTTTGTATGTGTGTTGCCTTCAGCATTTGAAAGGATTTTGGCTCTGATAGTGGGTAGATGTGGCTTTTCATTTGTGGGGTGTTTTGGGGGGGGGCAGGGGTCTTTCAATTCATGTGTGCTCTCCAGAAAATGGGAATTTGTCAGCAGTGGTTGGTTCTCTGGTGAGTGATGGTCCAGCTGTGGCTTGAATGGGATTCTTCTGGGATAGGAAAGGGTCTGGGCTTGTGAGTGTCTATAGGGAGGGTTATGGGGTTGGTACAGATGTTGTACATTTCCCCAGCCTCCTCCTCACAAGTTCTACAGGATATAGAAATCCTACAGAAAACAAAACTCCAGCAAACTTAATTTTAAAGGGGGCTTTGTGGAAGAAGACCCTTTCCTGCTCCTCCCTAAGAAAGAAAATGGGAGAGAAATGAGAAAATGCTGCTCATCCACCTTTGGCATAAACCTGGTCATTTAGGAAAATAACCAAGGCAGTAGAAATGTGTCATTTTGTTCTTGTGGTCCTTTATTGAGCTTGTGGTGCCATTCCTCAGCTCCCCAGGAGGTGATTCCTTCAGGAGAGGATGCTTTAACTATTCCCACCTTTAAATCTAGATTAACTGTACCTGAGCATCCTGCTGGGCTGATGAGGCCATTCCTGCTCTCACAATTTTGTGGACCAACTGTTTTCCTGCATCTCCCTTCTGGGGAACATTGAAGGTGCAGCACCTTCCTCAGCACAGTCCTAAAATTACCCTGTGCCTGTGCCCTGGTGGGGTGGGGTGTGACCAGAACAGAGGCAAAGTGAACACCATGTCCTTTCCTCCCATCCTGCCATAGCCACAAGGACTTGAGAGCTGGGGTGCTGCAGCCAAAACAAACCCAGGCTGCTCTGGGGTAACTCAGGAGCCCAGAAACCTCAAAGTTTTGTTCTGATCTGGGCTCAGGGGCAAGGCAGCTGCTGTTTCTTACGCCTTCCAAGAATATGTTACAGAGGAAAAAATTACACCTGAATTAAGAGAACTTTTCTAAAGGCATTGGCACAGAAGTAGGGACAAGATATGGTTTGGTTTTCTGTTTGTTTTTTTAAAGTTCCTGTACTTACAAACACTCTGGATCTCTGAGGCTGAATCTCTGTCCCTGCAGAGACTATGTCTTCCTGAGGAATAAAAAAATTGGGAAAAGGGACATGGCTCAGTTTTGGCCACTAAGCATCACCAAGGCAGGAGGTGCTGATGGGCAGCCAGGTTTTGTGTTTTGCCACAGAATCATGGAATGGTTTGTTTTGGAAGGGATCTTAAATATCATCTCATTCCAACCCCCCCGCCAATGGCAGGGACACCTTCCTTGGTTGGTTGGGTTAAAGTCTTTGGGATAAACAGCATCTCCCTGTGGTGTTTTGGTGTCTGTGAGGAAGATGCCATCTCCATGTTGTCCATCAGGCTGATAAGGGGAGCAGACATCAGTCCTTTGCTCCTCCAGCTGCCCTGAACGTAAATTTAGGTCAGAAGCTTGATGCTTAATGGTTCCTCCTGCTCTCAGCTGAGAAAGCATTTATCCACTCACTGCACAATTACCCAGCTGAAAACAAGGTCAGAACAACATTGTGCTGGGAAGTGGCTTTTCAGATCATTATTAAAAGTATAGGGGAAAAAAAAGATTATAATCAATTAGAAGGGGAAAAATTGTTTATTCCCTCTAGGCATTGTTTTCTGACTTTTTGCCTAGAGCCTGCTTGCTGAATCTGCTTTGTAGTTACCTAAACACTATTTCCCAGCTCTGTAGGGTAGGGAGGCCTCCTCTTAAGGCCACAGGGCTCTTACAAATTGAGCCTGAAACCCTCAGAATCTGAATTTATGTCTTATGTATTCATAGAAAACATTTTGACTTTTGATCTGAGCCTCTCAGGAGGAAGTGAATCCCTTTCTCTGTACTCACACATCCTTAAAATGTAAATAATGATATAGCAAGGAGAGTTCCCAAAGGGTTTGCTGGGCACATCCAAGCATCAGGAACTGCTCCAAATGAAGCAGACAAATATAGCAGCAGCTTTTTAAAGTGCCTGTTGGTTGTGCTCCCTTTTAATCAAACACCAGCTTAGGAGACAAGGCTGCCCCTAACCCATTAATATATCTGCTCACACACTAGGCTTTTCCCCACAACTGGATTTTAAGGCAATCAAAATAAGATTAGCCACAGCTCCCTTCAAATACAGCCTGGAGCATATGAGCTAATCAAGACCACACTTGAAACATTGTTTCATACTGGGCTGTGCCAGCCCATTTATTGTCTGGACACAAGGGATTTTCCCTTTCTGCAGAGCCTGGTGTGTCAGGTGTGGCTGCTTGGATTCTCCTCTCCTTTCACACTCCCAGAGTGCCCTGCAGCTGCTCCAGTATCCGCACTTCACTTCTCTTACTATGTTGTGGGGGGTTTTTAGTGCTATTTGGTCTTCCTCGATTACCTTTTTTTGGTAGATCAGCCTTCACATGCTTGCACTGCCTGTGGCTGAACACACCTCTTCCTGAACACATCTGGAGGAGGAAACAGCCAACTTAGGTGGGTCAGGATTTGCTGAGCTGTCTTTTGGATGCCCTTACCTGGGGGAGAAGAGAGGCAGTTTTTGTTGCTGGGTGAAACTGTTTTTATTTCTCCAAAACAAGTCTGTGTTTTCCCTTTTTTCCGGGGTGTTGATACTGGCCTGTGTGAGTGTCCTGCCTCTCCTTCTGCCTGTGGAGGCTGGGAAGGGATGGCCCCAGGGAGGCAGCCAGGCACAGACCACTGAGGGGGTGATTTGCAGAGCTCTGCAAGAGCCTCTGTTCGGGCTTAAAGCTCCTGTTATCAGAGCAGCCCTGCTTTGTTCTCTTGAAATCCCTCTTGGAGCTCCAGCAGCTCCTCCGATGTGGGGCCTGGAGAAGTCCCAGCTGAGATACACACTTGCAGTTCATCAGCTGATAAAAGCCTTAGGAAAAGTGGCTGGAGGTGCTTTGTCCCCTCAAAGGAGGCCAGGGCATGCTCCGGAAGGGTGCTGGAGACAGGTCAGGTGTGGCCAGTGGGTAATTTCTTGTGTGACCCCTTTGAGCAAAGTGGTGGAGCTGGGAGGGGACTCCTGCCATCACACACATCCATAATTCAGGTTCAGTTGAGCCGGGATTTCATCCCACTTGTTCAGTTACTGATTAAACTGAGGATAGCTGCTTAGGAAACAAGTGGGAACTCTTGAAAGAGAAGATCTCCTTAGGTCTGCCTGGCTTCCCCAGCCAGATGGATGCAAAGTTACACCTGGGCTGGCTCCTGAGTGGGTCCTTCACCTATGAGTGGTTCTCCAGGCTCTCCGGATGGGATTGACAATCTATTTGCAGTGCCTGGTTTCAACATGTCCCACGTGGACATAAATTGAGCTCTGACTCTTTGCTTGCTGATACAGGGGCCAGTCCATTTGTAGGATCTGCTTTTCCTGAGGCCATGCAGGTTATGAGAGATACCAGTCACTGAGTGATGGCTCATCTGGATGCCTAAAGATGTCACTTGTGAATTGCCTGGTTCATGAATGGTGACCTCAGCCTAACCCCTTGTGACTCCACCCTGAGCCAGTGCTGGCTGTTTGGGGACTCTTCCTCCTTTTTGTGCAATGACCTCTGATGGGAACATGTGGAGAAGGGCTCTGGGCAGACATAATCCTGCTGCTCTCTACACTGAAGTCTCCCCAGGAGCTCCATTCCCAGTGGGAGATTATGTGGGTCAGATCATCTCCAAGCTGCCTCTGGAGGTGTCTGTGTTCAGAAGGAATGGGATTTGGGGCTGGGTGCTTCTTGCAGGTTAGCCCCCCAAAACCTGCAGTGGTTGACCTCAATGGGAATCTGCTTGACTGAGGAGAAACCCAGGGTCAGAGAGGTAAATTGGGAGGAAAATCCACATTCTGTGACTCCAGACTGAACACTAGGACTGCAGCTCTTCACAGTCTTGTAGGAGGACTGGACCGTTCTCCCTCACTGCTCCCTTCCTTTCCTTCCCTGGTGAGATGGTGCAAGGTTGGGGTAGCAGTGCAGGGGACAGCAAGGCTTTACCTCAGCCAAAAAATGTCTTTCTTTTTCTTTCTTTCCTCCCATCCTGGCCTGCCCACAGGCTGGCATGGCTGTGCTATTTTGCTTTCATAAGATGCATTACGTAAACAGAGTCTTGAGTGGGGATGCAGTGCCAGCTTGGACTCCGCAGTTGGAAGGAGCCACATTCCTCAGCACTGGGTTTAATCCCTGCCTCCAGTCACAGTTGGTTTGCTAAGAGGAATCTGAGGGCTGTGCCGAGGTTTCTAATCCCTTGCCCCAGGTGGAGCCAGCTTGTTTGTACGGGAACCCTGCTCTCTTTTGTCAATAGGTTGTGCCCAGGTCTCCTCCTAGCAAGCCCTTTTGAGGAGGGTTGGCCCAGGCATGCACAGCACACCTTGGTACCCTCCTCTCCTCCCCTTGTTTGCTGAACTCTCTGTGCTCCTTGGCTTCTCTTTCACTTGCTCAAAAAGGCTGCTGAGGGAGGAAAATGGAAATATCCCAGCCCCAGAAAACAAGGGCAGAGGTGGGTTGCCAGACTGGTATGGAAAACACAGCCTGAGAAAAACCACATTGGTGCCAACAATTTCTCCACCTGTCCCAGCACTGACTGCGTCCCAGTGTCCCATCTGTAGGACATGATTCCTGTCCCACCAAAACCCTGGAGATCATGAACCCAGGGATTCTGTGGCACCATCCTGGCTGGGTGGAGGGTGCAAGACAGCAATGGGTGCTTGGCAGGGTGTATGGTGGCTCCTCAGCAGCCTCAGCCCATTGCCTTAACTCCCTGCAGTTGGGATTGATGATCTTCAGGACCCCATTTGGCTGGGCATGGGCCAAGTGGGTTCAGAAGGAAAGGTCTTCACCCTCCATGCAGGTTTGAGATGAAGCTGATAGCAGCAGTGCCTTGTTTTCATGTCCTGTGGATGGATGAGACACCAGACTCCACAGTTTTTGCTGGCAGTTTCCCCCAGTGTCAAACGTTTTTAAAATGAGAAATATTAATCAGACCCAGGGTTAGGCTGTTATTTCTCATCACAAATCTGTGTGGCTCAAACCCATCCATGGCTTGTGGAGATGCTGAGCAGCTGCTGAATTCCCCAGCTGCCTCTGTCCTGAGCAAGAGCCTGTCCAAAATGCCTAAAACACTGGGAAAGCAAGGGAATAGGAGCTTCCTGGCCTACTGAGCTGGATTCTGGCAAGCATGGTGGCCAGCAGGTATTTGGAAAAAATCTGGGACCATTTGCTTCGACCACAAACCCCAGTCTATCCAACGCCTCTCCATGTTTAGGGGATTCTGAGCAAGCCCCCAAGTTTGAGGTGGGAATAGACATGCCCAGGGCTATGTTGTCCAGATGCCATTTCCATTTAGGAAGCTGCCTGGGAACAGCTGGGCTTAGAGATGGGCTTAATCTGAAAGTTGGAGGCCAAGGCTTCAGATGGCTGAATCACCAAAACCTTTGCACTTGCTCTGAAATACAAGATATTTTCAGACCATTTTCCACCCAGACAGAAAACACATGCTGGGTGATTAACTGGCTCCCTCTTTTCCACCTCTCCTTGTGGCTAGGTCTCCTGGCAAGTTCTCCATCTGCTTTTTAAAATGCTTTCACTTTAAAAAGGATGCCTTCCCTCCTGGCAAAGGCCCATGCCAGTGATCAGTGGGTGACACTGCCACTGTGGGCTGTAGCCCTGTGGGGAAGCATTTCATTTAGAGAATAGATTGCTTTGGTGTGGAAGTTTTTTATCTGTAATCTTGCTAGGATGAAGAAAACTGCTTGTAGAGGCTGGCTGGGGAAGGAGGTGGCCTCTGGAGTCTTGGAAGGGCTGTCCCTTGCACCACTTTGGCTCTGTGCACAGAGCAGGGGGTGTGCCCCATGTACCAGGAGTCAGGCACACTCCATGGATGGTGGTCTGGGACCCAAGAGCATCCTAGGAACTGTGGTATGCTAGCAGTCTGTGCCATGGAAGCATCCTGGTCAGAGCAAGGGGTTCCCTCTGGGTTGTTTGGTCTCTGTTTTCATGTGGAGGGAGAAGAGCTGGCAACCAAAGTGTGAGTTGTGGAGCTCCTGCATGGCAAACTCTGCTCAGACCTCTCTGAGCATGGTTGGGATAGCTTAGAAACATCCCAGGATATAGGGCAGTGTCCAGGATGCCACAGAAGGTGTGTGACAGGTTGATACAAGCAACAGAGAACAGTAGGGGTTAAATACAGCCTGAATGGTGCTGCTGCAATAGCAGAGGAGCTCCAAGTCATTCTTGTGAGCCAGAGGGGTGGCTCCAAAGCCCTCAGGAAGGAATTGGCCATTCAATTTGACCCTGCAAGTCGGTAGGCCTGAGTCTGCCTTGTTCCTCCTGAAACAAAACACAGCCCTTTTACGTGCTGTGTCTTGCTAGGAGCTTGCTGGTTATCTTGGGCACGAGAAAGTCATGGAACTTGTAAGATGGGAGCTTCTGCTGGGAGAGATGGTCTTGGCAAACTAGGAATCTCTCTGCAAAGGTTGTGGTAGGGGGATGGCAGTGATGCCACACGGATTCTGCAGGTAAATGGGATATTTTGGGTGGGAGCTTGTGATAGCTTTGCCTAAAGAGCTCTGTGAGATCCAGCAGCCCCCCCTGCTCATCTTCCCCTGCTTGTCTCCCCCTCCCCATGCAGCCAGTGGAAACTGCTCCCATGAAATCTAAAGCAAGCACTGCAATACTTGTCTTTTTGTTGTGAATAATGTCAGGCCTTTTTTCCACAAGCGCTATTGAGGCAGCAGCTGTATTTCACCCAGCTGGCAGCGCTCAGCGAGGAGATCAAGTATTCTCAGGAGAGCTGGGCCAGATCTAGGGCTGGGGAAGAGTAGTGCAGTTCTGGTTGGCCTCGGTGCTGCGCTGCTTTACACCAGCTCTGAACTGGGTGTTGGGGTTCCTCCCCCCTGGTTTGGGGTCCTGGGAGAGGGGACCCTTGGGTAGAAGCACGGGGTTTCCCTGCTCCCTGGTCACATGTGCCCTAATCCTGTTCCCCATTGGTTGTTTTGTGTTGCCCTGCGAGGGAAGGACCGTGCTGGTCCCGTGATTGCTCAGTTCTCCGGCCATATGGCTGGAGAAGGTTATAAACATGTATTATAGTATTGGCTTCTCGCAAAGTATTAAAGTAGATATTATATAATGTTAGAAATGCTTTTTGCTGTGTGGATGTAGTTTTCTCTCGTTTTAGCAAGAATGTTAGCAAGTGTGAGCAAGTAAGATAACCTCCAAGCAAGCAGAAGATGAGGCCCAAAGAGCTGCTAATCAACACTTTGTCCGGGGAACAAAAGGGCCCAAAGGCTACTCTGCCCGGAGAACGGGCGGCCAGGAGGGTCCGAGAGCCGCTATCACCGCTCTGCCCGGGGGGCAAAGAGGCCCAAAGCTGCAATCAGCCCTGACTGTCTGAGGAATTAAGAGATCCACCCTACCATCGACTCTTACCTAGCGGGCCCAACCCCAAGAATCAAAAGAAATAAAACCACAGGGCAGAAGACTACGCATGCTCTAAAAAGGCGGACCCAAGGAGTGGCCATGCAGATCAATTCCTAGAAAAGTTTTAATATTAATAGAGAGCAAACAGTAAAAATGGTATAAAAAGGACTCACCTCGAGCATCAGGTGTGCTCTTGGCAGAGTGCCAAGGCACCCGGCCATTATCCCTTTGCTTTATTTTATGTGTCTCTTATTGTCTTTATATTAAACTCTTTAAATTCTAACAGGAGAGTGAACCTCGTTTTTCACAAGAATAAAGATCTCTGAAACATGTACCAAGAATCGGTCCCTATTTCTTTTCTACAGGCCTCGCTGTCTATACATGTTGCAGAAATCCCTGCTGCAACAACTGGGCTCCCAGACTGGGGCTTTGGAGGATTTTGGGGAGGTGAAATAGTCGTGTGTGCTCAGGGGTCTGTGAGAGCAGGAAGATGAGGAGCTGGGCTGCTGCTGGATAGGATTTTAGTTGTGTGGGTCACTTCTTGTTGGGCAGTCCTCTTCTGAACCCAAAAAACCAGGAGCACCTGGAGTTCTGTGTGTGTTTCTCCACTCTGCCTGAGCATGCTGCCAGAGCAGAGCTCCAGCCCTGCCAAAACATCCCACGCTTCTGGGAAGTGTCCTCAGCACCGTGTGCTTGTCCCGTGGGATACACTGTGCCTCCCTCTGCCAGGTACCTCTGGGCAGGTGCCAGCCCTTCCTCTGGGCTCAGGAACAGCTCGTTTTGAATGTCAGTGCCATGGGAAGCAAAGAAAGCAGGAGCGTATGTGCCCATGGGCACTGCTGGCCCATCTCCCTGGCATGGGCAGGAGTCGTTCCTCTGTCCTTGTGCTGCTGGACCTCCAGCATGAGAGGGACCCTCCTGCCAGCCCCATGCTCTGCAGGCCAGACCCCCATCCTTTGCACAGAAGGGTGTGGAAGAAAAGTTTAAAAATTGCATCTCTCTTGATCCTCAGTTCAACCCCTGTCCCTCCGCTCTGTTTACCCACTAATGGGTAGCTCAGTGTGGGAGTGGGATGGAAGGTTGTTGGAGACAGGAGAAGGCTGCAAGGCAAGGAATATGCTCAGATGAGAGGGTCTTTGTTTGTTTGTTTTGATTTTTTCTTCGGGCCATTCATTATATTCCAGTCATGAGGAAACATGTGACTTCTCTCTGTAAGAAAAACCTGGTATTTTTAAAAAATTTTCATTTTAGCTTATTTTGTGGGGTTTTTTTGTTTTGTTTTGTTTTTTGTTTTCTCTCACCTCCAGAGATCTGGTTCTTAGTCCTGAGGTGACCTTTGCTGTCAGAGGTCCATTCTTCTGCTACTATCAGTGATTTTCCCCTGCTTTGCACCTCCCTCTACCCTTCACTGAATAAACAAAAGCCTCTGTCCTGGCCTTGCCGTTCCCAGTACCTGTGGTGGCTGTTTCCAGCTTGCCAAATCTACAGGGATTGAGGTGGCTCCTCCAGAGGCACGTGGATGTGCTCTCAACACGTGGATGTGTCAACACAGCAGTGACTGGAACCACCAGTGACGGAAGCAGTGGGAGGGAGACAAAGGCATGGAATAAATTATGCCCCTGGATGGTTTTTGCTGCCTGACTTGGTAGCTCTAACCCAGGAGCTACCCAGGATTTATTGTCTTGCACATTTCTGCTCCATCCCCAAATTCATTTGGGTATGCTGGGCTCATGGCTCCCTTGCTTTTCCAGTGCTGTTGACATCTGCTGATTGCTTTCCAACCTTTAAACCAAGACAGAATGGGCGGAGGGGAAGACACCTCATTAATATTTATTCTGCCCTGCATCCTTCCCAACTCTTTCCCCTGGCAGAGATTGGGAGGAACATTACTTTGCTCGCCCCAGGGGTAAATGAGATGCTGTTTAATTGTCTATCACCACAAAGACAATGTTGGAATCAGGGGAAAGGATGCTGTGCTTGGCTGTCACTGCATGGCACTTGAGGCAGGATTCCATGTTGAGGCCGCTGCTCTGATTGATGTAGAGTGGGATTTGGGCAAGGTGCATTCCTCCTTGCTGTCTAGATATTGGATGTTCACAGAGGTCATTGCAGGGGTGGCTGGGCACAGGGAACTTCCTAGACAAGGAGGAGGAGGAGGAAGAACCACTAGTAACGAGGACAGGAAAAGGGTGAGCTCACTTCTACAGCCTGTCCTCAGTGGGAGGGATGAAATTATTAACCTGGTGGGAAGGCTGGGGAAGCACAACACCTGGGACAAGTCTCTGGCCTGCCACTGGAGTGAGTTCTTGTGAGCAGCTGGTTGTACACTGTAGTTTGAACCACACCAGCACAGAGAGTTCAACCCTTGCTTCATCTCCTACTGAACACACACACCTCCAAGCTGGCAGCAACCGCCCCTTCTCACCCAGCACATGCCCTGCTTCCCACTGCCATCCCAGAAATCAGTCTCACAGGATACACTGTGCCACAGCAAGGTCGTGCCCATCAGGTTTGGTTTTTTGGGGGTTGTTTTTTGGCATTTTTGTTGAGTCTGGTGCCATGTTGCAGGTGGTGAGACAGAACATTGTGCTGCAAAGCAGCTCTGTATTTAGAAGCAGAAGCGAGGCATAGGATGCATGTTTTTAGCATCCCAAATACATTGAGATCCAAAACAGTTTGCAGGGAAAACAGTTATTGCTATTCCCAGAGTGCCAGAGAAGCCTGGGATCTAACAGCCACATAATGGATGACCCTGATGGGTCCTGGCTTGGGTCCAGCTGCTCTCCTGGGACAGGGATGGGGATGGGCAGGAGCTGGGCTTCCCTGGGTGCATATTCTGGTGGGACAGACTTGAGCTTCCATCCCAGCCCAGCTCACTGTGCCCAAACCACCCAATGGTGCTGGGAGCAGCCAAGCGAGACTCAGGCAGCAAAGTCCTCCTCAAATAGGCTCTACTTTCCTTTTCTATGGCCCCAGCTGATGTTTTATAGGAGCTGCAGGTGCTTAATATCCAAGGGCTTTTTTTTTTTTCCAGGTGGGCTTTTTCTAAGCAGGGAGTTAAGAGCATGAACAAAGAACAGGATGATATTCTAAAAGTGGTCATATTTTGCTGTCCCTAAATGTAGCTGCTGTGCCAAATGAAGATTCATTTGTCCATGAGATTAACTCTAGGAAGAGGGATTGTAGCAGTGTTGCCCAATGGCTGCTGGGCTGGTTTTGGGTGATGGGCAAGGCAGTGTTTGTTAGGAGAGGTAAAACATTGTTAGACACTGGATCACTGGGAAACAAACAGTTCACCTGCTGGCACACGGGAAAGAAAACAAGAAGTGTGTGAGTAGAGACGTGGCCACCTTCAAACCAGCAATGTGAGCTGGCTCTGCTCCTGGCCCCTGGTTTGGAGACTTCTTGTTCCATCTCAAACATAAGGTGGATTTGGGCCAGCATCTCTTTGAGGCTTCCCCAGTTGTTCTGCTAGAAAATAATTCTTTCCCTACAGACTTTAAGGCCTTGGCACCTGTAGTTTATCCACTTTAACTTTCCTATGTAAACAAGGCTGAAAGATTCTGTGATTCTCAAAGAGAAGATGTGTTAGGTGCTTTTCACAGCTCCTCACCCCATGGTACTGGGTGGGATTTGAATTCCAGGGAGACCGGCAAAGATGGGGAAGGGAGTCTGCTCCAAGAGGGATTAATGCAAACCCCTGGTCGAACAGCTAGTGGCCAAACCCCTCCTGGATTGCTCCTGGCTTGCCATCTTGCTGGGGAAAAGCAGGGGTGATGAACCCGATCTGACTGTGGTGATGCAGCATCTGGGAAACGCTGCTGGAGGCTTTTTGTGGAAAGACGACCCCACCTCGTAGGTGTCACAGCAGGACTGGGGTGAAGCAGCGAGCAGGCAGGAGGAACAAAGCCATCTTTGTCACCGTGCCCTCGCTCTGCAGTGCTGGCCCCATGCCAGTGAGGTGCCTGGCTCGCTGCCGAGGTCTGGGGGTGGCTGGCTGAGCAGCCAAGAGCTTCCCAGAGCTGGAATTTGGGGCAGTTGCTCTCTCACCTGGAAAAACAACCTCTCTCCTGGCAGCAGCATAAAGGGGCTCGTAACTCCTGAAACTCCTGACGGGGCCGGCACCTTCCCTCCCAGCCCACCTTGGTGTGGTGGACATGCTCATGTACCTCTTGAGGTACGCCTGGCATAGCCCTAGTGGGCAGGAGAGTGCAGGGATGGCCGCGTGGCACAGAGCAAGTGGGTACAGGCAGGATTCCTCCAGGAGCAGGGTGAGTGGCTCTGCAGGGGTCCATGGTGGGTGGGGACAGTGCCAGCTCAGTATCACCTCTCTCGGCCAGAGATGCCCTTGGTCCGGCCTGTGCCAAACCAACCTCTGCTGTGCAGAGCCACCCCCTCGCCGGGATGAAGGGATAGCGCGGGGATCCATGTGTGTGGGTGTCAGCACTGTATCCTTTGCTCTGGAATGGGAGGAGATGGATCTCTCCGAGTCTAGCATGCACCCTTGAAAATGTCAAATTCTACCCAGGGAATGGAAAAATCCCACCCTTTGGGACCTCCCAGCTGCTTGTTACACCATCATGAAATCTACTTTAAATCCATGCCCTTGTTGGGGCAGGAGAGGATGAATCCCTCCACGTGTTTTTTCTCCGGTTCATCCCCCATTGCAGGGCAGGTGGGAATCACGATCTGCTGGCACACTCCCCGTCCCCTGGCATACTGTTCCTGTCTCACATTGCTGCTCCTGCTTGGAAAACCCCTGGGACTTCGAGAGTTAATTCTTCATCCCAGCTGCTTCCCTCCTCGAGCTCAGCAGGAAGAGGGATTGTGCTAGGCAAGGGGCACCACTGCGGAGGGGGAGGAGGCAAAAAAAAAAAAAAAAGCTTCTTGTTTAGACCTTTTACCTAATTTCCAAAGTTTCAGACCTGAGGGCCATAGCAACGAGAGCTGCCAGCGGTGTGATTGGAGGCAGCAGGCAGTGCTGAACTGCCCTCCCAGCTTCCCTAGCAGCATCCCCATGGATGGGACACAGTCAGTGTTGAAGCCAATGTTGGCTTTCTGCCTCCCCTTCCCCATGGAAAGAGCTCAAGGCATGTGGATCTGCGTGTTTGTGTGTGTAATTTTTTTCCCCCCAGCTGATTGTCTTTGCTCATTTCAAATACATTTTCCCTGTTTTCTGTGAGTTTTTAGGAAGTTCTTGGGCACTTGTGAAATCAGAGGGCACCCAGGGAGGGCTGTTCTCATGAAGACCTGTCTAGAAATAAACAGGGTGGCACAAACCCAGCAAGGTGTTGTGTGTATTTGTATAAACACAGAGAAGTGAGAGGGGGTGGCATTTTGCAGCTGCAGAACAGAGATTGAGTCCAGCAATACTTTCCTTTTTCTATCAAATAAGTCTTTGCAAAAATACCAGGGATTCCTGCAAAACAAAAGCAAAGACATGATTTGGGGCACTAAAAACTGCAAACTGTTCTTGTGCTTACAGCTTGCTGATTCTCCTTTTGGTTTTATCAAAGGAGCTCAACCATCAAGTTCCTCTCCAAGCACAGCCCATCCTGGGGAAACACAGAATCACAGAATATCCTGAGTTAGAAGTGACCCATGAGAACCATCGAGTCCAACTCCTAGCCCTGCACAAGACAGCCCAAAAATCCCACCCTGTGCCCAAGAGTGTTGTCCAAATGCTTCTGGACCTCTGGCAGGCTTGGTGCAGTCTCTACAGGGAAAAATCCCAATGAAACTTGGATGTGTTTCCCATGGGTTTTCTGAGCATCCACCTTTGGTGGCAGCATTCCCTATTATCCCTCAGTAGCACCGTAGAGCTGACAAGACATGGGTGGCCTCAGTTTCTGCAGGTCATGGAGATCAAATCCCCCCAGCTCTTCCAGAGCCAGTTTTTTGGAGCAGAATTGCTTTTCAATCTGCAGGTGTGAGCATTTCTGGCAGCACTGAGCCTGCCATGGCAGCGAGTGGTCATGGAGAAGAGGGAATGAAAGTGGCTAAGAGGAAAAGCATTTGCTAAGGAAAAGACATGGATTGTAGGAGCCACTGAGTTGATGTAAATCGAGCTGACCTGTATTCCCCAGATCTTCAGGATCACTCAAAGCTTCAGCAGAGCAGCTAAGCTTGATTATGTTTGTGTCATGGTTCTCTTGTGCAGCAGGCAGTGTCTTCCTTCCATCCCTCTTCCTCGATGAGCCACAGGCTTAACAAAATCTGTGCCTAAGCCACTCACTGAATCCACTTAATTCTCCTTACACTGGCACCAGGTTGTCTTTGTCATGGAGAAAAGCTTTCTAGCATAAAGCTGGCTGTGTTTCTGCTCTTCCCAGCTTGTGCATGGTGGTGTGGGGTTGCAGTTCCCTTTCCTGGAGAGGAGCACGTATTCCAATGGGATAGTATTATATATTTATCTTTGGATCTGAATTAGTATTTAGGAAAAAAGAAGGGTGATCTACTCCAGCCAAAGCTGCCTTTGTGTTTTCTGCTGTGCCCAAAGCTTTCTGTGCATCCCTGTAGCATTTGAACCCACCCAAGAGCAGTGAAACACAGTTCATCCCTAGGGACTTGTGTGTAGACAGAGGATCATCTACCCCAGGATTTTCATAAGCCATGAATTTGGGTATTCAGCTGTTTTTATTATCCTACTACACTGTATTAAAAAAATTGCTGAATTTTGCCATTCATCCTAAAGATCTATTGGGATATTCCTATACTTTGGTGCCCTTTAAATGTCAGGTTGTCTCTTCAGCCAGCACTTGTCAGCCAGTGATTCACCCCCACCCCTCTCCCTTCCACCTTATTTATGGGGTACTTTTAACACAAGGTTTGTGCAGAAAAGCCTTGGAAGCTTGGAGCACCTCTCTTTTTCCAAGGGTCTGAGCTGGCAGATGCATTTCCCTCACAGACAAGAGCAGGATGGCTCACTTGCACTCAACTTTCTGTTCTTCAGGAATCATTGGAATATGAATAGGATCCTTATCAAACCAGGTTCATCCAGAGGACAAGGCCATATGAATTGCTTGCAGAACTCCAGCAAATAAACAGCATTCCTCCTGATTCCTGATTTGCCCATTTTAATCCAGTGGCCAGCTCAGGCAGAGGCCACAGAGCTCAGCAGCAGGGGCATGACAGCTTTTGGCAAGTTCTGGACCATGCCCAGCTTCCCAGGTGGTGTGATCAATCACCATGGAAAGAACTTCTTTCTGGAACCTTTAAATTATGCATTTGGGAGGTAAAAACCCAGTGCCTATTCCATCTGGGGGTCTAAATGTAGAGGGGATACCTGCTGTGAGCATGGCTTTTTTTCCTTGAGGCCATTTGCTGTGCTCAGGTGATGGATCATGGTGATTAAATGGAAGTGAGGGCTTTGCTCCCTTCCCAGGTAAGGACTGGCATCCCAAAGTATGAGAGGCCAAAAGTCATAAGGTCTTTCTGTGCCCCAGGAAAAGCGCAGGTGACACAGAGCATGCCAGAGCTCTGAACACTTGACATCTCCCTCACTGCTGCAAAGTTCTCATTGTCATCTGCTTAATGAGGAGAGAAAAACTTGCAAGCATCTTCCTTTGTCTTAATGCAGTTTGGATGGCAAAAAAAGTGTTATTTCATCTAGGCTGCCTTGTCCAGCTGTCGCTGCTCTCCGGAGTATGTCTGGGGTGTTTCTCTGTCAGAGATCTGCCCCGTGGAGCACATCTAGGGGCTGGAGGCTAAGGGGCTGAGCTTGCAGGGAAGGAAGGGCATACATGAAGTTCATGTTGATGCTGGCCAGGCTGCTGGCTCTCCAGAAGGGCTCATGTCTGCACAACTTTAATCTCGGGCTAAATTTAAACACCAAAATGCAGCTTTTAGGAGCCTAGGGAATAGCCCATTCTTCGTCTCCTGTGGTTGCCTTCAGCCAGCCCTCCCTTTGGCAGGGAAGAAGCTTTTGTTTCCCTTGGACTCTGGACCAGCTTGGAATAAGAACACCAGCAAAACACTCCCTGCCCCAGCACAATGAAGCAGCGCTCTCAATTCCCAGGTGTGTGGAGGGGAAGTGCCCCGTGTGTCCCTTCCTGATGCTTCCCTTCCAGATGTGGAGTAGCAGGGAGCTGGAGACAGCTGGTGGCCAGACAGGAAGTGGGCTGAGGAGTGGACAGTGGATTTTTCCCCTGGAGACTCTGGAGAAGTCTGTGGCTGAGGGAAGTGGTTAGAGTGCTCTGCCATCTGTTCAGCTGGTTTGAAACAGCTTGAGAGTGCTCAGTGCTGCAGGGAGGAAAGGTGAGGATGCCTTCCCTCTCAGATGTGTCTGCATCCTCAAGGAACCCTCAGTCCCTATCTTCTCCTCAAACAGCTCTTGGTCCTCATAATTTCCTCCTGAGCATCACCAGCAGGGCTGGACTCTGTTAAAGTGCCTGCAGGCAGCTTGATGGGACAAGGACACATCCCCTGCTCAGTCCTCCTGCCCAGGGACAGGGGTCAACATGGAACCACCTCATGCACGAAGCCTTGTGCCAAGGTCATGCTGAATGAGTCTGAAGTGAGCTGGTGTTCCCTGTGGGATGAATCTGGAGATTGAAGCCTGTCCCCCTTGGAATGAGGTGGGAGTGCTTCAGGTTCACCTGAAAGGTGCCTCTTTTGGGCAATCCCCTGGGATTTGGGCAGCACAGGAAGGGGCTGCCCATGGGCACAGCTGCCTCTCAGGGTGCTGGTGGGTGATGCAAGCCAGGGCACTGCATCCCATGACCCAGGCTGGCTGTACCCACCCAGTGGAAAATTCCCCCATCCCATGGGCAATGTCCTTCTGCCTTTATTTTGAAGCAGCTGTGAGAGAGTGCAGGAGATAATAGGTGCTGACAGGGGCCTGACTGCTAATTGGGGTTTTGCCAGGGCTTCCATGATATTTGCAATTAAAGGAAGGTGGGAGTGGGTTGGTGGAGGAGGAAGATAACAGGACACAGTTGTGACAGAGAGACGGAGCCTGCGGAGGAGCTGGGGATGTCTGAGGAAGGTCACAGGGAGGGATTTTCACACTCAAAGCCAGAGATGGAGCCTGCGGAGGAGCTGGGGATGTCTGAGGAGGTCACAGGGAGGGAGTCACACTCAAAGCCAGCGTCGGGATTACTCACACCCATGACATCAGCCTGGGGGCCCTCCCAAGCTGACCTTGTGCTGCGAAGGCTGGGACAGGGTGTTCCCGGGTGTGGGATGGGGATTCAGACCCCGTACGGTGTCAAGGCTGATCCATCACCATGTGGCAGCAGTGCTGAGCATTGGGGGTGGTCATCTGAAATTTGAGGGTGCTCATGGCATTTTCCTGCAGTCCTGCAGGGGCTGTCTGCTTCTTCTTTTCACATCCTTCCTTCCCTTTCTCCTTTCCTCTCATTTTCATGCAGCAGTACTGACCACCCATATTCCAGAGCCCACCCAATGGGGTGGATGCTGTCCTGACCCTTTGGAAATCCAACCGTTCATTTACAAAGCTTTTTCTTTGCCCAGGTTGAATTTTCCACAAATCAGAGCAAATTTGAATTGGCTCTTTGTTTACAGGGGGAAAATGGACCAGAAAAAAGCCCAGGAGGTTTAAGTTAACTTTCAGCTTGAAGCTGTTTTGTTTGCCATGAAGGAATATGTGTCTCAACAAAACACTTCAGGGGTTTTTGCAAGATTAAATCTTGTAGTTTGTCTTCCTGAATGTGTAAAAATAACCCAGGGAAACCTTTGCCCTAGTGGCAACTCAGGATAGCTTCCAGTCTATCTCAAAAAGAAATCTGGAATAAAAATAGAAAGATTTGGACACACAAGACCCTCTGAAAGATGTAAACAATCTGTCTTAAGAAGGGATGTATTTAAAGCAAATCAGAGAGAAAATAGATCAGGAGTCCTGAGGAGGTGCTGGACATGATGCTGGAGGTCATAGGGATATTTCAGGTGGGGTACAAGGTAAAGCCCATCTGTGGGTGATGCTGTTCCCAAAAGGGAGGAACAAGAAATTATTTACACCAGGCTGTAAAGCCAGGGCTGTGCTGTGCCTGGCCATGGAGTGGTTCATTGCTTGATGCCAGTTATGGGATCCCAGTCCAGAACACCTGCAAACAGGTCACATGGATTGAGGAGAGCTTTGGACCAGCATCTGTGAGGATTTACTTCCCTCTGGCCTGCCCTGCTGGGATCAGAGGCATGGAGGGTCTTGGGAAAAGGGAGCATGAGCAAGCAAGTGGCTGGCTGTCCTAATGCCTGAGTTTGCAAGTGATGGTCAGACTCACGCCCTGTTTCATAAGAGGTCCAAAAACCATTTAGAGTGTCTGGACTCCAGGATTTTATTCCTTTATTCCACCCCAGAGGGGCTGTCTGGGGCTCTGGAGTCACCTGAGCAGCCTCAAAGCACAGGATTGGAGGAAACCCAGGATTTAACCATCCCCTTGGAAGACTGGAGACCTCCAGCATCTCTGGCATGCCTTTAAATTAAGAGATGGGAAAAATTAGAGGCAAGAGGAGGGGAAGGAGAATTTTAAAAAGGAAAGGGATCAGCCAGGGAGGAGGAGGGGAGCGAGGAAGGGGTGGCTGCTCCCTTACCAGCCGCTTGGGAAATATCGGCAGCAGTCACGTGAGGAGTTGTGCTTTTGGCATAAACTGCGTGTTTGTGCAGCACGGGGAGGGGTGTGAAATCACCTCCTGCTTCCAGGAATCCTCCCGGCACGGGATACACGGCGGGGAGCTGGTAAACATGAGACCACCGCTGGCCTGTAACCCAATCGGGTCCCTGCATCAGCTGCTCCCTGTCCGGGAAGCTCGCTCTCCTGGTGGCTTCCCGCGGTGGGAGCGCATGGGACAGCGTGTTCCAGGGCAGGGGGCATCACCAGCGGGGGGACAGGAGCGATGGGAATGGCGGGGGGAGCTTACACTGGGAGTCTGGGGACGGGGAAACTTCTCCATGTCAGGGTGCGTGGATATTCCTCGGGTGCAGCCCGGGTCCGAACCCTCTCCCAAAGTCAGGAACAGCCCCTTGGCCGAGGGACAAACCTCTCCCCCACGCTCCTCTTCCCCAGATCGGCGTCCCGGCGGCGGCAGGAGCTGTAGGTGACATCCTGCACCCATTCACAGATAACACCACTCCCTGTGCCGGCTGCCAGCGCGCCTCCAGCGGCTCCTAATCTGCTTGCCCACAAAAATACACCTGCCTTGGGCTCTCTGCCCCCCTCCCCTGCCTCCCGGGAGATCTTTTTATTACTGGGTGCAGGGAAACCGTGACCTCCTCTGCCTGCTGTCTCCTTTGGCTCCCTGCCCCTGGAACATGCTGGATGGGGACGTGCAAGGGGACAAAGGCAGGGCAGGTGCCAGGGCTCCCAGATGTGACAGAAGCAGGGTGGGAAGGGGGTTTTGCAATCACAAAACATCACATTAATTAAACCAGTGTCAGGCTTAGGGATGGTTTCTGTTAACGACATCCATGTGGGGACTGAGTATGGACGATCCCATGAGGGAGGAAGGGGAGAGCTGGAGAGGAAGAAATGGAGGTGAAATTAGTTGCTATGGAGCATAAAGTCAAGCAGGTGAGGATGGGAAAGAAAAGCTCTTGCTGCTGCTTTGGGATTTGTCTGAAGTGGCAGAGGAGGGGGTAGCTGGGGACAAGGACACCATAGAGTGTGATGATCTCGGTGGGTGGGGATGTGATCCCCATGGCACAGGGGACTCCTTTGTCCCCTGCACCCAGCCTGGCCTGCCTGCAGCAGGATGAGAGGGGCAACAGGATGGTCACAGGAATGGGAGAACCCAGGGGAGATAGGATGGGCTTGGCTGATCTGGCTTAGCAAAGCAGGGAGTGTGAAGGGCACACAGAACCTTCCTGCTCCTGACTTCATGTCCAGGTCTCCAGCACATTTGCCCTAATTTTCAGCCTTCAGCTTAGTTTCTTTCAGTCAGGGAGGCAGGGCCTGGCTGAGCACCCCTCTGCAGGACATAGGGTGGGTTTGGGCCACCCACTGCTTTGTTTGTATTTTTAGAGCATGCCACAGGCACTAGGTCACTGAAGTGAGTGAAATTCTACCCTGGAGCCTGGAGCAACTCTTCATCCCCATCCGTCTCCTCAGGGATGGACTGGAGTCAACAGCTGAGCGGGGGCTCAAGTGTCTTGGCCACTGCAGTGCCCGGCTGAGGCAAGGGACAAGGGGTGGGTGGGTGCCAGTATCTCAGTGGAAGAGCAAGGCAGTGGGCAAGGGACAGCCCTCCCACTGTTCTTACTCCTGGAGGAGTCCCAGGGGAGTGAGGGTCTGGTTCTGCCAAGCTGGAGACCCCACTGGTAGCACAGGGGGCTGTTGGTGTAAGTGGTCTCAGGGGGAATTAGTTTGGTGGGACAATAGGCACCCTGTGCTGAGGGAGCTGAGGGTGTTGGGATGCTGAGATGAGACTGGGACAAACTGGAGAAGAGTGCGGAGAAGGCCACCCCTACCATGCTTGCTCAGTGGAGTGATGAGTTGGCAACATGGTGAGTCAAAAGCTGAAAAGGGGGGAAAAACCTAGAAAAGGAGAATGTGTGGGCGCTTAATGAAGCACAGCACATCTCCTTGAAAACACAGCTTGGGTCCCTTCATCATCTCCAGAGCAAGTGATGCAAGGGAAGCATCTCACCAGGGCTCAGGCTCACAGGGAGTGAATCAGGAGGGCTGGAGTCCCACCTCTTGAGTCATTGCTAGCAGCACTGGCAGCTGCCCCTGCTCCTTTCAGTTGTGAGTAGTGATGGAGTCACAGTCCCCTTGGGGGGCCTCGGGGGAAAATCATCAATTTATCATCTAAGCCTGAAATAAATAGAGAAAGTCTCCCCTGGCATGCTGACCCTACCAGCAATTGTGGCAAGAGATGCTGTGGCAAGGAAGGGCAGCAAGTATCAGATCCCTGCTTTAAGGCAAGAGGTTTGCCTGGAAATTAGGCCAAGCAAAATGTGCTGGGAGTCATCATTTGAGAGCTCTGCCTCATGAGGTGTGAAATATCTGCCTTTCCTGATGATCTTCTAGGAGATGATTTTCTCTGCTTGAGCCACCCAAATGCTTGGCCTCAGCTGGTTCAGCTGGCCCAAGCACCCAGCAGTGATCAATCACACATTGCTTTCATCCAGAGATGCTCACACCGATGTGATTTAGCAGGACCAACATTCAAACCTCAGCTTGAACCTCAAAGGTGACAAGGATCCCCTGTGGGACAGAGCTGAACCCCAGGAGCAGAGGATGCCAAGCACAGTTTTTATTGCTGGAAACAGCCAGATATGAGGACTGGGGTCTTTTTTCTGAGCCATCACACAATTTTGGGTGGATTTTTCCCCTCTATACACAACCCAAAGTGTGCCTGCTCTTCCCTGTGTCGTACTAGCAGCCCATGGCTCTGCTCTGGGGCATCCCCTCCAGTGTTTTTTTTCCTCCAGGCCTTTTTCTCAGAGATCCACCCCTCTTTTTTCCAAACCAGGCAGTTGCCCCTAATAGCAAGCACCCAGTGGCCGGCAGCTGATGGCTCAGTTGCTTTGCCTGATGCACAAAACTTTCCACTTGTGCTTTTCATCTTCCCAGTGGAGGGAAGCGCCTGCTCTTCCTGGCCTCTCTCCTGCAGAAGGGAAACATCTGCCCTCCTGTGTTCAAAGTCCCCTCCAAAGAGAAGCCGAGGGTGCACTGACCTCATGGAGTGACTATTTTCCATGACATCTCCCTTCTGACATCTCATCTTGGGCTCTGTACCTATAGCTGACCCAGCTCTGGGTTTACAGCCAGTTCCTTGCTTCCCAACATGTCCCCATGCAATGTCACCCTCTGAAGGTTTCAGTGACCTCTCTGGACAACCCCCCAGGGACTCCTCTGGCCAAGGGGGTGGCTCCTGGGCCAGTGCTGCTCCCCAGGGACATCAAATCCCACTGGCTTGCTGTGAAGGCTTTTCCAGCATCTCCCCTTGCCTGCTCAGAACTCTAACATGCCTGTGGCCATGGGGTGATGCCAAGCCATCTGGGAAGCTGGAGCCAGCAGGCACAAAGCATTCGTGGGATGCAGGGAGGTTGTTTGGAAGTGGGAACAACTTGTCACCAGGCATGGGTGGGGGGGACACTCCCTGTCTCTGTCCCTCCTGCTCACCCAGCTGAATGGGAAGGGGTGGATGATCCAAGAGGTATTTTCCACCTCCAGCCTCTTGCTGTGTTTTGCTTGTACAAAGTCCTTCCCCAGACTGTCCTTCTCAAGGGGACAGTTGCATCTGGTGTCTATCCCCAGCAGGTCTGGATTTCCTGCACAGGTGCTGCAGAGCCCAGAGCTCTTCATTGTCAAGGTGTTTTATTTGCAACCATGAAAAGTCAGTATCTTTCCCCCACCATCAACTTTCTAAGACAAGGTGCTGTGGTCACTCTCTTGCCAGGGTTTTTCAAACCATGTGCCAGGTCCCAGCTCCAGTACAGTGTCCTGAGGGGGAACAGGGTATTCCATGACTTGGATTCCCTAGGATTAGACTCCTCCCACCCACCTCTTGTGGAACAGGGAGAAAACACAGAAATATTGCCAAGCATGAGGCACACCCCAGAAAGTGTCAAAAGATGCTCCCGTCAGCCTTGCAGGCAACCCTGTGGGGAAAATCACCCACGCAATTTGCTGTGAGCATTTCAGAGCCCTTTATTTCTGGGGCTTTATTTCTCACATACAGCAAAGGTGCCTCCTCAGGTGAGGCAAGGAGGACACCTATACCTGCCCTTCTGGTAGCTCCTCCAACAGTTTGTAAAAGAGAAACCATTGTTTCCCAGTTCTTCTGCATGGGAGAAGTGGTGTTTTCACTCTACTGCTAGAGTGAAAATCAATATTAAACATCTATTAACCTGGGTAGGTTTAGGGCTTCTTTTTTGGCTCCTCAGTAAGATTTTCTATTTTAAACAGCTCTCTTTTTGGCAGACAGGGAAGGTTTTTCCTCCTGCTCCACAGCTTGCCAGGTGGTGGCTTCACAGGAATGCTTCAGGATGCAGTGGAGAGCTTGGCTGGACCAGCCTGTGATTCCAGGTATTGTCCTGCACCTGCTGCAGAGCAAGTCATGGGCCTCCTCCCTCCATCCTGTGCTCCTGAAGCAATGTGTGTGTCCCTGGAAGATTCCCAGCATGGCTGTGAGTCCAGCACTCCCACACTGGTCATCCCATGTGCAGGGTGCTGCCCATGAGCTCTTTCACAAGAGGCTGAGCTCTGAAAATCCACGTGCCAATGGCACATTTTTGCACCTATTTTTGCACCTATTCTCCTTGGAGGAGAGGTGTGTCTTTGCTCTTGAGCATGTGCTGTGCTCCTCTGTGTAAAACCCATGTGGATCCCTGCTCCTGGGAGGATGCAAGGGCTGTGCATCCTACCTGAAGGTGACAGCTCAGTGTTGAGGAAATGATTCTCTGCTGGAAGTGCCTGCCTGTTGGACTGGGCAGAATTTTGGAGGTGGGGTGTAGAATCATATACTGGAGGTTAGATGTATAAACCTTGGCTTTCCCAGAGGCCTGGGTCTTCCCTGGGACTGCTGCTCTGCCTCCTCACATTTCTGGGGAGAGGAAACTGCAGCTAACCTCACCACAAACACAAATTAGCTGAGTTTTGTTGCTTTTTTTTTGGGTTCCATGTGTTCAGTTTGAACAATCAAACATCTGTTCCCGAGCCCAGCAGCTGGACCAAAATGAAATGACGTTAGCATCAATTATCCTTCAGGATGGGGAGGCTGCCGGGAGAAGGATTGGCGCAGCTTTCCTCAACACCGAATAACAAACAAGAACAACAGCTTGACTTGGTGGCTCGTGTGTTCCCAGAGAGCTTCCAAACCCTCCACCTGCTCCAGCCCTCAGGTTTGGGGTGCCAACTGCTGTGTGTCACTGCTCCGGGTACCACTGTGAGGTAGAGTGAGGGAGATGCTTTTGCAACAATTGGGGAATAAACCCCATTTTTGGTGTCTTGGTTTATGGCTGCTGTGGTGGGGGAGATTTTCCTGAATGCACCAAGCATATAGGGATTTTATGGGGGGATGGGGTGGGGTGCAACCACTACTTGCAGAGCCAGCACGAAGAGCCCCAGCCTGTGGTGGGTGCAGGCAGCCAGCCCAGAGCAGAGCTGGGGTTCACAGAGGGATGGCATGATGCAGAATCACGTTCCCTGGGGATAGAAAGGGGGCATTAACAGGGAGAAAAGGGGGAGCGATGCAGCACAATGCCTGTGATTTGTTGGCAGGCGCGACCTCCAGTCCCTGGCAGCACCTCAAAGCAGCTGTGAAGTGCCAGTCGGTGGCGATGCTCCGGCGCGTGATGTGGGGCGCCTGACCCTGGCGTAAGGCTGGGACATGGGCTGGGACACGGGCTGAGACACGGGCTGCCCGCTGGGAAGGGCACTGACTGCACCGAGGCTGCTCCTCCCCGGGCCCCTGCAGATGAATCCCAAGCGTGCTGAGTGCTCCAGGGACATGGTGGCCTGGGTGCCATCGCATCGTGTCCCGAACATGCTCAGCAAAAGCAGGTTATTTCCCTGAATCCCAGTAGCACAGAGAAAACCATGGCTGTGAGGAAACTGAAGAAAATTACTTGAAATTACCAGGGAAAAGCATTTTTATAAGTGAGTTGCTTTGTATCTGCACAGCCAGATGCTTAAATAACTTAATGCAGACTGCATAAAATAATTTCAGCTGCTGCAATTTTGAAGCTTCTAAAATAGCTTTGCTGCTCCCTGGGGAGCTGTGAGCATTTTAGGCCTGACAGCTTCTAGCACCCCACAGGTGAGGTACAGCTACTCATGGTAGCCTGCGGGGCAGGGCTGGGGGGAAATGGGGCTCCTGGGCCTCGTGTGATGCTCATCATGATTTTTCGGAAGGAAAGTGTTTGGAGTGAGCAGCAGAAGAGAAAGAGCTCATTTGGGAATAACAGCTTGCTCCAAAAACCTGGGAGCATCAAGCATCCAGGGAGTGCTTCGTCTGTCTTCTTCCTTGAATGTCTCTCTCATGGGAATATCACCCATATGCCATGGAATGCTTTGGGTTGGAAGGGACAGTAAAGATCATCCAGTTCCACCTCCTGCCATGGCAGGGACACTTTCCACTATCCCAGGTTGCTCCAAGCCCCATCCAACCTGGCCTTGGACACTTCCAGAGATGAGGCAGCCACAGCTTCTCTGGGCAACCTGTGCCAGGACCTCACCACCCTCACAGGGAAGAGTTTCTTCCCAATATCCTGTCTAGCCCTGCCCTCTGTCAGGCTGAAGCCATTCAACAGCATCCAGCACATGCCTGAGAAAACTCTTCTAATCCCCTATTGCTTTTGGTCTCCAGTCTTGGTTATGTCCATAAGCCACACTGGGCCAACACTAGCCCAGATACCACATCAGTGTGTCACCTCTCTGCTCCCAGACCAGGCACTGCAGGCACTCCTGGCCTCTTCTACCAGACATGGAGTCCAGCTGGGAAAATCCCCAAAATTTCACACAGAAGAGACTTGACAGAACTAGAAGCAAAAATAAAGGAAGCTTTGCCTTTATAAAAAATTTGAAAACCACTTTGTCCCAAAGCAACTGAACTCAGCCCAGTATGTCTATTTTTTGTTATGTTATGTAACTGTACTCCAGCCTGTTTTCCCAAGCTTCACAAGAGCAAGTGGATCCTCATTTTGTTTGCCTGTCCCAACCCTCAGTAACATGCTGAACTGCCTGGTTTGGGTATGTCTGGCAAGGACATTAATTCCTCCCAATATTCGGGTGTTCCTGGCTGTATGAAAATAAGTGATGGTACTAGAGGTTGGCTTGATCTCAAGTAGTGAGGGAAAGGCTTGTTGGGTCCCTGCTTTCCCAAAAATTCCCATCTGGTGGGAATTTGTCAGTTGGAGCATTGAGATGGGGCTGCCCTGACTCCAGGCACCTCTTCCCCTCCCAGCCTGCCAGCAAAAACAGCCTGGGAGGATTCTCTAGTGTATTCGGATCCAGAGGGATGGAGACAAGAGAAGGGCTGAGGTGCCTGCACCCTGCCTGATTCTCTGGTGGTCTTTTTTTTCTTTTCATCCAGCTTGCAGTGGCCTGCTTTTCCTAGTGTGGTTGGTAGTCCTAAGGAATAGAAGGCAGGAGCCTAAATGTCTCCTCAGGAGCTGGATTTTAGTCCCTCCGTAGGGCACTGGTGCTCTCACTCCCTGTAAACTGTCTCACCTCTGCAAGGACTGAGCCTCCTGTGCATCATCCTCTATCCAGAGCAAAATGTGGCCTGGGGGGCCCAGGGTGGTGGGAAACAGGGATTTGTGCCACCAGGCAAGCTGGGATATACAGCAGCCACTTCTGGCTCATCACCTGGAGGAAGTTTTGGAGAGCTGGATGGGACAGAAAATGCTGAGCAAGGCTCACGAAGGTCCA
The DNA here is from genome assembly GCF_000738735.6 of Corvus cornix cornix. Taxonomy (NCBI): domain Eukaryota; kingdom Metazoa; phylum Chordata; class Aves; order Passeriformes; family Corvidae; genus Corvus; species Corvus cornix. Next base: position 26,504,676 of record NC_046338.1, read on the forward strand.
GGTGTGTGTAATGCAGCTAAGAGGAGGTGGGATAGGGGGAAAAGGGAAAAAAGCAAGGCAGGGGCAGCATTCTGACCACAAAAAGGCATCTGAAACAGTGCTGGATGTGTGGGCAGATGATGTTGGATGATGTTGCCCTGTGTGGGCAGCCACCAGGCAAGGGATGCACGCCTCTGCTTTGTCCCAATGGCTCTAGGGAGCACTCTGGAGCTTTTCCTTCTGCCCGGGCAGGGCACAGCCTGGGGCTGGAGCTAAAAATGTTGTAACAACATCTGCATCCCATCTTGGTGGGGGTCTGTGCGCTGTGGGGCTCCCATTCAGCCCTGCTCACCCTGAGGCTGCTCCCACCCCAACCCAGAGTCAGCATCACTGCCTTGGGCACCTCGGGAGGGGGGATGAGGGGCCTGGGGGGCTGCTGGGGTAGGGACCTCTCCTCCTCCCTGTCCTCCTCCCGGCCTCCTCACCCCTTCATTTCAACATACTCCCCCAGCTCTAGCTTGTTTGCACTGCTCAGAATGTTCCGAGCATTATCAGTGTTTGCACTTTTGCCACTGTTTGTGCTGGTTGCACTTTAAAGGCAATAAAGTCAAGTTTTGTTTGCGTACAAGGAAGCCGTGGGTTTTTCCCCCAACACACCAGAGCTTGCCCTAAAACATGGCACCAACCACCCCGGAAGGCCTGGACCTGCTTGAATTCCTGGGGATGATGTTCCTGGGGGAAAAGGGGCTTGGTGTGTGCAAACACATGAGGTTCACACTTTGCATCACCCCAAGACTCTGCCTGCCAAGCTTTGAGCTTCATGGTGGAGGCTGACTCAGCATCCTCCCCTTTTTATTCCCAGACAAGCCAAGGTATCCCAGGCCACACAGCCCCATCAGCCCCTTTTTCAAATGAACTTTTCCCTGGCAGAGCCACTTCCCTGAGTCATGGGGTTTAGGAGCAGCACAGGAGCAAGGTGCTGCTGATGACACAAGGCCTTGGGGGTGCCACAGTGCAGGGACATGACCTCATGTGTGCCCAGCCACCCACTGCTGTCCCCACAGGCTGACACCACCTCCCTGCTGGCTGCTGTCCCTGTCCAGGGGTTAAACATTAACAGGCTGGGGCCAGTGCAAGGCCAGAGGAGTCTCCAGAGTGTCTGGGAAAGGGTGTTATTTCTGGAGAAAGCAGTGCTAGGAAAGTGGCCTCCACTGTGCTGCTCAGTGACCCTCTCCTATCTTGCTGCTGGTCCATCCCTGCTGCCAGAAAACCTTCCTCCATCATCCTCCTCGGCTCCCCAGCTGCTTTCTCCACCTCTCAGTGTGATCTGGGCTGCCCAGCACATCTCTCCATGCACAGGGTATTTTCCACACTGCCTAAGGCTGAGCTGGCTGGGGTGTGTGCTGACCCTCTCGGGCTGATGCCAACTTCCCTACTGCCCCCCATAGCTCCTGGTACTACTCCAGAACCTCGGGATGGGGCAGAGCCCACGGCAAACCCGCAGCTTGGTGGCTGGAGGGTGACCACACCTGCCTGTTTTTCCTGGAAGAGCAACGTTCCTTGCAACTGATCCCTGAATTAACGTAGGGCATTTTCTCTGCCCTGCTGAAGCACATGTCACTTCTGTCACCTCTCCAAAGAGCAGCCGCGGTGGCTCAGCACCAGGAACACCCTGGAAACAAGGTGCCTGCTGGTCTGGCTCACGAGAGACGCCTGGGGCTGGAAGGGACCAGGAAAGGCACAAACGTCACAGCTTAAGGGGAGTTTAAGCTCGCAAAAAAGGAGGAAGAGATGTGGAAAAGGCAAAGCTGTGTCTGGGCAGGAAATAATGCCTCGCCACGACCCAAGATGCAGGTGCTGTGCTGCGGTGTGGCGGCTCACCCTGCCCTCTCCTGGACACCGGCTCGCTGGCAGCCGGTCCCTTTGGGAAATATCCGAGATTTTTAAATGCCCTTCCCCAAGAAAACATCCGGAGCTGTTTGAGGGGTGCAGCTCGCACAGGTCTGTTGGGCCAGGGAAGGATTGTGGCATGGAATCATGGATTTGTGGAGTGGTTTGGACTAAAAGGCACCTTAAAGACCATCTAGTTCCAACCCAGGAAAAGTTGCATCATTTGCTGTGACCTGATGCCTCCTTAATGAGTAAGCACTGATGGCTCCCTGAATTTCCCATTATATTCATGGGGAATTTTCCATTTTCCAGACCAGCAGCGAAAGGCTACAGTGGACTGTGCTGTCTCCTTCTGCCTCCATCTCAGAGGAGGATGATGGCGGCCTTCAAACCCAGCGCTGTGGCCTCTCAGTGGTGCTGGGGGTGGTTTTTGGCAGACCAGGGTGGCTGTGACTTGCTCTGGGGAGGAGGCACCCACTCCAGCTGTAATCCACAGGTCTGGAAAGATGCCTGGGATGTGCCTGGTGCTGCCTGCTCCCACCCAGTGTGGGCTGAGCCACACAGGTGGGCACAGGGCACTTGCTGGGGAGCTCAGCCTTACCCAGCAGAGCCTCAGCTGCAGCTTATGTTCTCGTTCCATCCTGCCCTCTGGAGCATGTCTCCCCCACCTCCTGCCACTACCAACACCTTTACCCTGCTCACATCCAGACCGGCACTCCTTGGAGTCATCCAGGTGTTATTTTTCCTAAGGAACTGTGATGCCAGCATGTTGCAGGAACCCAGCACAGTGTGAGCTCATGAGTCTAATCCTGCCTTAGCCCAAACCCAGGGATTGAGACATGGAGTGAGCTTGGGCTGGAGGCACAATCAATCCCTGTGTTTTATCCCAAACCCCGCAGACAAGGAGCATGGTGGGATATGGACATACTTGTGGTGCTATATGCTGCCTGTAATCCCAGGATTATGTTTTACTGCTTGTATATCCCTATTATGCTCCCAGCTCCGTTCCCTACCCCTCACCAAACCAGAGCACAGCAGGCCTTGGGATCCTCCTAATTAAACACTATTTTTTTTTTTACATCGTATTTTTTAATGCAATTTAAAATGACAATACATAAAGATGCAGCTCAGCTCAGAGACCCACATCTCTCCCAGCCTCCAAACACACGCAGCATGTTTCTAGGGATTAGAGACCAAGCAGAGAGCCTGAGCAAGTGCCACTGGGATCACAGTAGATCCCCCATCACCTTCCCTTTGGATGGGGATAAAGAAAGGGCTGGTTTTGGGGTGCACATGGAGCTGCTGAGGTCTGTCCTGCAGCAGAGCACTGCTCATCCCAGAGGGAGCAGCTGTCTGAGGCATCCATCAAAACTCAGGAACCTCCTTGGGAATGGCTCTATTTCATCCCTGGACCTGGAGCTGTTTATGCAATTATCAGGGCCTGATGAATGGTGATTTTTGTTCTAGCAGACACATTGCACACTGGGCACCTTGCAGGAGATAAATCACTGACACAGTGATTGTATTTCTCCACCTTTCTCCATCCTTGGCTTCAAATAAATGGGTTTAAACCAGTCCCAGCTCTCTGAAGAAGTGTTGCTGAGAGATGGGAAGAGAGGAGAGGGAAAGGGCAGCAGAAGGTTCTCCCAGCCCAGTGTCTGGAAGGTCCTGAGGGTCTCCTTACCATGAACCCAGGTGCCTCCTTCCTCTGCAAGGAATCACATCTGTTCATGCTCTTCCCTCCCTCCCAGTTCCAAGACAGACCACAAGCAAGAGGATCTGCTGAGGCCAGGGAGGTGGGACTGGAGAAAACCTCTCAGCAGTTCTTGCTGCAGTTCTGTAGAGCATTTCTGCTTGTAGCTTTCTTACTTTATTTGATTTCACCAGGTCTGATTTTATTGGATATTTCTGCCTTTTATGTGGCCCAGTACTCAGAACAGTCCAATTGGGAGGAGGCTTGATCCATACACACATCTCCATGTATGAAAGCAGGAAATAAGGAAACTCAGGGTACATAAGTGAGAGAGAAGAGGGGGGATTTGATTTATAATCCCACAGTGGGGCACCAGGAGTAGGATTTTAGGATCTTCTCAATAAAGGATTCAGAGTTTCTAAAAGGGTGTCTCGTGCACAACCCCAGAGCCCTTTCAAGCTCAACCCCTGAAATGACAAATGTTTTGGCAAGCACTACTCTAAAAGGAAAAAAAAAAAAGAAAAATCCATACATTGATACAATTTATATGGCAGTCAATGAACACGAGCATCAGTTTTCACCTCCAAAAGGCTGCCAGGGTGGGTCTCTGCTCCCTCATCCTCCACGTGACAGAAATTATTCAAATTCTTCTCTTCTAGCAGTCAGGCAGTGATCCCATGCTGCATCAGCCGAGGAGCAGATGCAGCTCTGGCAGGCACTCAGGAAAACACCAAGTGAGCAAGTTTTTCTGCTGCTTCTCACATCCGCACCATTCCTCAGAGTGGGGCGTAATCAGCCTCCATTTGTTTTCACGGCTTCAGCTCCAGAATAGATGGGAACACAAGCTGCAGCAAACTGCTCCTGCTGCCAGGAGCCACAAGGAAAATGGGGATGGGAAAGGTGCACTTCCTACTCTCTGTCTCCTTGAGCTTTCCCTGTTGTTAATCACTGAGACACCTCAGATCAAGCCTTGCAGGTGCCTAAGGTGCCTCTAGACGGACTCCTTACAGTAGAAAATACAGACATCTGCTATGATTCAATATCCATGAGCTCAGCCTGCTTCTCTGACTGATTTACTTCTCCAGCTAAAACATATCACCCTTCCTGACTTCCCATCATCTGGAGAAGGGAAAGCAAGCTGCATGTGCCTTTATACTACACCCCAGCCAGCCTGGGAATATTAGCAAGGTTGTTGGACACCAGCTCTGTTCCTGCAAAACATAGCCTGGGATGGGAGGGATCACAAAGTAGAAGATTTCTTGCACAGAAAGGAAAAACACCAGCACTTGAACTAGTGATGGGAAAATGCTTGAAGGAAGACCTTGTGGTTTTTATTTTTAGGTGATTTATGCAGCTCTCCTGGTAGGTGTACGGTGATGGAGAGTGTTGCTGCGACCCAAATATTGCAGAGCAGAATGGGAAGGGTCCCTCCACTCTCACCTTTGCACATGGCTGTTTCACACCCTGCTCCCTCTTCCTGAGTGCCACTGTGCTGCTGGGGACTGGCTCTTTGAGATAACTCTGCATCCCCTCGCCATGAGGCCAAGGACAGTAAAGGGTGTTTGCTCATCCTCCCACCTCAGCCATGCAACCTGCCCAGCACAGCTCCCAGGCCCTGCTCTGCCAGGCCTGGCATGCCAGGAGTGAGTGGCTGGCAAACACAGCCAACTTCCTCATCTCCAAGTGATTTATCTGCCAATGGAAAGCCAAGCTCAGCCTTGACATCCTGCTTTTTATTCTCCTTGGTTTTCCAGCCAGGAGAGACAGGGCCTGAGAAGTTCAGCGAGTGCGGCTGAGATCAGGCCACAAATCAGAGCTCCATCAGGCTGGGCGCACGGGAGCCTCCTGGCCCAGCCTCCTGGCCAGGGGACCCTGCAGCTGATTTATCTGATGCCTGATGCTTCTTCATTTTTAGTGCATGTGCTGGAGCTCCTCATTACTCACAAAGAGCTTATTTGGAACTCCCTGTCCCCAGGGATGGTCCCTGCTGGTCGTTGTGCAGGACGCCCAGGGTCTCTGAGCAATGGAGGTGACTTTCTTCATCCCACAGTCATCTGCAAGCAGCCAGACACCAAGGAAAGAGATGGAGTTTCCTTTGCTGGGATTGTGGGTTTGAGGCAGCATGGTGGAGACTGAGTCAGTGGGGGCTCTGCAAGACTTTCCATGCATCCTGGGGCTGCAGTGAGAGAGGAGATGTTCCACAAGCCCATGTGATCAGTGTTTTTATCTCAACCATTGCATAAATGCTATTCATTTCACCCACCCTTGCCTTTAGGCAAGTGACTTTTGAAAAAATTCATTTTTGGGACAAGAGCTGCCCACCAGCAGCAGAGCTGTGGCCATGCACTCACACCCAAACCAGCAGCAGCAGCTCCTAAAGCCATGATGCTCCAAGCACAGCTCCGGCACAGCCTCTGCATGGGAACACAGCTACTTTTATCTCCTCAGAACATGCAGCGTGGTTGAGATAGACTGCAGCTAAAGAGATCCTGCTGGAAGGGGCTTGTTTGCTTAATATGCTTCAATTATCATCATCATCCTTAAGTCCAGCAAAGAGTGTGTGTGCCCTCAGGGACATCATCTGGACTCAGAGAAGATGGACATGAGGGTGTCCTGACCAGCAAGGCCTGTGCAAAGTGGAAGTCAACATTCACCTGGAGCTGAATCAGCGTCACTGTGGGGTTTACTCTCCAGGTCCACATGAACACCTTGAACATGGATCATGATGAGCAGAGGGGTTGCCTTGTTCCCTCCAGGAGCAGAAAGGCTGGCATCCAGGGCCAGCAGGGTTGCTCTGGCACACAGGATGTGGGACTGGTGGCAGCACTGGCCTTTGACCAGCCACAGGAAGGTGTTTATTGTTGCCACAATAATGGCAGCTCCACAGCTGGCAGCTTCCCAATGTGCTGGGATGGGGAGGGGGGGGGTGGAGGGGGGATGGGGCAAGGACCCCAAGGGAATGTATGAACTTCCCCCTTTCAGGCAGAAGCGTTTAAGGTTGTCTCCTTGGGCTCATTGCCCCAAAGCAGAAGATTTCAGTACACTCCACTGGGTGTTGGGTTTCTGTTTGTTGTGCCACCACAGGAACTGCCCTGGAAGTGCTGGCACTGATGGGCGATGCTCCTCCGCTTTATCCAGGGTTGCTGTGACCTACATGGCTGTAGCCCTTGAAGTTGTAACTTGATTCTGCAGCCCTATAAATATGACCTGAACACCCTATAAATATGGCCAGTGCAAAACAGTAACAGTAACGGCAGAAACAGTAATCTAATCCAGTTAAATATAAGGACTATAATCCAGCAGATTATCTGGGATGGGGAGAGCATGGATGGGGAGCTACAGGGACCCCAGGAGGAGTCTTTGCCCAGTGCTGGGTGCTCAGCAGGCAAGGAGGAATGCCAGGCAGCTCTTCACTGATGTGCAAATACCCTGAGGATGAGCAGTTTTGCAGCAGTGAAGACGGCATTTCATCACGGAGCAGCCCAGTTCCTAGAGAGGTTCATAAGGAATTTGCCATGAGATTTTTGGGCATGGAGACAGCTCCCATGTTGGGGCTCAGAGGCTGCTCCAGACCTGTTAGGGGCAGGGTCTATGCCTGGTGGTCATTGGAGACTGGTATCTCGCTGAAGCCATCATGTTCTATCATGTCACCAGTCAAAGGTTTGTGCCAGGGAGCTGCACAAAACGCTCATCTGGTGCCTCCCTGGCACGATCCACACATCCCTTGGGTTTCACACTGGGAAGCTCTTTCTTTCCTCTATATCATCTGCCTAAGCAGTGACCAGGTGACACCAGGAGGGCAAAAAAGGGGTTGCAAACAGATGTTTCAAACCCTCTGGGGTTTTTGTGCAAGGAACAAGATGTTTGCAGCCCAGAGGAACTTCCAGCAGAGGCTCCTTTCCAGCCAGGATTGCCCCTCTGTCACTTATCTCCCTGTAAATATTCCTGCTGGCAGGATTAATTGGTGATAAGGCTTCAAGAGCCTGTGAGGAGACATCACCCTTCATCTAAGAAGGAATGATGGACCCTAATACCCCACAGCCCAGTAACACTGACATGAAGTGGTCTGATTTGGGGTGTAGAAGATGCCTGTTCTGCCCATGGCTCCCTCCTCCCTTTATAACTCAGCTTCTGGCCCCTTACTGCCCACCGTTGCCATTGTCACCAGACAGGAACAGGTCATGGCCTGAGGGCAGGGACCAGCAAAGGAGCCCTGAACCAGAGCTGGGTTCTCATGCATGGATTGTGCTGGGGATCACAGGACCATCTTTTGGAGCTGATGGCAGTTAGGAATCACAAGGATGGTGTCACCTGCTTCTCCAGCAGCTGGAGACTGACCTGGAGGTTATCAGTGGGGCCTGGTGTTGCACGGTGCTCCCCCATCTCCCCCAGACCCATGGGCACAACTGAGAACGAATGGGGACAAGGGTGACTTTCCCAGACCTACCTGCACATGTGGCTCTGGCACACTTCCAGGGGAGGGGAACACATGGGATAGAGCTGTAGGACATGGGCATTTCTCATTTGCAGCACAAACCACATTTTTCCTTTTTTACTACTGTAGGAAGCTTTATTTGGAAGAAAATATTACAGCACTTTGCTTGGCTGGCTCTGCAGGACATGGAAAACAAGCAGGAGGGATGGGAGCAACAGGGAGGAGAGAGCAGAGCAGAGGAAAATCTCACCCCAAGCAGTACAGTGCCAGGGCTGGGGGGAAACTCACTTCATGCCATTTTTCCAGAGTGATCTTTGCAGTCCTGGAAACAAGAGCTGGATCCTGGAAACACTGCTGGAAGAGAAGATGTACCATAAATTTTAACTGTAAGGCAACCTTGAAGAGGCAATAAATATGCCTGTGTGCACATCCCCATGCCAGCCTTCACACCTCTTCCCATTCTGACACTCAGACATGGAATCTGACCTCTGGGACCTATCCTGCCCCATTACAGAGGCCCCACCTGAGTCAGGTCCAGCATTTCATTCCCAAAGTACACTCTCCCGTTAATTTTACTTCCCTCTTTAATCCTCCTGCCCTGTCCAGGCTGGTTCCTGTCTGAGTGTCCAGGGCAAAAGGTGGCAATCAGGAGGGCATGGGAATCCTGGGGCTGATGGCAGAGATTTACAGCTCCTGCTGGAATGGTTCTGAGCTCAGGAGGGTGGCTGGAAGGGCGGCTCAGTGAAGTGCAAAGGAATGGGCAGCATGAGATACCGAAGCTGGGAAAAATACCAGCTCACCACTGAATAATTTCCTTCTGACCAGGCATGTCCTGCAGTCTCTAAATCCTCCTTCCAAAGGATTTAATAAACCCCCTGCTTTCCCCATGCCCCCCAAACCAGACACTCCTGTGGGTAAGGTGGGTCCATCCCCCTGCGTCCTCCACAGCCCACAGCCAACAGGTGGGAGCTCATCCCAGTATCATCCCCATCCATCATGCCATCAGCCAAGGAGGAGCTGGGAGCCATGTCCTGGGAAGGTCTCTGCAGCAAGTCAAGGGATTGGAGAGGGGGAGAGCCACCTCTCTGGTTTCTGAGTCACTTTGCAAGAGGACAGGGAGGAAGATGAGAAGCTGGTGTGATGAAGGCACAGTGGATACCACACATACATCTGATCCCATCTGGCTTCGAGTTCCTGGAGGAAATGGTCCAGCATACACCAGCAGGATCACTTTCTGCTCATCAGCTTCTCCCAAATCTTCTTAGCCCATAAATTAGACTCAGCATCATGGCTGTGGCCAGCAGCTTCCAGTGGGGCAGAGCCAACATCCTTATTCCAACCATTTTTTTGCATGCATTGAAAGGGAAGAGATTTGAGTGGCTCCATTCTGCATGTGCACTGAACAGGGAGGCAGAGCAATGCCACAGGATCATGGTAGCCTCAGTGATACACCTTAAAAGCCTGAGCAAACTGGAGGCCCTTTGGGGCACTACCAGCAGCAGGCAGGACTTAACAGGCAGTGCTGCTTCTGTTGCTTGCTCCTTGCTGCTCCCTTGTTTTATGCCTTGAAGAGATTTCAAAGCTTTTGGCCAAAAAAAAGTGACAGAGACCTGGCCCTAGAAGAGGGCTGCAGCTAGAAACGCAGATGCTGTATCGCTTCTCTTTGCTGGGGGATGGCTGGGAAGAGAGGCCAAGGAAATGAGGGTATATTTCATGTTGTCTTTGCTATTTGGTGCGATGCCAGAGTATTCAGCACTGAGGGAGGAGGGGAAGATAATCTTTGCTCCAAAGAAAACTTAGTCATTCTTCCAGGGCAGTATCCTTTGAGATTTGAAGAGAAGGTTGGCCCTGATGCTCTGGACTGGTCACTGCCCTGCAGTAAGTACAGCTCAGATCACTGGCAGGGATGGGAATTGCCATAGGCCCAGGGCAGTGCCTCAGCAAACACCCTCCTGAATGTGTTCTCCCTCCCATAACCCTGGTGCAAAGCTGGGTGTCCCCCTTTCCCACTCTCTGCTTGCCCTTTCCCATCCTCTTGGCCTAAAAGGCTGAGCTGGAGCTCAGGCAGCCCCTACCTCGGTTGCCTCATGAACACAGAGTTGTTCTGCATGAGGAGGACATTCATCCTACTGCAAAAGCCATCTGTATCCCCAACCTGGACCTGTGTCAGAGAAGGAATATCCCTGGCTCTACACCACCCATGGCTGAACAGAGCAGTGTGTTTGCTGGATGAACCTTTATCCTGCCTGTGACTGTACCTGTCCTTCACCTGGCTGACACCAGTCCTCCTCCCAGCTCAGCTTACCAACCTGTTCTCGCTGGCAGGGCTCTGGCTGCCTTTCAGGAGGGCCGTATAAAGCTTGGGGGTTTTAATCTTTCAGGACTCCTCTGCTGGCTGTGTGCTGGAGGTGTGCAGAGCCAGGAAGAGACAGTGGTGCTGGTTGTCCATGCAAGATCTGTGCTTTTTGGGCCAGATAATCTGTCCTGGTAAAGAAGGGCAGATGCTGAGAAATAGGTGAGGGAAGCAGGACACAGGAAAAAACACCCTGAAGCCTTTTTAAGAAAGAATACCTATTTATTGGCACAACTCTCACCAGCACTGCCTGTCCCATCCCTATGTAGGGAAGAACCTATGGTGCTGAGCTAGTCCCACTCTCCTGGCAGTGCCCTCACCCCTGGGAGCTGTAATTCCTGGGGTTTCCTTCAGGCAGCTGCAGTGGTCCCAGCCCAGTTCCAGCAGCTGTTGCAGGAGAGTTGCCATGGGACGTCCTGGGCTGCTCCATGCCCCTGGGCCCAGCTCTCCTCGCCTACACAAACGGTTTGTGCAAGAAGCCCTGGGCTGAGACTCTCCCTGGGGTGGAGCACCACCAGCACGCACAGGGACACGCTGCCCTTGCCAGCTCTCCCAGCCACCCCCCGATGACTGGCACGGCTCAGCCAGCATTCCCAGGACATCTGCAGCCCCACACAAGCTCTGTCCCTGCGGTTTTCCCAACACAGGGCCTGCAGGACTCAGCCTGATCCCTCTCCAGGGCACTGACTTACAGCAGAGAGATGTTCTCTCCCCAGCCCTTTAGGATCCCCAGAGCCAAGCAGATGCTTGTCCTATCTTCCCTTCACGACATCCCAAAAAAACAGGAGAGTGTGGCACTCCTCTAGAGGTGGCTGCAAAGTGTTGGGATGTCAGGACAATCCCCTCTGGCTGGTACTATTCCTGGCAGAAATTTCGCTGCAAGACATAAGCTGCATGGTGACGTGGCCTCCTGCTTTCCACCCTTTGCAATAAGACCACTACCTTCAAGTCCTCAGCTTACTGAGATACCATATGGATTTATTTGCTTTAAGCCATGACACAACTTCCTGGGCTGAGGCTTCAGCAGGATGCAAATTAGAAGAGCAGAGATTCATAGAATCCTTTAGGTAGGAAAAGACCTCTGAGTTCAGTGCCACATTCTACATGTTTTAAATACCCCCAGGGATTATGATTCCTGCACTTCCCTGGGCAGTCTTTTCACTGGCATCCGTGCAATGGACATAGCAGAGCTCCTTCATCTCCACAGAAGAGCAGCTATGACCAGGCCTCCACCACTCACTGGGCACTGCTGCATTTCAGCACAACTCTGCATCTCAGCAGGAAACATGGGACACATTATCCTGCCTGCACCACCAATCTTGGTTCCAAACATCCATCCTTTATGTCAGGGATGGGCACTGGATATCCCTGACACCTCTGTGCTCTAGGTATGGCAAGCCCATCCTGAGGTAGTGCCCCAGGAACAGGCCAGGAAAGACCAAAATGTGGTTTATTATTTTGCTCCCAGTCACCATCAGCTCATGCCCTGTGGCTGTTAAGCCCAAGTGACCTGCAAAAAGCCCTGGTAGAAGGAGGAGGCACAGGGACTGGCAAGGCATCCCCTAAAATCCAACGTGTTAAGTGTTTTCATCCCTGCAGGTTCCTGGGGAGTTTTGGAAGGCAACAGGCAACCACTATCACTCACCCCCAGTTCCCCAGGAGCATGGGAATCACCAGTCCTGCTCCAGCCCCTGCTCCAACCCCTGCTCTACAAACACAGCAGCTGCTGCAAGCAGTGGCAGAGATGAGGAAAAACAGCAAAGTGAAGAGGAGGAGGGAAAAAACCCCTTGGACCCAGCAGGAAAGCCGGAAAAGATCTGGCTGGACACAGGAAGGATGAAGCCCTGCTTTTCTTGTGCTGCCCCCCACTCCTTTCTCCTCTGTCCCATCTCTAAAATACCGCTGGTCTGCCCCTGATTAAGAACAAGGCTCCTCTGAGAAGCGGTGAAATCTCATCCTTTGTTTTTGAGGGTATTCTGCTTTGCTGAGAAAGGACGGGAGCTACCACCAAGCTCCAACCCACGCCTCCCCTCCGGCCCCGAATTGAAAAACAGCGGGCTCTTGGAGGAAGAAGAGGAGAAGGGAAACATGCCGTTCCTGCAGTTCCAGCAGCTCCTAACCCTCGCATCTCTGCGGCGGAGGCCCTGGCTAGTTGGCAGCGCTCGGATTGGCCGGGGGAGTGGGAAAGGGATCCCAGTTTGGTGTTACTGGGCAGACTAGGAGATTTTAGGGGGATGGAGGGAGGGGGCCACGGGCACACACGCCTGCGTCGGGAGGGGAGCGCGCACAGGGCTTGTTTTGTGATACTGGATGCCAGTTCGCCTCCGCCGGCGCGCTGGGACACGGCGTCAGCTGCTCTCTGTCTCATGCTGCTATTTGGGCGACAGCGATAGGGGGGACAGCGATGGCCGGCGGGGGGGGGGGGAGAGGGGGGGCGGGCTCTGGGTTGGTACTGGGCTACGCAGTACCCGCCTGAATGTCCCCATTGTGCTGCCAGGGAGGGAGCAGGAAGCGCTGGCATCGCTTCGGCACCTTCCCGGCACCCTGCCAGCATGGGGACCCCGGGAAAGGGGCTGTGCCTCCCAGGGGATATTTGGGGGGAGGGAGAAGGAGAGAAAATAGGACAGGGAGAAGAAGTTCATTAAAAAAAAAAAAACGAAAACAAGGTCCGGAAGTAGAAAAAGTCACCGTGCAGAAGGGGATTGAAAGGAAAGGGAAAAACACAGCAACATCTTTGCTACACTTGGGCAGTATAAATGGCATTTTTCTACGGGGACAGTAAAAAAACACCCTGCCACTTGCCCCCAAATGCTAATTTCATCCCAGGTGGCTGGCCCAGCACAGGGCTACACTGATCCCAGCAGGAAGTTTCACCCAGTCCTGAAGCCTCTCTGAGCAGTCCCTGGAGCACATCCCCCCCCCCCCCCCCCCCCCGCGCTACCACGGGGGATCTCCCCGTTTTCCAGCCCCTGCCACCCAAACTGCCTCATCTCTCTCCCTGCCCACAAGATGGGTGCTGCGCAGGGGCACCTGGGCACCTACACCCATCCTGGCTATGTGCAGGTGTAGCCTGGATTCACCTGAACAAGGTCTCGTCCACCACCAGCACAGGCTAAGAAATTCCAAAGCTGCTCAGCACTCCTACACAGCTTCACAGCACAAAATTAAACCCGAAATAGGAGCCAGAAACTTCAGTGGCAGCAGAAACTTATTTCTTATTTTTTCTCTTTCCTTAAAACATGTGAAAGCCGATTGATTTCTTTAGGCCAGAGCTCAAGAGAAAATTAAACCCCTTTCCCAGAAGACTGTGTCAGATGCTCTCTCCATCGTCCTGCATGAAGGTCTGGGGTACCCTGGGAAAAAGTCTGGAGGAAAGGTACAGGAATCCAAGGTGGAGGGGATATGGGTGAGGAAAACCCCCCAAATTACCCTAACATGCTTGGAAAAAATCAAAAGGGATTTTGGAGTAACATTTTTAAGAGCATCCTCAGGGCCTTGGTTCTTTGTCAAGGGGAAACATGGGTTGTTAGGACCTTCATGTTGGACTTCAGGTGACAAGTTATGGGGCTAACACTCATCAGGTTTTTTATATTTCTTAATTTTGCTTGCTCATTAGTGTGCAAACCAGAAAATTGATCACCTCGTCCTGAGCAGAGGGAATATAAATAGGCTAGCATGAAAGCAAGCAGGACTTGCTCCATGCAGACAACCAGGAAAGCCATCCTGGTTCTAGTGTCCTGGCACTTCCTGTGTGATGTTTGCATTAGCTGATGAACTTTGTCATGGGGAGGAGCTGACACTCACTCGTTAGAGGAGCACCTGTGGTTACAGCTTTGGGGTGTACACACCAACAACTTGTGGTTTGTCCAGAGCTCAGCATGCCACTGGTGAGCACATGGAGGGCAATTTCCACCCAGGGACACCAACCAGGGCCCACCCAAGGGGGTGTCACCCTCCCAGGACTTTGCTTAACCCATGTCACCACCACAGACACGCTGCAGGTCCACTTTGGCCATCTGGCACCTTCCCATTGGCCATCAGAGGGAAGACGGGGTAGGTGGCAGCAGCTTGGAAGATGCAGCCCTGGGCACCTCTGAAAGCCAAGCAAATCCCAAGACAAAAGGATTTGGAGAGCCACGCTCATTAGAGAAGGAAGTGAGGTGTTTTTCCCTTGTGGATGTGAGCTTCTATTCATGGTTCCTCATTAAGGCTCAAACAACCTGTGGACCCATCCCAACTTTGGGTTGGCAGTAGCTGCATTCCTATCAGCTTCGAATTGTCCATTGGGCAGGTCACTCAAGGGAAAAAAAATCAAAATCCCATGCAATTATAAACCAGGCCCTTCCTTGTGCTCAGTCTCAGCTCAGTGGATGCTCTCCTGGAGTGACCCAAGTCACTGACCTGGCCCTTCTGCCCTCTTCCCATTCACTTCACGGGCTGGCCAAAGCCAATACCAAGGGATTTTAATTAAAACTTCTTTCCGACCACAATGGTGGGCATTTAGTCTGTTAATTGCAGAGCAGACAGTCTCTCAGTGGGCCAGTGACTGTCCAGTTGGCCAGTGCAGCCCTTCCAAGTCAAGAGCTGGGAACATTAGTGCCGAGCACAAGAAGGGTCTTTCATGGTAAGGACACATATATAACAAGGTGAATGCTCATCATCATTAGGGGGCAAAAAAAAAAGAGAAGAACATTTTCTTCTGCTGGGTAGGGGTGGAAACTGGGCTCAGAGGACATCTCTGCCATGTTGAAAAAAAAACAAAATGGAAGAAGGACACATCTGGTCCTCACAACAAATTCACCCATGGCACAACCAGGACAGCTCATTTGCTTTGTACTCACTCCACTCTTAGCACTTCCTAGGGAAGGATGATCAGGTTTGTATCTGTTGTTCCAGTAGAGGTCTTGGAGGCTCTTGCCCTGAGGGTTTTAAGATCAGCAGAGAGGCCTTGTCACCCAAGTCCACTAAGGATGCATCTACCTTTTTCATTACAGCATTGGGGCAGTGGCTCACAGGCGCTGTGAGATCCATAGACAGCCAGAAGCCCTTCTCTGGTACCTCTGTACAATGCAAAGTCCTATCTTATCATGTGTTGTTGTTCCTCAAGCTCAAAGATGTCGTGTTTTATAGTGCAGCTCTTCATACCATTCTTGTTGCTCCTGTATTCCAGGTCAGTCAATTCTCTTTTTATAACACCCAATACTTCCAGTGCTGTTGATACCCCCTCAGCTCTGCCTCATTCACACAGCTCAACATGGCTTATTTCATATTTCTGTGAATGACCCAAAAAAGTAGAAGAGCAAAGTCCTGAAGCTGACATTTGGGTAGATTCAGGGGAAACCTTCCTTTGCCCTGACAGTTCCCCTTGCAACTCCAGCCATGGCCACTTGATATGCAGCCAGCCCAGACCCATCTTCATCCCACTCTCCAACCACACACAGGTAATTTCATACTTCAAAATCTGTTGGAGATCTTGCAGCTTTCCCTGAAGGAGAACAATTTGGCTCCTTCAGTGCAGTCCAACCATCCACAGCAAGGACAGAGGATGGGATTTGGTGGGGATGTCAGAGATGTCAAAGCCAGGTTGGATGAGTCATTGAGGAACTTGGTCTAGTGGGAGGTGTCCCTGCCCATGGCAGGGGGGTTGGACTAGGTGGTCTCTAAGGCCCCAAACCACTCTATGATGGTATGAAGGGAAATCTTCTAGCTATGGAATTTCTCCCCAGAAACAACCCAAGGTTTGGGCTGTTTGCTGCTGCAGCACCCAGCTCTTACAGCATGGAGAAATCCCATACCACCCAAGCCAGGAAAGAGCATAACTTCCCTCCCAGTAACAGCCCATCTGGGCTGGACACCATGCAGCTGCCAAACCCACCTCCCTCAGGCCATCCACTCATTAGGCTGATTATAATTACCTGCCAACCTAATTGCACCCTTTTCCTAGGGGAAAGAGAGATGCTGAGCATGGCTGGGACGCTACTCGTAATTAGAGGGATATTTTTATAACCTATACTGAGTGCCTCAAATCAAGAGAGCCAAGCTCGGCATGCAAAAAGCTGCGGTGCTCTGCTTGTGCTCCTCATGACTAAACAGTAGCAGCAGCAGCAGCAGAATTCACTTGGCAGACACGAAAACCCCAGCTCTGCCTTCATGGCCTTGGGTGACAGGATTTCAAGGATCTTGTGTTGGTTTGCTTGCTCAGAGCTTAAGCCTGGCTTTGCTGGGTAGCACAGGAAAATGAAATGATCTTTAGCAACAGCACAAGAAAATTCACCTTGAAGATAAAAAGGCCCCTCCTGTCCATTTCCAAGCACAGCTTCAGGAAACCACAATTTGGTCTTTCTGCCCTAAAATCATGGCCAGCTTTCCCCTGGAAAACAGTCCCGATGTATCTAATTGAAGGATATTGACCAGAGGACGAAAACAAGCTGGTAAGGAAAGTTTCTGCTTTCAAGTGCTACAGCTTTGCTGTTTGGAAACTTTCTCTTTTCCGTGTTCTCCTTCCCAGCCAATTCACATTTTTCTTTCAATCTTTACAGGCCCAGCCAGGCACTTGTGTGCGGAGCTGTTGTTAGTGTGTCATGGATAGCAACACATACTTAAGGGAAGGAGTCAACATTTGCTGGAAACGGGCCTGGCTGAACTCCCTTTCCCCCTCCCTCATCCAAATGGCCCCCAGCTTTGGAAAAGTTTTCCTCCAACTCTGAACTCACTTGGCCCCAACTGCTATAAATAGTCAGAACAAAACCTCCCAGGCCAAATGCCCTGAGTGTTTTGAAAGCTTTGATCCTGCGCTGCTTTTTGGGAGCTGGAGCCTTTTCCACTCATGCAGCTGGAGCCCATATTCCTATTCAAAGCAGGGGCAAGGAGAGCCATCTATGGGGCTGGGAAGGGGTGCGAATCCTGTGTGAACCCCCTGTGCAGACTCTCCTCACCTCTCCCAAGGTGACCCAGCATCAGTGAAGGCGCAGGGGGCTGAACTGGAGCCATGACACTGGCCTCAAGTCCAGGAAGTTTCCAGCATGGAAAAGGGGCTTCCAAGAAGGTTAGGGAGGAACTTTTGACAAGGACATTGAGTAATAGGACAAGGGGCAATGATTTTAAACTGACAGAGGGCAGGCTTAGATTGGATATTAGGAAGAAATTCTTTATTCAGAGAGTGGTGAAGCGCTGACACAGGTTGCCCAAAATAGTTGTGGATGCCCCATCCCTGGAAGTGTTCAAGGCCAGGCCAGATGAGACTTGGAATAACCTGGTCTAGTGGAAGGTGTCCCTGCCCATGGCAGGGGGTGGACTAGAAGATCTTCAGGGTCACTTCTAATCCAGACCATTCAATGATTCCATGAATGCCTGTGAGGAGAGCCATCCCTCAGCCAGAGCTTGTAAGCAAACTCTCCTTCTCCTCATTCCCATTACCATGTTTGTGTTCTGTCCCCACAGTCCTGTGGGTTGAGGGTGCTTTGCTTCCCCATTCCTCCCTCTAAGTGTGCCTGGTCCTTGTGCCATGGCACTGCTTGCCTTGGCCAGAGACAGAAGTGGAAAGACACAAACATCAGGGGGAAAAAAAGCCCAAAACAAAACAGAAAAAGGGCTGCTCTTGCAGTATTTCCAACCCATCAAGCCCAGAGTGGGAAACCTACAAGAAAGCTGGCTCTCACAAAACCCCAGGACAAGAGGTTTGGAAAAGCGGCCTCAGGATTTGCATCCTCCCTGCCACCAAGATCCCAAGGGTTTTGGAGGAGCAGAGCTCAGGCACTTGCAGGGATGCTCAGCAGCCAGAGCAGGCACCTAGGCACACTGGTTCCTCAGGGCAGCATGTCCTTTCCTATCTCTGCATTTCCATGGGTTTATGTGTGTGTGTACCTCAGAGCTCCTACATCCCAGCCAGGAAAGCAGCTTTTGGCCCAGATGGCTTTTTCCTTGCCACAGCTCTTCCTTTTGGGAGCAGAAGCTGGCAAAACCAGTGCACACAGCAGCACAAGGCTTGTGGCAGGGCTGGGGCAGGGCTGCTCGGGATAATTCACCAGCAGTGCCCTGGGAGAGAGGGGACCTCGTGCCCACCATGGCTGGCAGGACAGTGGTTCAGCACCAAACCATCCTCCCTTCATGTTCCTTCTGCAGCAATAGCGTTTCTGAGTTTTGCTGCATCCTCACACTAGACCAATGCTTTCCCCCAACCAAGTGACTTCTGGATGGCTACAGGACACTTTGTTCCCAAGCAAACACTGCTTGAAACTCTTGGAAGGGCTTCAAACCCCGCCAGCAAGTGTGTGCCCCCTGCCTTCTCACCTTGTCCCTCAGCAAGACAGCAGTGGTGAAATCATGATTCTCTGGAGATTTAGGGGAGCTGGCATGAGTTTGGGCTGTGTCTCTGAGGAGCCAGTTTAGCTAATCCTGCATTGGGAAAGGGTTGAGGTCAGCCCCATCGCCCTCTGTCACTGGCAGGGGTCAGTATGGGGGCAAGAGAGCCTGGAAATTATTCCTCAAGGGAAATGATAAATAAAGCAGCCCATCTTTAAGGGAACACTGAAAACCCCTCGAGTCCATTGCAGAGAGGAACAGAGTTTGACCTTTTCCTCACCCTGCTGCACCCCATGGAGGGTCAGACAGGGCTCAATCCTGCTGCCTCGGACTGTGCCTTGTGGGGCAGCTGGGCAGGTGACACCCAGCCCAAAGAGTGGCTACACAGTGTCCAGCCTAGTGTCACTTTGGAGAATCCATCCTGGGCTCTCCAAGTTCATATGACTCACCACCTGAATCCTGCCAGGGAGTTTTGACCCCATTTCCCTGGTCATCAATACCACAGGGCAACACTCACCCAGCCACCAAAATGGCTGCAGAACCGAGAACCCTTCCTGGGTGGGCTCCCATCACCTCCTGCATCCCAGCCTGTGGCACTCTGGATGGGGCGGCTGCTCCCCAGGGGAACAGGCTGTCCCGCAGGGGTTTTGGCAGCACACTGCCTCCGATGCAAGAGCTGGCTCAGGGCTTTGTTTTATGTCCTGTTTATCCTGCCGAGAGAAACAGAGGACTTCAGTGTGCAGGAATCTCGTGTCCTTGCCCTGCTCCCCCGCCGCATGAAAGCTGCTGAGCAAACAGGAGAGAATCAAAGGCAGCTGCGCCCCATTGGGTTTTTGCACTACCAGCCCCACTGCCAGCTCTTACATAAACTCAGCTCTGGGCTGCGCTGGGGGCCTTTTCCTTGTAAACCAAGCAGCCACCCCAGCAAAGACCCTGCAGCTGTCCTAAGCCCTCTGCTCATCAGGGAACACCTCCTGGCCATGTTCTAGGGGTTTTTGCCCCCTCGATGCATAGCCATGGTACATTCAGCTGGTTGTTGGCACAGTGGTAGGGGTCAGCCAAGCCAGGCTCTCCCCACAGTGTCCTGTACTCCCCATACTCAACAGAGCACCAGCACTTCATTTTATCTCATCTCAACAATTCTGGTGTCCCCAACATAAGAATGACATGGAAATGTTGTGAGGAGGCCCACAAAGTTGATAAGAGCACGTCCCCTAAGGAGACAGGCTGAGAAAGTTGGGGCTGTTCAGCCTGGAGAAGAGAAGGTTGCATGGAGACCTCACAGCACCTTCCAAGAGACCTACACGGAAGCCAGAGAGGGACTTGTCATCAGGAACCATAATGACAGGACAAGGAGGAATGGATGCAAATTGAGAGACAGCAGGGTTAGATGAGATATTAGGAAGAAATTTTTTCCTGTGAGGGTGATAAGGCCCTGGCACAGGTTGCCCAGGGAAGCTGTGGATGCCCCATCCCTGGAATTGTTCAAGGCCAGGTTAAAGATGGCTCTGGCAACCTGGTCTAGTGGAGGGTGTCCCTGTCCACGTCAGGGAATTGGAACTAAATGATATTTACTGTCCTTATAAACCCAAACCATTCTGGGATTCTCTGATTCATCTCATCTCACCCTATGCACTGGGGCATGTCACCTTCTCCTGCTGGAAAAAGAAGGTGCTTTGTCCCAAATATCCTCTCTCTCTCTCTTTTGCTCCCAGAGCATCACAGTTTGTCACTGGTGGCCCAGGTGTGTGACCTTTCCACCAAGCACAGCCTGAAGCACCAGGGCAGGTTGATCCTGTCATATTTGGCTGTCAGGCAGTCACCAGGTATCCCCAAAACCGTGCCCTTCATGGGTTATGAGGATTCGTTTCCCCAGCTCTCCTGGGCATGACCTCTCAGCAGAACAGGAATGAAAACCCTGCAGACATAAAAACATGAAGAATATTAAATCCTCTACATCTGTGCCCTTCACCACCAGGCATGGCCTCACCTTCTCCTCCAGCATAAGGTCATCCTCTGATTTGGCAGGGTGACAGCTGCCAAAGGAGGACAAGGAAGGATGGCATCACCCCACCTTCTCTTTTCCCTACCTCCCTTCCCCCCCCCCCACCTGCCTTTCGCCACAAGAAAAGAAAGAAAGAAGAGTTTTGTGCTTTGAGAGGTCCCTGGCAGTGTGTGAGCAGAGATGGCTCTCAAGGACCCCTTGCCCCCACACCGGTTCCCCAGCCCTGTGGGGTGCCCCAGGAACACCTCCTCAGACCCTCCAACACTGCCTAGACCTTCCATCCATCCATCTCCAGCGACATTCTATCATAGTCTACCATGCAAAAGTATTCCTACTTCCTACATTTTTAAACTCTGTTTAATAAGCTCTAATTAAAAGCAGTTTAAAAAGTCTCAAAATGCCATTTTCCTAGGTTTCCCCATCATTGAAACTGAACAGCACACAGCCCTGTTTACCTGCATGCTCCCTGGTCCCTCAGTGGGGAACTCACTTTCCAGCAGGCACAGCAGAGGAATTAAATCAAATTAACTCATACTTGGAGCAGCGGCAGGATCGGGCAAATCCTGGGTTGGATCTCTCTCTTTAGACTATATCTTGCAAACAGAAGGGCTGGAAACAATTTTGCTTTAATTGCTTTTTAAAATGCAACCAGCAGATGGTTTGGTAATCCAAATTCATTACTCTTTCCACAGCTCCAGATGGCTGGCTTGGGAACCATATCCAAAAAGAAGCCAGGTAGAGAGGGACCCATCCTGCCTGCTCTACCAAAGTGCTGGTCAGGATGCCCAAGGCAGAATTGTCTGGGCTGGCCCAGAGGGACAATTTGCAATTGTCAGGGCCACCATGGCACAGAAACATTCTGGGTAAGCATGGAGAACCCAGAAGTGCATAACATGGGCCACTTGGAGAGTATGGCATGGTCTCTCCATGGCATGGGGGAAACGGCCTGGCCACACATTCCTTTGTCACTTTGTCCCTGGGGGCTGTTCCCATGGACCCATGCCCAATAGCATCCGAGCTGCTCCTGAAAGGCTCATGAATTAGGCAAGCAGAGTCCTTTTCTTGCTGTCTCTCTCTCTGAACTGCTGTGTGACTTGTCCCTTCACTTCTCTGTGCTGGTGTCCATGACGTTTCTATGCCAAACAAACTGGGAATGCTGACTTCCAGGCCTACACACCAGTTGCAGACCTGTGCACTGCAGCAGGGTTTTAACACGCCCAGGCTGACCCTTCTGACCCCAGTGGTTTATCCTTCATATGAAGTTCCCATCTCTCCATGAACACCCAGGTGTTCAGTGTCCCACGGTGCCCAACCCCAGAGCTCTGCCCCAAACCAGCCCTTTCACAGAGCAGAAGAACTAAGTCCATCCAGAAAACCTCACAAACATCTCGTGAAGCCGGGTTGTTTTTCTCTTACCAAGTAATTTGAAATTCTTGGAAGGCAATCAGGAAAGTACAAAGTATTCCAGCCCAGGACAGCCTGGGACTCATTCCTTAGAAGCACAATGGTTGTTTATTCAATCTCTCATACATTAATATCTAAAAATTCATTAGTTCAATTGTAAACAAGAAGTACTGGCTTTACAGTGGTGTCTATTTAACAGTAGCGGTTTCAGCCTGAATGCTGATTTCCTTGTTATCCTTCTTCTAATCTGGCTATCAGGGAGTCGAGATCTTGCAAAATTACGGGAAATATTTCAAGCCCATTTATTTCGGGTTTTGAAAAGCATCCCTCTGAAACCCAAGGCCAAAGAGAGACCATTTCAAATCAACATTGAAGAGCACAGGCAGGGAGAGGAGCTGTTTGTGCCAGCACTGTCCTCTCCCTCAGGAAGAAATGAGGAAAAAGCTGTTCATGGATATATCTGTGCTGGAAATCTATAGAAGATTCCTAAGTGTTGAGAGGGAGGATCCCCAAGGCAGTCACCTAAGAGGACCAGCAATCAGGTGTGCTGGTCAACAGCAGCTGAACATGTGCCCAGGTAGGCAAGAAGGACAATGGCACCTGGTCTGTACCAGCCACAGTGTGACCAGCAGACCCAAGTGACCATTCCCCTGTGCTAGGCACTGGTGAGGCCACACCTCAAATCCTGTGTCTTGTTCTGGGCCCCTCACTGCAAGAAGGATATTGAGGGGCTGGAGCGTGTCCAGAAAAGGGAACAGAGCTGGGGAAGGGTCTGGAGCACCAGGAGCAGCTGAGGGAGCTGGGAGGGCTCAGCCTGGAGAAAAAGAGGCTATGGGGGGACCTTATCACTCTCTACAACTCCCTGACAGGAGGGTGTAGCCAGGTGGGGGTTGGTCTCTTTTTCCAGGTAACAACAATAGAACAAGAGGAAATGGCCTCAAGTCACACCAGGTTTAGATTGGATATTAGGAAAAATGTCTTCATGAAAAGGGTTGTCAGGGATTAAAACAGGCTGCTTAGGGAAGTGATGGAGTCACCATCACTGGGGGTATTTAAGAGTGTTGACAAGGCACCTGGGGACATGGTTGATGACCTTAAAGGTCTTTTCCAACTTAAATGATTCTGTGATTCCATCTGCAGGATGGAGATCACCCAGAGCGCATTGGAGCTCACCTCCCCTTCCATCTTTACTGACTGGCACTGCCACAGCCCCTTCTCATGGCAGGTCTGTGTAGCCTCAAGCTCCCCAGTGGGTTCCCCTTACAGACCTCTGTCCCTTTTGGGTCTGACACTTTGTCCCAGTGATATGAGGCTGTGGCCTCCAGGAGGTTCACCAGGACACTCCTGGATAGGCTGACAGCATTTCCCAGCTCCTTTACAATCCTACAAAACCACACATCTGTTTCAGGCATTATTGTGCCAGGGAACACTGTTTTAGCTCAGCTTTCTCATCTCTTCTGTGCAACAGTAATTTGTTTAGGCAGCCTGAACAGGATGAGAGCCACTACTCTGCTTGCAGAGTCAGAGGGAATCAGTCACCTCCACCCCAAGGATTTCTCGCACTTGTGCAGAGCTCAGACACCTCCACACAAGCCCCTGCTCCAAGAGGGTGAGGAGAAACAAGGCAGAGAGCAATTTCAGGGGTGATTAGGACTGTGTGTTACAACCCAGCTGGTTGTTCCAGGGACAGAGCCCTGGAGCAGCCTAATCTCGAGGAAATGCAGGAAGAGGAGGAAGATTCCTTGAACAGGAGGTTCATATATCTTTATCTTTGCTGCTGTCAAAGGGCAATAGCTGAGATTGCAGTGTCTTGGAAAGCTCCACGAAAGCTATCTCAAGGACATCAATAAGTCTGGAAACCACCTTCACTCTCTCGATAAAGGTTTCAGTCAACAAATACACTCTAAGGCAGGTTCCCAGGCACTGATCACTTCCTACTGGCTGGAAATATGTCAGCTTATGTTTGAGTGAAGCCTTGGGTTGGCTCAACCCACAGGTACCTTGTGCATGTTCCCGGTCTCAGCCCTGCAGGGGTTTCAGCCCTGCAGGAACCAGCCAGACAGGTGAGGGTTATGGGGTGGTCACCCAAGTGCTGCCAACTCACCATCCAAGAGCTCTCAGACAAGCCCTGATTTCAACCAGAGGAGAAATCCAAGGGGAAACACTTCAGAATTCAATCACTCTCCCTTCCTGCCCTGTGAAAGACAGCAGGACATTCCATCCAAGAAAATCCATGAATCTTTGATCTTCCCTGCTGATTCTGCAGCCAGAGACCTCCATCAAGGAGAAGTCACTACGGCATCAAAACCTGCAGTGCTGCAGCAATGCAAGAGGTAGCACCTGGCTCCCTGTTAACTCCAGCAAACAGCTACTTCCACAGGCACCATGGGAACATCCACTTTGGGACATTTATCTCTGTGTTTGCACACAAATACTCTCATTGGAAGAGCCCAAAGCGTCCAATCAGCCCATACCTCAC
Source organism: Corvus cornix cornix (assembly GCF_000738735.6). Taxonomy (NCBI): domain Eukaryota; kingdom Metazoa; phylum Chordata; class Aves; order Passeriformes; family Corvidae; genus Corvus; species Corvus cornix. The sequence goes on from NC_046338.1 coordinate 26,529,215, forward strand.
CAAGGAAGGCACCATCTGCACCAAACCCAGCTGGGACCATGCTGATGCCACTTTAGCTGGTAAATACCCTGTTAAATATCCAAATATAAATTATAAATATCCACCTCAGGCCATGGTGGGAAAGACCCCTTCTGCTTCTGCAGGGGCTTGGGGTACCATCCTGCAGACTGGGCAGGGTAGGATCTCCTCCCTGACCACCTGCAGTGACCACAGCAGAGCACAAAGCCAAACTGCTTTTGTGGCTTTGTCCAGATCCCCAACGCTCACCCACCCTGCCTGCCAGTCAGTCCATCCCAGAAGGCAGTTCCCTGTTTGTCTTGGATCACCTCCTGCCAGAGCAGAGCTTTCCACTGCAAGGCTCTTCTGTGCTGCCCGAGGGTGGATTCCCTGCTGTTTGATCTAAATTTTCCTGTCATTTCACCGAATGCCTCCTGATTTCCTTCATCGGGCCCGATCTTTCCATCAGGGAGGCTGCCCTGCAGCCTGGAGCTCTTTGGCAGGGAGCTGGGGAAGAGGTTTGGTGGTCAATGAGCAAACACTGCTGGTCCATGCCTGGAGCTGGAGTGGTGGAAAAGACCTTCCCTCCCTTCCCAGGTGGATTAAGCACGGACATGCAGTGCCCTCTGCTGATCTGGCCGCCAAAGGAGATGCAGGAAGGGCAGCATCCAAGCAGCTTTGCAAAGCTCTGAAGGGGCAGCCAAGCCTCCAGTTTACCCACGAGCTCTCGACTGGCAAGGCAGGGGCAGCACATTCCTCTTCTGTTGAACTGGTGTTTGTCGTGGAGCTGTTTGAGGAGCCAGGCTGGTACAAGAGGCCCGGATGGTCCCATTCCCATCTTTGCACTTGCAGGTTATAGCTACACCTAAAGAGGCCAGGACATCTTGGACAGGGTTCCCAGAGAGGCTGTGGCTGGCCCATCCTGGAAAGTGTTCACGGGGCTTGGAGAACCCTGGGATAGTGATTGGCATCCCTGCCCATGGCAGGGGGATAGGAATGAGATGATCTTTCAGGGCCTTCCAACCCAAACCATTCTGTGATTCTCTGATCTGCACTACCCTTTGCAGTCCCATTCACTAGGCTGAGCACGGCTGTACTTCCCCAAGCAATGGGGAGAGGGACAGCCTGGAGAGATGGGCACAGCATTAAGAGATTAGAAACCAATGCGGAAGAAAACATTTCCCTTTCCCCTTGACCAGAGGCTCCCTTTCTCAAGGGAAATGGATTGCTTTATCTTGAAATAGTGGAAAGAAACAGCCTCACAGGGAGAACAGGCTGGTGATAAAAACCGTCCTGGGGAGCAAAGGATCCTTACTGGGAACTGCATGAATCATGTGTGAAACAGAGTCACTGCCCATACCAGGACCTCATAAATTACTGCTCCTGCTACAGAAGCCTTCCTGGGAACACCAAGACAGACATTAATTAAACAAAGGCCCAGAAAGGTCCCTCGCGATGTTTGTGCTTGCAGGACTGGAGGCAGGGGCAGCTGCAGCCCACCATTGTTACCTGCAAGTCCATTATCTGTGGATTTAGCACTGCAAGGAGAGTTTGGTGTGCAAGTGCCTCTGACAAGTTCTCCTGAGCCAGCCAAGGGAACTGCAGTGCAAGGGCAGCTTCCTGCTCCAAACGTGGGCAAAGAACATCCCAAATGGTTTGGCTGGAGTTGGCAGAGCCCCTGAATCTCCACCACTGCACCAAAGCAACTTGGAGCTGCTCCTGCAGCAGCACCTGTGGGGCTGGCAGGACATCCACAGCTCAGAGCAGCTCACACTGGAAGAAACCTTTTTTTTTTCTTTTCCTCAAACCCTCCCCAGCTCACTAGAGTGAGAAAAGCTCCAAGTGAGGTTTAAAGGGCACAACACAGGCAGCAAAGTCCACTCCTGGTTAATAAGATTCACATTAGGAGATAAGGCTTATTTGCATCTGGAGAGTGATAGGGGTTTATAATGCCGGCAGCAATCTGACCCCCCAGCAGGTGTACGTGGCACAAGCAATGTCCAGCCTGATAGGCATCTCCTAGGGTGGGACACCTTCCTCTGACTGCAAGGACTGCACATTCCTTATCTCTGAACATCCCTGTCAAGATGCAGTGCATTCAGTTTTGATTGTTTTCCCCTCTCTGTTGAATTTTCCAGGACTTCTAGGTGATCAAGTGAAAAAGGGTCTGGCTCAGTTTGTACTTGATTCCAAGGCAGGGTTTCCTTCCTCCTTGTTTGTAGCCATGGCTTTTCCAGCACTGCCCGTCTCCTTCCTCCAGGTGCCCACATCCCCTCTCTGCCATCGGTCCCTGTTACATCCCACACCCATCATCCTTCAGGACAGAGGAGCCCCTCTGTGCCTCCACACTGTGCTCTGGTCTCTGGGGAGCTCCTCTAGCTGACACAAGAGACTCAGCTAAGGGCTGGTGTGTCAAGTCAAGCCTCTCCTGGAAACCAAAGCGTAATTCCAGAGGGGAGGAGCATATGAAACCACACACAGCATCAACACAGAGGCCAGCCCCCAAACCTCAGTGCCTTTCTCAGGACCTCTGCTTCAGTCTGACCTCTCTCTCTTGAGCACTGTTCACCACATTTTATGGATGTGTCAGCCCAGGACACTCCTCCTCCCAAAATGCAGCTCCCATTGTGGCAAAGCCTGGCTGCTGTCTAATGAATGACAATAATGCCATGCATTAGGTAAAGGAAACAGAGTCACTCAAATTCTTCTGAGAGGAAGAAATTGAGCTCTGAACACATGGAGCTGGTGCCTCCTGGCATAAAGCCTTAATTTTCTTAAGGAGGATCCCAAACCCAGCACCTTCCAAGGTACTGACACCCTTTAGCCTAGCCAGGGATACAGCTGGAAGTGGATGAGGGGACACCACGAGAACACTGCCATGACCCACAAAGCCTTTTGCCAAAGCCACGTCTGGCCCACGCATGCTGAGAGTGCACTGCCAGCATCCCTGTGGCTGTACCTGATGGGGCAGTACCCAGCCAGGACAATGGGTTCTCCTCTCTGCATTGTATTTTCCTGTTATCTCACACCTGCTGTAAAAAGCTGACTGAATGAATGCTGAAGCAGGAGTGCTCAGATGGAGGAAATAAATTTGTTTTTTAGCACCTGCATGGCCCTGTGCTAATTGGAAACATTGCAGCTTGGGGAGCAGAAGATTTGTAACTCAGTGCCTTGCACCCTGAGGAACAGCCTGGTTACAAACCACAATGAAATGTGCTGGATCCAGGCAATGGTGAGGCCAAGGGGACCCACAGTGCCCCTTTTGACAACTGAGAATTATTTCTTAGCGACTTCTGGCCTCTCCTTCCCAGGCCTGTGATGAGGTGCTTTGGCTGCTGATGGTACTAGCAGTGGCAGCACCCAGAGCTGCCAACTTCACCAAGGCTGATCCCAGCTCTGTGTTCTGTACCACTGATGCAGTTATCAGCATGTTGTCAGCTCAGAGAAGTCAACAAAACCCATGGTAATGCCGCAGGAGTGTGCCCTAGGCAGGCACACAGCTCCCATTTCCCTGAGTTCAGCAGCCCTGCCTGATAAAAGATGGGATGGAGCTGCTTGGAGAAAAGGAGAAGAAAACATTTCCAACGCTGGCTCTGCTCCCCTCACAGAGAGAGTGGATGGCACAGAGTCCCTGAGGTGACTCTGGGGTGGCCCTGGGATACCACCAAGCCAGGCAGTGACCGGGAACACCCAGCTTCCCAGCCCACTGGGGCTGTGTGGGGCAGAGATGTGGCCATCCAAACCTCCCAGCTGCTGCATCTGGAAAACACCTGCTGGTGAGTCAGGGGAAAGAGGCACAACACCCTGCCAAAGATCACATCCCAGCTGTGCCAAGGCTCAGCAGTGGGAGCAGATTCACCCCACTGCTAAAACAGCAGCTGACCAGCTCCATTACCACTCACAGGCACTGTGCCCTGCCTCAGTCTCCCCAGCTGTCAAAATCACTTCACCCCAAGGCCTGGCAAGAGCCAGTCTGGGCTCTTTTACATCTGAGCTACTCCAGCTGTGACCAACCCACAGTAGCCTCTGCCAGGCAGGTGGGGAGGGAACAGTCAGAATGGAGTGTCCCTACCTGTTCCCTTACTTACCTGTCCCGCCTGGGTGGCCATGGGGAGCAGGGACCCACATTAGCCCGGGGCCAAAGAGCACTTCCACCAGACACCCAAAGCTTCCGGAGACCCTACGGCTTCTGATAAAGGAGCTGGACCCACCAAGGGGGTCGCTTTGTCTGCTGTCCCCAAGCTGTCAGCACAGCAAGCATCTCCTTCCATCCCTGCAGTTCCGGCAGGGCGACATTGCCATCTGCTGCCTGCTGCTTGGCAGGACACGACAGCATGCCTCTGTCACCCAGGCGTGGCCCTCCTCCAGCCACCACTGGGGGGAGGGAAGCACGGGGACTGTCCCTGCTGGGACCCTTCCATGTCGCCAGCTCAGGGGCAGCACCCACGCGACCATCTCCACACCGAGCTCCCAGCTCCAGCCTGGCACAAGGAGCTCAAGGCAGCCGTGCTTCATCCCACCCCATAGCTGCAGGTCTGTCCTACTCCAGGGAACATGACTGCAATGCTTGTTTGAGGAACATGCTACCACCCAGCAGCACAGGGACAGTAGGGCTGTGTCCCAAACTAGGGCCATGTCCCCTGCCAGCAGCCCGGCTTCCATAGCCATGGAGTAACAAAATGGTGTGGGATGGAAGGGACTTTTTCAATGTCCTCTGGTCCAACCACCCTACAACAAGCAAGGACATCTTCAGCTGAGTCAGATTGCTCAGAATCCTCAACCTGACCCTGGATGTTTCCAGGGATGGGGCATCCACCCCCTCTCTGGGCAACCTGTGCTAGTGTTTCACCCCGCTCCAGTGTTTTACCACCCTCATGCTCTGAGCTGCTGTGACACCACCCTGCCCTTGGCTCTGCTGGTGACTCACCCACCACATGGGAACACACACATCTCCAGCTCCTCAGCCTTGGCCTCTTCATCTGGAAGCACAAAGCTGGAATTTTTTAACTCACAGCCACGCCAAGAGACGTTCACTTATTTTAAACTTGAAAGCACCTACCTATTTTGTCATGGCCTAAGATAGGAGATACCACCAAAGGGAGGAGAAGAGTAGTAATTATCTGCAGTTCAGAAGTTCAGCCTTCAGAGGAGGAATTGGGCTCCCAGCTATACTTGCCACATGCTTTTATGCTAATCTTTAGAAAGAGGCTGTGCATTTTATAATTGAGATTGCCCACCTGAGGCAGGAGGTTTCCACATCACTCCTGGGTTTATAGATCACTGACACAGACCAAGGCTGATGGTCTCCAAGAGGGACAATGCCATGGAAGTGCCACAGGGAAAGCTCTAATGTAAAAGGATGTGATCCTCACTATCAATTCCCACTTTATATCTGAACAGCAGCTGGATCCACTGAAGTGGGATCTGCTAAAATACAGTGCTTGAGGATCAGCCAAGCCCAGCAGGCTGATGGCTCTGCTTTGATACCCACTGGAGAATTTCCGCTTTGAAATCCACTGGCAGCAGCTGAGACAATCGAGTGCTGAGCAATATACTCAAAAAGCTGGAACCTGTGGAATGAGAGGGAGACAAATTGAAAGCAAAAAAGGACCTTGAATGGTGCAGCAGTGCCAGTACTAAAATAATCACAAAGGAAAAATAAAACTAATTTTAAGGTGTTTCTCTGTCGCTGTTGAGACAGACATGACACATACAGACTCCACAACAGTTCCAGGCAAAAAGTTGTTTATTCAAAAAAGCCAGTGTCATTTATACACTTTTGTATGTTTATCATTCATGTTACTTATCCATTGGTTGCTTAACTACCACAATAAACTTACTGGCTATTATTTAACTACAACATACTATTATTGGTTATATACACCTTAAGCATTCTAAGCATTCAGGAAAACACCAGGTGCAGCTTTGTTGCTGTGTTCTCTGTTGTTTAGGCTTCTTGCTTCTGTTTCTCATGAGTACAAACAGCGATTTTGTACCTGTGTGCAAAAAAGATTGTGCTAAGATCTATGTCAGAACCAGACAGGCTTGCTGACCTGCTGGTAATTCCCATATTTCTCCATCTCCAAACAAGAGAAAATGCTTTTCTCCATGAGGATGGATATGTCTCCTGCTATCAGGAGTGACCACAACCTAAAGAGTCCATGCCACCCCCACCTTAGGGCTGCCCTGAGTTATCACAAGAGATCTGGACACCACTGATGGCTGGACAGGTCACTTGACCACACACCTTTGTGCTGGTGTGCAAGTGGCCACAACGGAAATGAGTGGAATTAGGCTTGTCTGAAAGTAAAATCATCCTTTCCCACCCATCAGGGCTGGCACTGAGATTTGCTGTGCCATTCCTAAACACTGGAGTATTTATTTCCTGTATTTTCCTCCCAGGGGGCCTCAGATATGCAGCCAGCCCAACCTTCCCCCCAGATCCCAGTCTGCCTAGTTGCTGGCATGTGGACATACCACAGCCCCAGTGCAGCTGTGGCACAGATGCCCAGGAGTGGGCCCTGGATATGTTCCAAAATCTCAGGAGAGATGCTCCAGCTGCCTTAATGACCCGTGGGGCTGGGGGAATCTCCTGAGACAGCCTCAGGGAAGTCCAGCCAGGATTTCTCCTGCTTTGAGCCTGTAATTTGGTCTCCCATATGCCTTTGTGTCTCTGACACCTCCTGCAATGGGCCTGGGAGCAGTTTGGACAGGGTATGATTTGGATTTCCTCCTACTGTTACTTCTCTGTGGGCAGGCAATGTAGTGTTTATCCCATAACCTAACACTGGTAACCAGGGAAAATACCAGGCAGATCCCAGAGCAGTCCAGGGACTGCAAGGGAAAAGGAACAACTTCACAAGGAGAAAAAACCCACAAAAACCCACTTTCCTGCATGCTGTAGATTTTGTAACATTTCTTTCTTCTAAAATCATTGCTTTCTCACCCAGGCCATAAGACTTTGTGCTTTCCTAGCGTACAGCATCCCATAAGGCTTTTCCTTGGCTGCATGTTCAGCCCAGAGCTCTGCTGCAGGGAGAACCAGCCCAGGAGAAAATGTTACTCACAGAAAATTGGGGAGGACACTGCTATATTTTCCCCTATTTCAAGAGGCTGAAGAGGAGAATGATGTTCATCAAAATTACCTTTTTGTTCTGCAGCATTTCTTGCTCTTTCAGGAAGAAAGAGCAAGAAATCCTGTAGCATGGGGCAATGGGGAGGGACCTCCCCACAGATACCCCAAAACACCCAGCATGTCTGGAGGGGGATCAGCAATGCCCACCCAGCCCCGACCACGCCCCTGTCCCTCCCCAGTCACCATTCTGGGCTACTGTGATTCCATTCACAGCTATTTTGCCCAGCAAATCCAAAACAAGACAAAGGAGGAAAAAAACAAAAAAAAAAAAAAAAAGGAAGCGAGTTAAGCCTGGACTACAAGCTTGAAACAGGACTGGACAGGAGACGGGGCAACAGCTGCACTAAGCTACACACACGTTCCTGGCCCGCAGACCCTACCACGGGCCTTAAACCGAGACGGTATCAAAGACAATTTCAAGGAGAACCCTCTGAGTCCGGATGAACTGGGATACCTTATCATTCCCAATTAGCCCCTCAGAGAGAGACCTGCTGCTGTGCAGTTCTTTCATGCTCATCTCGCTGTCGCAGTAGCGACAGGCACACAACACCCACTTATTGTAATCCAAAGCCATAAGAAGCAAAAAGGAGAATCTGGATTATTCTCAGCTATTACTATGACCAAAAAGAGTTGTGGGGAAAAAGGTGGCCACAAACAGAGGTGACCAAAAGGCCTGGTTTTACACTATAAAAGTAGTACAGGTTGTCAAGGAGGCAGAAGTCTCTTACATGCTCCCTGAGAACGCGCGAGACAATTTCTCCCTGAAGCCTGGACGCAACTTCATGGTCATTGTTATAAACATATATTATAGTATCGGCTTCTCGCAAAGTGTTAAGGTAGATATTATATAATGTTAGAAATGCTTTTTGCTGTGTGGATGTAGTTTTCTCTCGTTTTAGCAAGAATGTTAGCAAGTGTGAGCAAGTAAAATAACCTCCAAGGGAGCAGAGGATGAGGCCCGAGAAGCTGCTAATCAACACTTTGTCCAGAGAACAAAAGGGCCCAAAGGCTACTCCGCCCGGAGAACGGGCAGCCAGGAGGGTCCGAGAGCCGCTATCACCGCTCTGCCCGGGGGGCAAAGAGGCCAAAGCTGCAATCAGCCCTGACTGTCTGAGGAATTAAGAGATCCACCCTACCATCGACTCTTACCTAGCGGGCCCAACCCCAAAAATCAAAAGAAATAAAACCACAGGGCAGAAGACTACGCATGCTCTAAAAAGGCGGACCCAAGGAGTGGCCATGCAGATCAATTCCTAGAAAAGTTTTAATATGAATAGAGAACAGACAGTAAAAATGGTATAAAAAGGACTCACCTCGAGCATCAGGTGTGCTCTTGGCAGAGCGCCAAGGCACCCGGCCATTATCCCTTTGCTTTATTTTATGTGTCTCTTATTGTCTTTATATTAAACTCTTTAAATTCTAACAGGAGAGTGAACCTCGTTTTTCACAGTCATTTTTCCAGAAATTGAGGGAAAGGATTTCGATGCATGCGCCTTCAACAATTTGGTGGTAAGGAACATTGGATCCTAAGTTCTGCTATTTCTTAGCTAGCTGAACATTTAATGGTACATTTAACCCTGTGCATATAATACTAGTGGTCCCTTTTGTCTTACTCCTGTGTAGTAATAGTCTCTTTTAAGTTTTGTGTCCATTAAATAAATAATTCATTCTATAATAGACCAAATAGACCCACTAGCCAGCTTCCCCACATTCCAGCACTTCAACAGCTTCTGATTGCCCCTTGTACTCCTACAAAAGCCAAAAACTAAACTGAAGTTTTAGAATAATAAAATTAGAATTGGTGAAACTAGCTCTAATAAAAAGTTATCTCTTACTCGGCTAAAATCTGTTGGGATATCATTAAGAAGCAGTATATTTAGAATGCATTCTACTTACAACACTTCTGTTTGACTAATCAAAGAGGGAAGCAGAAGCCAGCGTTTAAAAATTGATTCTCAAAACCGAATCCTAACACAAAACCTTGTCACTACAACCGTCCCAAATACATTTACACATAAATAAAGGGCAGTTTGTAGGAGTGGCTACCTTCAGCTAAATACCAAATTCCCTCTCGAAGGTGAAACTCCTGAAAACTGATAACCAGTGAATCAAACTGTAATTACAAAAGCAGATGCTCTATCTACTCCCCACCAAAAAGAAATGTTCCTGGATTTTTCTGCGATAGCCACAGAGTCGCTCAGATGCTTTAACTTCCCTTTTGAAAACTATCTGTTCGTATATGCGAATTACCTCTGTGTGGGGGTGTGCCAATCAAGAGAACCACTTAAGGAGATACACATTAACAGTGCTAAAGAAAGAGATAGACCACAGAAACTCCTCCTGCCTGAGGGAAGAGATTAAACCAATTCCCTTTTGTGTTGGGTTGACCCTGAGTTGATGGACAGTCTTTAAGACCAATTACGCTTCTCACAATTTACATATTTAAACCGCACAGAAAGGCGGGATTTCCCCTTTGGTCGGAGCTCACCTGCTGGAAGGCGGGGGGCTCCGAGCCTCCCGGCCCCGCTGGGCTGGGCCGGGGCCACTGCCCCTTTCCCCCTTTCCCCCTTTTCCCAACGCTGCGGCACAGACCCTGGGTCGCTGGGGGGGGGGACTGTCCCAGAGCCGCAGGCAGCTCAAACCAGCCATGGACTGCTCACAGCTAAACCCATCCAGCGCGGCTTCTGGGGACAGGCGGGTCCCTCTCCTCTCCATGCGGAGCCGGCGGAGTCAACGGGAGCCGGCAGAGCCTCCTGTCTGCAGCCAGCACACTTCGTGCTGAACTGAAGAGGACACCATGCAGCCAGCAGCACAAAGGGAGCAAGGCTTTCCCCACTGTAAAGCCTGAACAAGAACACCCTTCAACATGGCGGCGTCAGAGTCAGAGAGAAAGAGAAGTGAGTCACCTGGGACGGAGCTGAGCATGGCGACGGGAGAAAAGAGGGCGGCGCCGCGATTCTGGCGCGCAGCTTAAAAAACCTTCTTGCATGCCGTGGTAAGAAACTGTAATACCACAAACTGTTTGTCTCTTTAATCCATTTGAAGAACATGGGGGGATGGAGTATCCTCGTGTGCCTGTGAAGTTTATGAAGAGTGCCTATGCCAGGCTATATAGAAGTAGTGAGAGGCTGTTAGAGACTTGTGGCGAAGAAAAGCCTCTGTGTGCAGGCCAAAATAACTCATCCTTAAAAAGATGAATAACCCCATGTGATGGCCCATGTTTTGTAGTATGAAAGAACTATGAAATTCTTCATGAGAGAGATGTTCTACACACAGCAGACTGTTTGTTTCCGGGCGGGTCTGCTATTAGTGGCAGTTTGGGAACCACGTGCAGCTGAAGGAAAACCCTTTTTCCTTAAGCATAAGAGAGAGACTTTTCAAGAACTGCAGCACTGACTAACATCCCATGTTCTGTTATCCCCTGTGTGAGCTGGGTAAAAGGAGAGAAGTGCTGGAAGGAGGGGGGGGGGAATTTACTTCAATTTTGTTTTGTTGTTTTCTCTTTACTTTTAATTCTGTTAGTAATAAAGCTCTTTCATTGTACTGCAACTGTTTAAGGTTTGTGCCTGCTTTGCTTTTCTCCTAATTCTTATCTCACAGAAGGAAAATAAGTAAATAATGAATATTTTGAATCAAAACCACTACATTTAATTGGTGTTTCTGCCCGGTTTCGAACTCAACCCGCTACACCTTTGTCCCTCAACCCCCCAAGTTCTGCCTGCTTGCAAAGATGAGATTTAAATACCAAAGGCAAAGTCAATCCTGGTGATATCGCACCCTACAGCAAAATTGGTTATAATGAATACTCCTGCATTTATAGAAATACAGGGCAATAGCTTGAAATGTTGAAACAAGATCACAAGTGATAAAGAAAGACTAGGAAGTGTACCAGCCAAAGAATTACAAGCTATAGCACTGATAGTAAAAAGAAAGACAAACACTGTATGACTAATTTTGTATGGTTATCTGGGCTGGTGCCACATGATGATTGTATCGCTGAAAGTGTTAGAGTAGCAAGTGAATGAAAAAGAGAAGTTTCAGCAAGAAAAAGCTTCAATGGTTGTCTCAATTCTGATCCATAGAAGTCCAGTTCAAACTGACGCAAAAACCCCAGACCTTACAAGCCTATTGTAACAACAAAATGGATTCGCTGACAAAAATCAGAAAGATAAAAAGTAATACACAACACCGACATCAATTTGGTAAATGATTGCATTATAAGTTAAGCCATACTAGAAACCTTATTTTTGCAGTACAAAGCAAAGACTAACCATTGACCAAAAAGGAGCGTAAAATACTTCTATACAGCGCTCCCAGTGCCAGCTGAAACTTAGATAAAGCCATCCAAACCTAGCACCATCCTACACATCAAAAGATAACACGCCTGTTATTGCTTAAGTTCAGCAGTTTTGATTTCTCCAATAACCTTGAATGTCTAAGCATATCCTCACTGGACAAAAGCTAGGCGTGTATCCGAACGTGGAACAGCAAACCGCTCAAGCAACAGCGAAAGGACTGTTCACTACCTACACGACTGTGAGAAGCACTGAAATTCCTGGACTCCTGCACACAAATGAAGCCAGCTCTGGACCCAGAAAAGCAATACTGGACTGCACAGGAGCTAATGAATCTGCTGTAACCAGAAATGGTAATTATGGTATTGTCTACATTTTTATGCTTACAAATCAGTGTTTGCAACAATGCAGCACGGCTAATCAGCCATCCCAATAAAAACTAACAACGCTGTTTTTCCTAAACGCACATACAGCAAATGTTACCTGACCCTTGGAAAGGGAAGTTCACGTATAAAGCTAATGTCAACTGTGACAGTGATAACAAATTACAATTACTAGTTTGTTCTCAGCCCTCTCTATATCTTTCATGAAAGCATTCAAATACTGAGACCTCCAGCCCAAACAGATGCCCTAAAATCTCACTCCAGCTAAGGTGATACGCCTTCCTAGAAGGAGAGACAACCCAAGCATCCATAAATCAGCAAAACCTGATGATACAACCAGTGCCTTAAAAACAAAATTTATCGACCTTTCAGAGGTAATAGAACAAAACCAAATAGCTTTGGTTTTACTTTTGGCTTCCACAATTACCAGCAACACTTGCTGTGTATACATGGATCAAATTCGGAAAATACAAACTGATCTGGAAGAAGTTAAAAGGGACACTAGAACCTTTCATGAAATGCAAGGGAATCAAGAAAATATATTCAATGAGATGATCTCATGAAACCCAAATTTAAATATGGCCATGAAAAAATTAATTGGCATAATTACCACATCCTAACATTTATGTTTGATACATAAACTATATTGCAAATTTACAAAATTAGATTTAACAAGATGTGTAAATCTGGCAATAACCATTTTCTCTAAAAACCTCAAGAGAATCAATTTAACCTCATTCACATAGCATTAAAACCTTATTTAGTACTATTGAAGTAGCAAGTGATTTAATAGCTTTACTTATTTTGATTGATATTTGTACATGCTTTGCAGTTTCTACAAGTATTACTTTAAAATGCTCGTGTCTTCACACTGATCATCACAGTGGGCAAGAAAGATTTCACCCTAAATAGGACTTAAATTTTCATATGATTATAACATCAATTTGTTTACCTCTTCAAGGTAAAACATATGCAAGCAAAACCAGTTAGGTTTTATTACATCCTTGATTCCCCTGAGACAATCAAACCATTATGTCATGTATATACGGATATATTTGCTTAGATTATTGTAGAATTATCTAACACTTAATACATTAAGCAAAGCTGAACTTCACTGAAGGAGACTGAACCAAGAAGCATAAAGAAAAATGAAAAGAGTCACCGACCATCCACTGAACTGCAACAACTGAAAAACTCTTCTTTGTTCCTGGTTTGCATCCCATCCCCCCATGATCTCAAGATTCAAGGGGTGGGGGAAAACCTACCCTACATGGATTAATAATTGGATTGTCCTTAACTACCACGTACACTCTAAATCTAATACCATGCCTTACACATCTACCTGTTACATAAGCTGAAGAAAAAACAGCTGCTTCTCATCAACCTTAATACAATATCTTTTGAAGAAATAGCACAGCCTAGGAAAACAACGTGTATCAAAATACTTAATGATGGCACACACATATAAGAAAGCAGATACTTTTATAGCATGGAGGCAAGCAAAGCATCTCACTGTTCCTACCCCTGAGAACCATCACACCGATATCCTTGAACATTCCAGCTTCAACGCCGATATTGTAGGAACCTCCTGCATTCCATTCCCAGGACAGCAACAAGTCCTCACCCACCCTGCATCTTCAAAACAATAGAGTACAAGGTTGAAACAAGCCTCGTGGTTTGAGGGGCACCGTCTGCCCAAAAAGCCCAACTGTGCATCCAGATGAAATGAATGCCACAAGTACATCAATGAACAGCAGACGCACGGGACACTGTCAGCTTGGACCTGCAATTAACTCCGCCCCTGCCGCTGGATTGACATAGAAATGGAAAAAAAGGGGCACGGAGGTCTCATGAGAGAGTACAAAATACACGGAACACCGCTTCCAGCAGGCGCCCACGTCGGTATTTAAAGGCGTGGCTCAGTTAAAGAGCAATACCAACAAAGCCCCCCAGACAAAAAGCCTGGGAGGACGGGGTAGGGTTTTTTCCATTCTTCCTTTCAGTGGCTTTTGCAAGCCAGCTCTGAAGCGGACAAGCCACACGTGTCCCCCAGCGCCCCTTGCCGGGACTCGCTCTGGGCTGGCGCCGTTCCACGGTGCGAGGGGACCGGGGAGGCCACGCGACCCACGGGACCGGCGGCACTCGGCCCCGTGCTCCCGGACCCGGGCAGAGCGCAGCTCCCGGCATGGAAGCGGCTCCTCTGGCAGGCGGAGGCGGCCCCACGCCGGGAGACCCCCGCCCGCCCCCGGCGCCTGCTGAGTGGCACCGGCACCGGGCCAAGGGGGACCTGCCGGCGCCTGAGCCCCGCGCACGGACCACACGCAGTGGGCAGGACAGCCGGGCGCGGCACGGCTCCGTGCCTCATCTCCCGCCTGCTGGTCCGGCGGCGCTTGCCTCAGCTCCACACTGCTCGGACTGGCGCAGCTCCGTCAGTCCCTGTCGGCAGCCCCCAAATTGCCATTCCTCCTCAGAAATTCCCCAGGGGCCGGGAGTGCTCCCGCGCAAGACATTCGGTGCCGGGGCACGGCCAGAAGCGCCCTCAAATGCAGCGGCACGCCCCTATCTAAACCCTTCAAATACTGGAAGGGCTGGAGTTTCCTTCAATTTAACCCCTGGAACTGAAGCAACAGAGGGTGTTTACTTCAATTTAAGCCAATACAATGGCAAATAAAGGGGTTCTCGCCTTCAATTTAATCCTCTAACATATCAGAAAGAGAGGGGCTTTCCTCAAATTAAGTCTTATAAATGATGGGAAAAGGGCGATTTTTACCTCAATTAGAGCCCTTAAAAAGCAGGGACAACAGGGCTTTCCCATCAACATAAACCTCAGGACGATGAAAACAGGGGGGGTTACCCTCAGTTAAAACCCATAAAATGGCAACACCCGTGCCCTCCCCTTCCATTTAAACTGGAACATGTGGATTCCTGGTCAGTTCATACCCCTAACACCACAGAAAAGGCAGGTTTTCCTTCAATCAATATCGCTAAAATCGTAAGTGAAGGGGGATCCCAACTAGTTCAAACACAGACAATAAGGGAAGAGGAGCTTCTTCCCTCAATTTAAACTCCTTCTGTCCTCGTAACCCCCATTTTTTCTGCGGGCACTTGGGGAAGGTGTGGCAAGATGAAATCAAAAGGGAAAAGGAGAAAGACACCCCCCCCCCTTGCAAATCCACACCATGGCTCACCTGCTGCTGCCTGGCACAAAGATTCGTCCCTCGGCACCTCCTTTAAGCAATGCTCCACATCCAAGTGCTCCCCCAGACTTTGGGAGATGCTCTCACTGTCCTTCCGTGAGAGACCCCCCAGGAGCCCACCACGAGCCCCTCTCCTCCAGCATCGCCATGCAGAAGGGAGCTGAGGAAACCCCTCCTAAAACAGCCCCCAGCAGGAGCCGCCCTCTCCTCTGCCACTTTCATGAAAGATATAGAGAGGGCTGAGTCACAGCAAACAACTGCGGCTGCTGACCCCTCATCATCCTCACAGCTCCCACCTGGGGTTGCTGCCGGTCCCAGGGTGAGGGCAGGTGCAGAAAGGATTTGCTGCTCATTCCCTGGACAGCTCATCCTCTGCACCTGACACACCGGAGCACTGGGCTTTCTTTCCTATGGATAATGGGGGAGAACGCTGGGGAGAACGAGGGGGGAAAGGATGATGGACAGAGGAAGGGGAGAGGGGGAAGAGAGGGGAGTCGGGTTGGGGAGCAGGGGAGAAAGGAGGGGTGGGGGGTCGGGGATGCACAGGGGAGCAGGGAGAGAGGGTGGGGGGCGCTGGGGAGAGGGCAGGGGGGGCTGGGAGAGACAGGGAGGGTGTGGGGGAGAGAGGAAGAAACTGGGGGGGAGGAAAGAGGTGATAAGCGGGGAAGAAGGAGGAGGATAAGGGCAGGAGAAAAGAGGGGGAGGGGGGAAGGAGGGGGAGCCCGACCCGGCCGCAGCCTCCCCGAGCTCTGAGGGAGCAAATGGCGGCGGGGGCGATTTCGGGGGCTTAAATCACCTCGGCCCCGCCCTGCGCACCTGAGCCGGCCCGGGGCCGCCCCTGAAGCCGCGCCCGGCCGCCCCTGAAGCCCGCCCGGCCCCCCCCCGCCCGGGACCGCCCCAGAGCCCCGGCCCCGCCCGGCCCCGGGGCCCGCCCTGCCCGGCACGGGGGCGGCTCCATCGCTCGGGGCCCCGCCCCTCTCTCCCGGGCCGGACCGGCGCCCCGCACCGGGGGTCCGGTCCTGCCGGCGGCCGCTGCGGGTCCCGGGCGGTGCCGCCTCTCCCCGGCGGGATCGGGGCTGGGATCGGCACCGGGAGGAGCCGCTCCGGGACGGGCGCTGGGGCCGAGCCCGGCGCTGCCGCTCCTGCTCCGGCCGGCTCTCCGCGGGGAGCCGGGGCTCTGCCGGCGCCCGGGCAGCCCCGGGATCCCGAGCCGGGCCCGACGCGCCGGGCCGGGCTCCGCTCTCAGCCCTGAGCCCCTCCCGGAGCCCGCCTTGGGCCCCACGACGCGGCCCCGGGCTCTGCCGCCAGCCCCGGACGCGGCGCTGAGTCGCTGCTCCCGAGCTCTGCGTGGGGCCGGCGAGCCCGGCTTCGGGCTGTGCCTGAGGCAGGACTCGGAGCCCAGAGACACAGACTCGCCCTGGCCCCAAGAGCCCGCTTTGAGCATCAAAACACGGCACTTGGGCTTTAATTCAGGGCCAGCAAAACGCAGCACTTCCGTTTCTCTTTGTGAGCCCAAACACACAGGACTCGCTCTCTTCCTCAAGCCCTGAAAACAGGATTTAGTCACTGTTTCTGAGTCCCAACTCTGGCCATAGGAGCCTGCGCTCAGGACTCTGTAGATAGAGAAATGCTGCTAGCAAGGATTTTCTTGCTATTTTCTGAGACTTTTCTCTCTCACAGAAGAGGGAGCAGAATTATGTAAACAACCAAGCCACCTGCAACCTTGAAAAGTCTTCTTTATGGTACAGTAGAAAAATATTTTGACAATGGATGTTTTAGGATTTTAGCCAATCACCCCCAAGGGGAGGCTGATCCTTTGTCCAATTAGACTGTGAAGAAAGAAGTCTATAAAAGAGTTTGTAAAATAATTAATCTTGCTGCACAATTCCTGCCTGCTGGATCTTCTCTCCTCCTCCTCCTCCCTACGGCTGCGGGACACAGTGATATACCCTAGGGCCTTGGCCTGCGGTAATAGGACTCCACAATGCAGGATTCAGTCTCTGCTTTTAAGCTCTGCGCCTGTTTTTGAGCCCCCGAAACGCAGCACTGGGTCTCTTTTTGTGAGCCCAAAACCGCTCCTGTCCCTCGGGTTCGGAGCCCCCAGAAGTGCCCGGGGCCACGGCTGGACCCCAGCTGGGCCCGTGGGATGGGGAAGAGACCAGAGACAAAATTCCAGCTCAGAACAGTTTAAGAATGGAAACCAAATACAATCATTTGAGATTAATGACAGCACATAGTGAGAGCAACAAGAGCAGTGGTAACACTAATGAACAGGAGAGGGAGAAAAACTCCTCCACACCCGCCCTGTTACGATCCGGTTTAAACCCAGAAAAGCAAAGCAAGCTAAGTCTCTGTGCCTAAACCAGAAAGAACTTAGAAGGTTCAAAATATCCCCAGAAACGAGATTAAAACCAAACGAGGCTAGATGTTGTTGCCAAAAAAATGGATGTATTTTATTTAATAGTAGAGAGGCAAAGAGAAGGGAAGAGAGAGAAAGAAATAGAAAACAGAAGGGTGCGTGGGGGAACAGGGAGAGGGGTTGGATGGAAGCCCATCACCCATCTGAGGGTGCCAACGACGTCTCGTTGCTCCCCTCCATCCGGTCTGCGGTGGTGAGGGTCCCCCGTGGGCGCCGTGGCCACGCCGCCACATGCTGCCACAGCCGGTGCAGAATTCCGTGGGTTAGTGCACACTTTGGGCCAGGCGGGAACGCCCACGTGCCTCTCTTGCAGGGGCCGGCTTGACACCCTTGCAACACTGAGGGTCTGTTGCATCATCTCTGGTGCTCCGGTGCAGGGCCTGGGGCCCCTGTGCTGGGCCATGTCACCCCCTTCTGCTGTGGATGAGCTTCCTCCCCCCGGTGAGGACCCCGCAGCTGGGCTCTGCACAGTGGAGGATGGGCGGTCACTGCGTCTGTGACCACCGGCTTTTCCAAGGTACCCAAAGCCTCTCCTCCCTCCACCCCTTGGTGGAGCCCGGGCAGCTGATAGCCTGGGCGTGCTCCTCATCTTGGAGGTGTTAAGCCTGAGCTCCTGGAATATCCCCAGCCCTGAGTTGTTACTTTATCTTATCTTCATCAGCGAGCAGTGTCAGGCCTCAGGGCCCCATTCAGGGTGTGGGAGTCTTCTGCAGCTTTTGTAGTACAGTTTTAAAAGTCTTTTAAGAAAACGTTTAAGTCATAAAACATAATATTTCAGTCTTTGAAACCCCCTCCCTTTAACATTATAAATCCAAAATTTAATCCAGAGCACCACAAACTCCCACTGTGGGGGATTTCCATATTCCTGTTACTTTCTCTGCGTTCTGTCCTGGGGATTTGTGGACTGAGGGAGGCACTGGCTGCTCCTCTGGGCAAGGGGAAGGCTCCTGTGCTATTCCCATGAAGAGAACACCTGGAATTACTGCCCTGGGAGCCCAGTCCGGTCCTTCCAGTGACTGGGGGGCAACCAGAGGGTCTTTACATGAAATGAAAACGACATCCCAGTCCAATGCATTTACAGCAGGATTGGACACTCCTGGCCAAGGTGACCAGTCCACGGAAATTGGACCGGTGACTATCCAGGGGGGATCTTAATTTGGATACTTGCAGATTTCATTGTGAAGAAGCTCCAATTCTTTTTGGCACTCTTGTTTAAATGTCTCCCCACTGGAAGAGGTCAATTAGTCTTTTCAATGACCTGACTGCCAGAGGCATTCCCAGAGGCATTCTCCATCACTTCCATGTCCACCTGCAATGAGTGGCCGATGGGCAGGAGCCTGCCCAGAACAGGCTCAGAGATGGGGCTTTCAACCCAAACCATTCCATGATTCCATGATCTCTGCCCCTATTAATTTTGCACTGTTCCCTCTCAAATTTAAATCCCCAAATTTAGACTATTTACTAGAGGAATAACTGGAAGCCTATTCCCTCATCTCTGCCCTTGCTTTGCTTTCCTGGAAAACCCTGTGATCCCACACTTTCTCCAAGAGATCTGCTGGGAGTACCGGAAGGTTTGCTCTGTCAGAGAGCCAGGGGGGTTTACAGCACTTGTTCCTCTGCATCTTTACCCTTTCATCAGGTTTCCCCTGGAACAGTGTTGTGGGAGAAGCTTGGAATTACTAGAAATGGATCAGGTTCACATTTTTTCCCCACCAGTTTTCATCTGGTTTCAAATTCCTGGAATTACCCTCAAATGTGCCCTAGAACACTGCTGTGAAAGGATCAATGAGAAGAACAGCCTGAAAGGAGAAAACCACCTCCAGCAGCAGCCAGAATGATCCCATTTCTGTTCTTACCTGGTCCTGCCAGAGCTCCCAACAGCCATTCCCATTCCGAAACAAGAGCTATGGAAGACATTCCTGCTGTACGTGAGGGTGAGGTGGCAGTTTTGGATGTTCTTTGCTGTGGAATCAGACAACAAACAGAGTGTAAATGATCATGGTGGTCCCTTCCAAGCCAAACCACCCCGTGATTCCATGCGTGGATCAGCACCTGTCCCAACTCCATTCCAGAAACCTCCTCCCACTAACCCAGAACTTTCCTTTTTCTGCTCAACATCAGGGATTTGCTGCTGAGTGCCCTGGGCAGGGGACGCCTCAGCCTTCCCTGGGACGCCTCAGCCTTTTCTGGGACCGCAGCATTCCCTGCACTGCTGTTTCACACCGATCCTATGTCCAGCGCCCTTCCGGGCTTCAGTGCCAGGATCTCCCCACAAGGCGGCAGCACCGGGAGCGAGCAACCCCGGCCGGTCCCACTGTCTCAGCGGCAGCTGTGCCTTTAACCCGCACTGACCCAGTGGGGCCGTGAACACAACGGGCAAAAACCCCACTCATCCCCTTTATTTCACCCTCAAAGGCACAGGATCCCAGCATTTCCTGGGCTGGAAGGGACCCACAGAATCCACCTCGGAGAGACGCCTTGGGCCCCGCACAGCCGAGGCACCTCCGGTGCAGCTCCCGCTGTGCCGGGACACCCATCCCTGTCTCGGAATACCTATCCCCTGCAGCCCCCGCCATCCGCTCAGGGCTGTTCCCGTTCCCCACTCACCTCCGAGCCCGGAGCAGCCACTCCGGTGCCTTCGGCCCGGCCGTGCTGCTCCCTGGGCTCCCCCGCCATTTGCCGCTGCCGTCGACGAAGGACGGAAGCCACTAGTACCACGCCAATATGGCGATCAAGTAAATGGCTATTCGACCTTCTCAAGATGGCGGCCGTGAAGGACCCCACTCCGTCTATTCGGCTGCCTGAATACTCCCGCCTGCCCCAGGCGCTGCTTACCCCACAGTCGGTGTCCACAAAGCGGGAAACGCCACAGAGAACTGCGCATAAAGCGCTGGGTTGGCTTCGACATCATGTTCAGGCAGCCGAATAGACAGGCCTTCATGGCCGCCATCTTGAGAAGGTCCAAAAAGCCGCGAAAACGATCGCCATAGTCTGTGTGGTGGTCACGTGTTTTCCGCCCTTCGCCGCCATTTTGGGTGCTGGCAGAAGCCATTTCCGGTCAAGCTGCCATCTTTAGTGTGGTACATTGAAAGTGCCCCGCCCCTCACAAGAGCTTCTGTCTATTCAGCTGCCTGAATCTGGCCCGGACTCCGACGCTGGCCCCCCGCTTTTGGCGCGATTTTCCATGGCCGCTTCCTGGTGCGAGGACACGGCTGGTTGGGTCAGTGGCGCCAGAGGCAGGCGGCGGCCACACGACTGGTGGCAGGCATCAGGAGGGACGCCTCTCTCAGGGGCCTATCGCGTCCGCCATCTTGAGTGTGGCGGAAGTCTGATCTGCCCTCTGCAAGGTCCTGGCAGGTGCTAATAAAGCATCAGTTAACGCCGTTCCGAAAGCGCCGAACTGCGCCTTCCTTTCTGAGCCACCCCATTGAGAGTGGCACGTGGGCGGCTCTATTCCGACTGTGCTCGCCCAGTGCTCCCCGCCCTGGGTCGTGCTGCGACCACACCTCTGCTGCCCAGCAAAACCAGCCCCACCGGGCCGCCCCCCGGGCTGTCATTCGTTGCCATCATGAACGCACGGTGCCCGCTCCTTTTAGCGCCGTGGCCCCGCTCATGCACGGCCGTGTCCCTTGGCACTCCAAACTATCCTTCGCCCCTCCCCTCCATTGACAGACGCGGCCCCGCTCACTCCCGCTCCTTGCCCTTCCCACGCTTGGCAGCCACGAGGCCGCCACCCTCTCGGCTCACCCGGCACCGGGCGGTGCACAGCGCCGGGGTGCCGTGTCGCAGGCGGCAGTGCCGCGCTCTCGCCACCAGGCGGCAGCAGCGCCTCCGAGCTCAGCTCAGGGCCGGGACACGCTGCAGGGCAGGGACAGAGCACAGAGAAAAGCCGGCTCAGAGTGCTCTGCAGTTCTTGCAGCCTGAGCGTCTCAGCTCATGGTGCCAGGCACTTGCTTTTTCCTTCCTATAGAAAATGCCAGCTCATTATTTTCAAAACTTACTGATCTCTATTCCAAGCTTCTTATATCCCTGTATGCAACAGAGAGAGGGGACTGGCTTATTTCAAAATAATTTACATCTAAATTAGTAGCATTTGTCTATAGATGTAAAAACGAAGAACTTGACAGGTTTGGGGATTCCACACTGTCATACACACATCCCTCCTGGTGGATTTTCTGGCAGTTTTGGGCCCCTCTGGGGGAGGACACCCAGCACTGGCCCCCCCTCATTCCCCACTCACCTGCTCCTCAACTGCATCGTGGCTCTCCCAGGGACATTGGGGCGCCCCAAATGACATTCAGAGCCCCCGAGTCTCCACCTCCTCCCTCAGCCTTTTTTCCTCACCCCCAAAGAAGGCACAAAACGAGACAAACTGCCCTGGACAGCAGCACGGCACTTTAATAAAGCCATTTCCATGCGTACATCCCCAAAAAGGGGCTCAGCAGGCACAGTCAAGGGGGGCAGCCCCCAGAAGGCTCGGAGTTCCTCCCCAGCTCCGGTGTTGTGGGCTGGAGGCCGCCCCGCAGAACAGGGGCAGTGCACCTCACGACGCTGCTGCGGCTCCCGCTCAGGCTCTGCTCTGTTCCTGTGCTCGGGGCAGGGGCAGGAGCTGTCCCATCCCTTCCCTACCACGCCACTGCTGCCCCCCGCAAGGCTGCGGCTCTGGGATCCCAACCTGCGCTCACGGACACATCGAGCGCTGCAATGGGAGCACTGGGGAGGGACCAGGAGAGGCAGAAAGAGGGAGTGGGAGCAGAGGGGACACAGGAGGAAAAGGAAAAACAGGCTGCAGGATGAAATTGAAAAAAACCACCACCTGCGATGGGCAGCACGACAGAGAGGGATTAAAAAAGAATAGGGGCAGGGGACAGGACAGAAGGATCCCATGAGAAACAATGGCACAGGGAGCACGACGGATCCCCTGAGAATAAAAAGGAACAGCAGTGAGGCCTGGAGAAGGACAGAGAAAAAGATGGAGTGTTGGGGTCTCCCCCCTGCCATGGAGCCCTGGGAGAGGGGCCCTGGGGGGGGAGACACGGGGTTTCCCTGCCCCTGGTCAGTCTTATTTCCCATTGGTTGGTTTGTGTTCCCCGGTGTGGCCAAGGACCCTCGGGTCCCGTGACTGCAGAGTTCCTGAGCTGAGCCCCGGCCATGCGGCTGGAGAAATAAACACCTCTGAAACATCTACCACGAATCTGTCCATATACACTTCCTTTCCACAGGCCTCCTGGTTTGATATATGTGTGTTGCAGTAATCCCCGCTGCAACAACGGAGTGGTAAACACACAGGAAAGACAGAAGGATAATACAGAGACAGAGAGGGAAACAAGGACGGAGAGAAGAAATGAGCACGGCATGGGGGCGTGCGGGGAAGACGGGCAAGGCGCAGCAGAGGGATGGGGAAAGAGAGAGATGGGCAGCAGGACGGGGTTCTCAAGAGAAGAGTACCGTGAGGGAGAGGGACTGAGCAGCCGATACAGACAGCTACAGGCAAAAGGACAGTGAGAGGGACAAAGAAATACAGTCACACTGCAGCACACAGGAAAAAGGAGAGCAAGAAGGAAGGAAAGAGAAAGATGCAGGCGGTGAGGGACACAGAGAGAGACAGAACAGGGAGAGGGATTGAGCAGAATTTATTAAATAAAGATCAGTATGGATTTCTTAAAAGAACACGAGGACATCCCTATCACGGAACTCTGCTGTCTGCTTCAACTTCACAGCTGTTGGGGAACATTTCTCCCACCTCTCCTCTCTGCAGTATTTATTAAATAAAGATTGAGTATTTATTTCTTAAAAGAAAAAGAAGAGAGAGTGAAGCCGTGAAAGGGAATGGGATGGGGAGCACACAGGACAAGAAAGCAACACAAAAGACACACTGGACAGAGAGAAGAAAAGAGGTGGAAAGTTGGATGTAAGGCTGAAAGAAAATCAGGAACAAACACCAGGACTTTAATTAGAGAGTGTGGCTGACAAACCTGCCAGTAAAGCACCGGCTCGAACAGAACTTGCTACTGTCACAGCTCGGCCCGGCACTCATTAATTAACATCTGTCTCTTGGCAGGGCCATGAACCCCCTGCTGAAACAGGAGGGGAAAGCCGAGGGGATGATGTGCACTGGGTTTGGTGCCGCTCAGCCCTAATCCCAGGCCGTGGCACCAGTGAACGCACCCTGATCTCCGAACCTTCTCTCAGGGGAATTTCACCTTCATCCCTTCTCTTCCCCTCCCGGTATCTCCGTGTGCCTGGAACAAACATGATGAGAGGTTTCTCTGTTGCAGGTTCTTTGGAAATCCTACACTGACTTTGAGAGTGAGCAAGAGGAGTAGAAGACAACCAGGAAACTTTACTGCCAACCAACATCAAACCCCTCACACCGGAGAAGAACGAACAGCTCGTTTTTACGCGTCCAAATTCCTTCAAGTTTCAGCATCGTCTGTTTCCCAGCACTGTGAGAACTGCTGGGCACAGCACCACGAGTGAAATGCCCAAATATTCTCCCCACTCAGCCACAATCTAGAAAGAACAAAAGGGAAAAGAAGGAAGACCAATTAATTCTGACATAAAGAGTCTTGACTATCCCAACACACTGCCACGTGAAAAAACATCCCTGCCCCTCTAACAAATCCCCCTGATACTGTCTCCATCAAGTATCAATTATTTAAACGCTGTATTAAGGAGAGTAAAGACACAATGCTTGGAATTCTCAACAACAGCTGGCTCAGCTTGGCTACTCCAAGCACTTTCCCACCCGGGGAGCTGAGCAGTCCCAGATTTAAACACCACATTTAATACAAATCTGACAGCAATTTGATATTGTTTGACTACTGAGCTTTCTCAAAAGCTGTGGAGTCAAGCCTGGAAATCCTCACTGAAGCTTTGCCATGTCACATCAGGATTTACCCTTGGGAAAACCCCACTCTGAGCACTTGGGTTTCAAGAGGTTGCACCCGATGTTACAGACACAGAATTCCTGTGGGGTTTGGCATTTCCTGCACCTCCAAACACGTGAAAAGAATGAAGCGCAGAGTCCCGAGACTCCATTATTGCCATTCTCCTCACATCCCTTTCCTCTCCTACACGTGGCTTTGTGCCTCCTCTGAAGGGCTGGAAAGGAATTTGGGAACCTCCTTCCATTTCTTCAGTTTTCAGCTTTTTGTCTGAGGTGGCCCAAAAGGCAAACGGGGAAAAAAAACCCCAGAACTGCATGATTGTGGTTTAGTTCTTAATTGGTGTTTCTGCCTGGTTTACGAACAGAACCCGCTACACACCCCAAAAGCATGCCTCGAATCAGTCCAAATGTTGATAGGTTTACCCTTGGCTAATATGGAAGCTCGGGTCAGGGCTATTTATTTCAGCTTTTTGAGCAGATGTCCCCACAGGTAACGGGTTGGCTTCGATGACGGCATCTGTGGTTGTAATTGCATACCCAGCGACCCCCTTACCATGCTTGACGTAACTGCTCCCATCAGCGAACCAGTTTTATGCGTTTTCTAGCGGAGAGTCCTTTAGGTCTGGGTGGCTAGAGTAAACTGCCTCCATGGTTTCAATGCAGTCATGCTGTACAGGCTCCTCAGTAGCTTTGCCTTGGAGGTAAGCTGCTGGATTTAAAATGTTAGTTACTTGAATACTCACGTCCTCCAATTCTGCTAGAACAGCCTGGTATTTGAGAAAGCGGGATGGGGTTAACCAGTGATATCCTTTCTGTGTCAGCACTGCCGACACTGTATGAGAGACAAAAACAGTTGTCTGCTGGCCCATTGGGAAACTGCGAGCTTCCTCTACGTTCAGGATGACAGCTGCCACTGCACGCAGGCAGGCAGGCCGGCAGGCCATCCTTGGCTGACCACATCCAGCTGCTTGGAGAAATAAGCCACTGGCCTTTTGTATGGTCCCGGCTTCTGTGCTAAAAGTCCCAGCGCCAGTCCTTGCCTCTAATGTGAAAACAACAGAAAAGGTTTAGTAACATCTGGTATGCCCAATGCCGGGGCTCGCATTAACTCACGGTTCAGAGTTACAAATGCATTATTAGTCACTGGTGTCCAGCATAGGTGAGTACCCTGGTCTCTTTTAGGAGTTGTTATAAAGGTTTCACTGTTGGGAAGGATGAAAGTTTGGTAAGAAAGTTTCACAGATATGTAGGCTTGGCAGAAAGATCTCTGAACGTAGAAACTGAGGATGAGACAGAAACGAAAGCAAGTTTTGATATAGAGTAAAAGATGTTTTGCTGAAACACTGACCACTGAATAACTGAGAAGGCAAAGGTGGGAGATGAGTTGGAAGGAGATTTTTATGATTAGGACAAAGGTATGTGACTACAAACAAAGACATGTTTTTCACCAATAAGTCTCAAGAAGAGCATAAGTAAATAGAAAACATGTTTTTACCAAAAAGAGAGCTATCGCAAGCAAACAAGAAATGTTGATGTAGCACGAAGAAGAGAGGTCTGAGAATTTTCCATTGTAAGCTTAAATTGTAACTTACTTACTGTCACGATCCGCTAATATGAGCAGGGGGTCGTGATTGTTTTATAGATCTCAGAGTGTAAAAGGACACAAGAGATTTCAGTTTTAATCAGAACAGTGCACCTTTATTAAATGCCCACAACACAGTAATGCGATAGAGGAGACAAAGAGAGGGAGATAAAGAAAAACAAAGTAAAAGAGTAGAGAGGAAGAAAAAGGGGGACAATAGCTAACAACGGATGAGACGAAGTCCTCGTGGTCTTCTGCCAATAGATTCGTCTTCTTTCCGTGGGGAGATCTCGAGCTCAGTTATTTCAGAAAGTCCCTTTCTAGTCCTTTTCAGAAGCGAGGGGCAACTGGCCAAGAGGTGGGGGAAATCTACAGCCGTTGTTATGGGACCCGTTGCTTTAGGAAAACAGGTACAGGACAGGTGCACAGGACAGGTCATTCCTTTCTACTTCAGCGCAGTCCTTTCTGCCTGGGCAGCAAGAACAGCGCAGTCCATTGGTACCTGCACTAATTTTCCTCAGGAATGTGTACCAGTTCCCAGCGGGCACACCTGCAGCCAACACTTGGCAGACATCCCACCTCAGCCAGGCCAGGACTCCTGTGCTCAGTCTTTGTCCTCAGCGATGATCGTGAGGCAGATGAGGGATCTTTGGACTGTCTCTTACACCACCCCGTGACTCACGACTGTCGTCAAGCGAGCTCCATCAGCACGATTTCGTAGTGTCATTGCGAAGTCTTCAGGACTCATCAATGTTGGTAGCAGATCCCGAAAAAGGGTAGAGAACATAAGAAAGGAAGAAAAAGAAGAAAAGAAAAGAAAAAAGAAAAGAAAAAAGAAAAGAAAAGAAAAGAAAAGAAAAGAAAAGAAAAGAAAAGAAAAGAGAAAAGAAATGAAAAGAAAAAAGAAAAGAGAAAAGAAGGAATAAGTAATTTTTTAATTAGAACACACATGTAATAAAATTTTTTAATCAAAATACACCTCTAATTTCTTATCACCTCTTAATACTTGTGTAGTTTGTCTCGTGTCAATAACTTTAGGTGTGTCCACAGTGGATGGGATATTGACCAAATTGTGGACATCTATTATAGATGTCAATTGTGTTAACCGTTCCATCATTCTCCAATTCACGATGTATAAGATTGCTGATAAAACAAAACCAATCAAAACTAAAATCAAGAGAACAATGATGGGATGACACAATTTGTTCGGGACACCTGTAGCAGTAGATGACCACCCAAAAAGAGTATCCCACCACCCGTGTTCAGCATCTTTCTTTACTCTTTCTAGAACACGATGTATTTCTTTCACATTGTGATGAACAGCTACCAAGGTTTTCTGTCCGTTTTTCTTGATCTTTTCCAAAATTTTGATTAAATCTTGGTGAAGCAACAATTGCTTTACCAAAGTAAGGTTCATCCCAATGGGGGTAGGCAATAATTGGTGGATCAGTGTGTAATTGGACTGTAAGAGGTGATAAGAAGTAAGTGGGGCTAAATAGGAAAAATCACATCCTATGATTTTAGTAAAGCTACAAACACAAAAATTTGAATTATTTTTAGTATCTACTACTAAGTTTTCTATAAATACCTTATTACAAGCAGTTCTTAAGCATGCACATCCATTACCTACATACCCAAGCACTGTTTCAGGCATCTTGTTAGGATGAATTTCAAAAGGACAGATATTTTGTTCTGTGTCTAAACAAATGTCTTGAGCTCTAATTGCATTACTTTCACAGATGAACCCTTGTTGTTCCTGGACAATACAAGTTTCCAAATTAACAGTTTGCCACTTCTCACCAATTTGACGGGCCCATTCTCTATGCTCAAAAGGATAGAGAATAGCTCCATCATGGTTTTCCCATCCAGTTTTAGAAAATTCTCAGCAATTGCAATGGTGGAAGCTTTCTCATAGAGAGATCCTTCTACTTTTCTGCATCCTACCTTAATTTTTTCACCAGTTGTTCAATTTAGGATTCTAGTCCAATCCTTCAAGTCCCATCCCCATTCACTCGGACGGTATACCTCAGAGTCGTGCAGTACTACAGTCGCTAGGCTTGGGCAACAATCTCTGGGATAGGATCCTAGAGCACTAGTGTACCTAATGGTAGCTTCAGACCACGGCCACTCAGCTGGTTTTTGGCCCTGGTATTGTGGTAGGATGCAGAAAAGTATCACCAGTTTTATCATGGTTTATGTGGTCTTCATGTCCCTCTGAGTTCTTCTGTGAAAAGTAAACACAACAGAGTCTGCCACCAAAAGGCAGAAAATTAGAATGATGGAATTATGCGGCGTGTATGTATCCGATGCTCTCTCCCTAGGGCATCGGAGGCTACCCATGCATATTTATTCAGAGGGGTTTTTAGCACTAGTGGTACTCCTCCTCCAGTAGGGAGGTCTACCAAAACAGGTTGTCCAAGGTAGTGTGCAGGATTCTTAGGATCATTTGGTCCCTGTAGTGAAGGAATCATGCTTGGAGCTGTTGGGCAAAAGGCAGTGATTTTAGGACACCCGTTTACCCCCCATCTATCATTCACACCTTTCACAGCTTCCCATAGCCGAACATCCCAATTTCCCTCCTGTGGTTTCAAAAGTCCTTTCAAGAGACCATTGGTCCTTTCTACAATGCCGTTAACTTGAGGGTAGTAAGGGGTGTGAGAAGTCCATTTAATCCCTTCACTTTTTGCCCAATCCTGTACAAGTTTGGCAGTAAAGTGAGACCCATTATCAGATTGAATTTCTTGTGGTTTTGGGAAAGTTCCAAACCATCCCTGCAATGCTTTGACAGTGTTCTCTCCTGTAGCTCTTTTAAAGGCATCGGCCTGGACTAACCCAGATATAATCTCCACTCCTACCAGCACAAAGTGTTTACCTCCTGACTTTTTAAAGGGGCCAATATAATCTACCTGCCA
This sequence comes from Corvus cornix cornix, assembly GCF_000738735.6. Lineage (NCBI taxonomy): Eukaryota > Metazoa > Chordata > Aves > Passeriformes > Corvidae > Corvus > Corvus cornix. Next base: position 26,558,024 of record NC_046338.1, read on the forward strand.
TGCATCCCATAAGCCTTTACCCTTTCTTAAATGCAGAGGATCATCTTCCAAAGGGCGTCTTTCTAGCCATCTGCGGCATTGTTCACAGGCTGATATGCATGCTTTACACATTTCTCTAGTAACGGGCCAACCACGAGCAAGGGCTTCTTTGTACAAATCTTTTGCACCTGTGTGCTGTCTTTTTACATGCAACCATTCTAATAAGTGCTCCCAGTCCTCTGTAATCTGGTCCTTTTTCAAAGGACTTAGTCTTGCTAATTCATCAACTTTATTGTTCCACTCTCCTGCTGGATTTCCATCTGTCTGGTGAGAGGCTACCCACTGCACGGCAAAATTCCCTTGACTTGCAATACTTAGAATTTCTTGCCACTTTTCCTTTTGCCATACTGGGATTCTGTTAACTTCCCAATCATTTTGCTGCCAAAAAGGAAGCCCCTCAGTACATCCCTTAAACACAGCATAGGAATCGGTGTAGATACAGACAAGAGAAGTATTCTGTGACTCACACTGGAAAACACTCCAAACAGCCATCAGCTCGCCAGCTTGGGCGCTGCCTTCCCCCTCTGTGATAATTCGTTCACCTGAGGAAGTGTGGAGGGCTACAGCCTTATATTTCCACACCTTTCCTTCTCACTTGGCAGAAGCATCTGTAAACCAAGAATTTGCTGGCTGACTGGGGGAAAAAGGAGGGGCTACTTCAATGACCGAGGCGGGTTTGTCTTGGCTGCTACCCAAGTTTTCGGTTTCTTGCATTGCCAGATTTTTTACAGCTCCTTCGGTTATTGAGAAGACGCTACAATAATGTTCAATCTGAGCATACCACTCCCTTACTGAGGCCCTCTGGGCCACCCTGTCAGGTGGGGGGCTCCCAGTAGAGACTGCCTTCATAACTTTGAAAGGGCCTCTCAAAACAATTGGTTGTTGTCGTGCAATCTTCTTCACTTCTATGAGAGCTAAGCTAACCACAAACAATCCTTTCTCCCAGGTAGTGTACCTTTTTTCAGCATCTTTAAAGCCACGGGAGTAAAAACCAACAGGCCTCGTCGGACCCTCAGGGCCCCGCTGCCATATGTGTACTGACAACCCTGAGGAGGCAAATCCCCATTCCACCTGGAAAGGATCTGTAGGGTGAATAGGGCCCAGGGCTTGGTGAGCTGTTGCTTCAAAAATCAACAGCTGCAATGCTTCTTCTTGAGAAGCACTCCATTCCCATTTTATCCCTTTTCTCAACAAGTTGTAAAGAGGTCTGGCAATTATGGAAAAATCTGGGATGTGTTTTCTCCAGAACACTAATAATCCTAAAGCATGTTGGCAATCTTTTTCGGATTCAGGCATTTTAATCTGATCTAAAGAGGTTAGGGTATCAGGTGGGATACGTGTCATACCTCCTTTCCACCAAATTCCCAAAAATTTCACTTCATGTGAAAGGTTTTGGTTTTTTTCTGAGGGAATTTGCAAATCAAGGCTTTCTAAGTGAGAGATTATTTTCTGCTGGGTATCTCTCACTTCTTCTATTTCATCTCCTCCCACAAGGATATCATCAATGTATTGATAAACAGCCACATTGTCAGCTTTGGGTATTTTTTCTAACTCTTGGAAAAGATTTTGAACTGCATATCACCACTAAACAAATACCATACCCTGCTATTGAATTGGCTAAGTTAAAAAAGGAGTACGGGTGGCTCCCCCACGAATCTGAGACACAATATGTTTTCCGAGTGTCTCTCACTGGAAGAGACCAAATTCTATTAACTGAACAGGAGGCCAGTGGATACTGGGGACGCTAAAGCGTGATGAGCCAGGGTAGGGGAATGTTTGTACTCTTGGGGAAGCCTAGTGAAAGTGTATTGCTGTCCTTCCCATGTGAAAGCAAAACGGTCCATATCTCCTGGCTGTAAAGGTATCATAAAAAGCATGTCTTTGACATCTATAGTTGCCATGATTGAATGAGCCTTTTCTTGAATCAGTGTGATTAATTCTGCTAGATTTGGGACTGCTGCTGTAGGAGGGTCTGTGTTGGCATTTAGCCTGCGAAAATCTATTGTCAGCCTCCACTTCCCATTAGGCTTTCATACTGGCCACACCAGAGAATTGAGAGGAGAATGAATATTAGCTATTACTCCTTGTTCTCTCAGCTCCTGTATCACTGGTTTGATACCCTCTTTGGCACCCAGGGGGAGGGGGTATTGTTTCACGTTAGTTACTTTGTTGAATGGTAGAGAGGGTGCGGCCTGGAGCAGTCTGATGTTAAAATGTGGCGTGCCAAAAGACCACAGAAGACCCTCCGAGCCCTCCCACTGCCTCCCAACGAGGGCATTCATCCCTAATAAATTGGTTGGAATACCTCCAATCACCATATTAATAGAGTTGATTTTCCTCTGCAGGCAAAATGAGCTTGACTAAGGCCACATTCATAGATTCTGTCATTCCCAAGGCATTTAAAACACAATATCGGTTCTTTGTTGGAACAATTCCACACCTCTGGGCATCTTTCTTTGCCAGCGCAGAAATTTGTGCCCCAGTGTCAATCAGAAAAGTTACAGGTGCCCGTTTAGGGCCTGTAATACCTGTGATCATTACATCTCCTGGTTTTAGTGAGCATTCTCAGGTATACCCATGCTCCGTCTCTTCTCCCACTGACAAGAGATGGAGGGTCTAGTTTCCCTGGTTTTGAGGGAGAGGTTGCTTTGGCTCACTGCATGGACTTTGAGGGAGAGGTTGCTTTGACTCACTGCCCAGATTCTGGGGGGGGGGGGGGGGAGGGTGCACTGGGTTGAATTGACGGATTCAATGGGTTTCCGCCAGTGCCAGTTAGACACTACCTTACTCAATTTATCAAGGGGTAAGCCATCTATCACATCCCTGGGGACCCCCTTTTTGATACCTAATAACCACCAATGCTGACGGTTAGAAATCTGTTTTACATTCTCTGGCTTTTTGCTATGAGGAGCCTTAATGTAACCTGACACCTTTTGTTTTTTCTGATTTTTCCTCTGGGATTTTTATAGGTCCATATTTTCTACTGTAATTAATCAGATCTTCCGCAACCTCACTCCATGTCCAAACTTTGCGATCACCGGCAGGTGAATTCGATTGTGAACCTGGCGGCTGAGAGGGGGTTGAATATGGAGTAAAGCCAGGATCGGTAGATGCAGTTTGGTCGCTCGGGTTTCCAAGGAATCTGTCCAACCTCTCTACAGGACCTACAGCAGCTATGGTTTTTTGAAGGACAGTTGCTGTAGATTTGAGTGATTCTGGAAGGCCTCGAATTAAAGGGGTCATCAGTTCAGGTTTAACAAGTAATTGCATCGGGGATTCATATCCAGGAGTCAATTTCCTTTCATGGATCATTTGCAGACAGGCGGCTTTGTGGATGCTTTCTAGAAGTTGATTGGGGGTACCAACTTGTAGTGGTTTGGTCCAAAATACTCATTACTGCTTATCTGCTGTGAGATAAGAATTAGGAGAAAAGCAAAGCAGGCACCAACCTTGAAAGAATATAAAGAAGTTTATTAACAGACCTAAAAGAGGGGAAAAAAATTATGCCATACCTTCAGAACTTTCCTCCTCCCCCCACCTTCCTCCCTTCTCCCACTGACAATACAAAAAGACAACCCTTGAGATGTTCAGTCTGTTTACCACTTCCATAATAACCTTGTTCAGTCCATTTAGAAAGAGAAGTCTCTTCTTGCTCGTGCTATGAAAACATTATCACAACGAGACAGCCGCCCACTTCCAAATACTGTTCAGCCCATTTAGGAAGAGGAGTCTCTCTGCTCGCATGTGAATCCCTTCCCCCGACTTGCAGCTTTTCCCGCAACTGCTTTCCAGGGTCCACTCTTGAAATTTCTGGGGTACAATTCTAAGGTTGAGCCGTTCAGAAACAAAAACAGAGGCCCTTCTCCTTCCCTGGGAGCAAAGGGTCTTCCTCATCTTCATCTTTAGGACTACCTCTGGGAGCATCTCTAGGAACTGAGGTTTCTCCTTTCCCATTTGGAGCCAAAGTCCTCATCGCTTCCATCTCTCCCTGTCCAAACTTCTCATGAAATTACAGCTGCGGCAGCATCTGCCTATCTCAGCACAGGTGCTTTTGCTTACGAGTTGAACACTCCACCCCCCATATCTTCATGAAATTACAACGGGATACTCTGATATATCATAGCTTCACAACAGACTTTCAGCTTTAAGCATCTCCTCTTTCTCTTCCCTCAGGTTTTCAGCTCTTCACAGCAAGAAAAGGGTTAATCTCACCTCAGCCTTGCAGCTGTGTGGCTTATCGCTGTTGGTCACCTGACCTCTGCCAGACATCGGTGCAGCTTTTTGCTCAAATCTTGGCCGCAGTGGAGGGGGAGGGGGGGCGTTCCGAGCCGCTCTGGCTGCCCACAGTCCTGCTGGGGGGGGGTCATCCTGGAGCTGTGGCCCGGCCCGGCCTGGCCCAAGCGGGGCCTGGGCCAGGCCCACTGGGCCCCGCTCGGGCCCCGCAGCCACCTGTCCCAGCGCCGGAAACGGGAGAGAGAGCTTGAGGGGGAGCCTGTCTATTCTTAAGTGTGTATCACAGAGGCGGTCACAACTTTAAGTGGCTTAAAGAATTGTCCATATTCAAACTGGCCAGCTGATAGGTTCTATCAGGTCCCAGAGGAAGCTCTAAGCACCCCTTAGCAAGGACATCCCTTCCGGGACTATGCTCTCTAACCTATGACACAACTATAGCTAAAGGGTCTCCCCTTTCTAAAGGATTGAGTCCCCCGGCCCAGAAAGCTGCGCGCTGAGTCAGCGACCATGTGTTACGTTTGTCTCCTGTTGTTAAGAGAACTCCATGTCCCCAGTATCCACTGGCCTCCTGTTCAGTGAATTGAATTTGGTCTCCTCCGGTGAGAGACACTCGGAAAACATATTGTGTCTCAGATTCGTGGGGGAGCCACCCGTACTCCTTTTTTAACTTAGCCAATTCAATAGCAGGGTATGGTATTTGTTTAGTGGTGATATGCGGTTCAAAATCTTCATCATTGATATAATTATATTCTGTTTTAATCAGAGGTCTCATACCAGGGCAGCAGTTTTCCCCACAATTTTTCACTAGCATTAGTTCTTTCTGGGGGTATATTTGGTTAATGTGAGGAGTTTCCTTTTCCTCTGTCTCTTTTGGTGAGTCAGCATTCTTTGAATTCTTAAAATATTCCTCTTTTAAAGCAGCCCGCAGCAAATGATTTTCATTCCTTTCTTCATCTAATTGTTTCTGTAAAATCTCCACTAGGTTTTGAAGGGAATCTATGATTGCTTTCTCTTCAATACATCGCTTAAAGCGGTGATCTATAGCTGCCGTAACGCATGCTCCTAGAACAGAGCAGATTATGGTTTTATTTCGGCCAAATTTAAATTTTGTCTCATGTTGTAAAGAACATACTCTATCAGTCACATTCTCCAAATTAAACCAGGTATTTTGAGCCCATTCTTCCCCTCCTGGAGAGGGCCGGGCATTATGTTTTGCTAGCAGAGCATAAAATGCAGCTTTATCTTTTGCACTAGGGTTTTCAGTCATTTTATGAAGGGATCAAAACCACCACAAGGAGGTAAAAGTTAATTACACACTGCGACACACACAGCTTCGCTGTGTCTCCCTTCGCTTCCCTGGGTGGGTGAAGAGACCAAATCTGCTTGGGAGGTACTCCTTAAGTTACTTATGGATGTCTCTTTGCTACACCAAGCAGTCCAAATTCACGCACACACAGCAGAAAACACAGCTCCCCCTTTTACACTAAGAGATCTTTTTGTGAAAAATCCAAAGGCAGAGCCCTCAACTGAGTATGGGGTGCTTTTCAGCTAGGCGTGTGCAGTTTGCAGGAAATTCGAGTCACCCCCCCTTGTTTTCTAGACACCGCTCACCCTTTTCAGGGTGTCGGGCTAGGTGCAGCTGGAGCAAAACATCCTTCCCCTATTACAGACTACACACAACCTTGCAACCCCTTCTGTCTGTCAGAGATCCTCTCCGTGACGCCAGTTTAATGTCACGATCCGCTAATATGAGCAGGGGGTCGTGATGGTTCGTTTTATAGATCTCAGAGTGTAAAAGGACACAAGAGATTTCAGTTTTAATCAGAACAGTGCACCTTTATTAAATGCCCACAACACAGTAATGCGATAGAAAAGAGAAAGAGAGGGAGATAAACAATGTAAAAGAGTAGAGAGGAAGAAAAAGGGGGGCAATAGCTACCAACGGATGAGACGAAGTCCTCGTGGTCTTCTGCCAATAGATTCGTCTTCTTTCCGTGGGGAGATCTCGAGCTCAGTTACTTCAGAAAGTCCCTTTCTAGTCCTTTTCAGAAGCGAGGGCAACTGGCCAAGAGGTGGGGGAAATCTACAGCCGTTGTTATGGGACCCGTTGCTTTAGGAAAACAGGTACAGGACAGGTGCACAGGACAGGTCATTCCTTTCCACTTCAGCGCAGTCCTTTCCGCCTGGGCAGCAAGAACAGCGCAGTCCATTGGTACCTGCACTAATTTTCCTCAGGAATGTGTACCAGTTCCCAGCGGGCACACCTGCAGCCAACACTTGGCAGACATCCCACCTCAGCCAGGCCAGGACTCCTGTGTTCGGTCTTTGTCCTCGGCGATGATCGTGAGGCAGATGAGGGATCTTTGGACCGTCTCTTACACTTACTCTTGTGATTGGATAATAATGACTATAACATGGTAATGGTAGTAGCTATGATGGGCTATAGGCAAATGTAAAGGTATTGTGTATGGTGCTTATTGGTTGTTATGTATTAAGATACTCAGCAAAGAAAAGTATATAATGCTTTGTAACTTGAACAGAAAGCAGCTTCAGGTATGCCTACAAGCTGGAGCTGACAGCTGTAGGGCTGGCTCTGGATATCCACTCCCTGAGCTGCTGTAACTTTACCTATGCAATAAACAGCTTTCAAGAGAGCCGCCTGAAGTCCAGACATCTTTCGTAGGCACTTCTCCTGTATTTCACAGTGAGTCTGTGCTGCAGAATTATTGAGGGATCAGGGACATGGATCATTGGTAGAATTATGGGATCAATAAAAGAACTATACAAGCAATAGGCCTGGAAGCAAAAGGCCTGTGTGTGAGAAAAACTCTCCATGAGAAAATCCCTGTGTGACAGGGCTGGGAACAAAGAGGGAGTCTGAAGATTTGCAGCTGTTCAGAGAAGACCCGGAGAAGGGGAGGTAAACTCTGAATTCTTTTAATCATACCATAACTGTAGAAGCTTGCCAATGTAAGTCCAATTAGGTAGAAGTAGAAATGTGCTTTGGTAAGTTTTAAGCCACTTAAGAGTTAACAAGCTGGTATACTATATAAGTGCCTCTGGATTGCTAATAAACAGAGTTTTGCTCTTATCAACCATATTGGTTTTGGACTGCAATTTTCTCCCCCCGCCGGAGTCCTGGGCCTCTCTTCTTTTTACAATTCCAACAAGTCCGTGGTTGTAAATCCACAATCGACACCATCCTGTCATCCGCAGAAAGGTTCTTAATTCTTAGATTGTAGCTGGCCGGGGCATTTGGCAGATCGCCTCTTTCCTGTCCTTACCCAGGGCTCTTTCTCCTCCTGCCAATTCGTATCCACGGCATGTAACTCCCTGGAGAACGAGTTGTGCTTCCCCAGGAGATACTCTGTATCCACTTAGTCTTAGGAAATTCAGGAGGCTCACAGTCCATGCCTTCCAATCCTCCTGAGTTTTGGTGCCAATTAACAAATCATCAACGTATCGCAGAAGTGTACCTTCTGCGGGTGGTGGTATCCAGGTCTCTAATTCTTTGGCTGATTGATCACCAAAGATTGTGAGGCTATTCTTAAACGCTTGTGGCAATACAGTCCATGTGAGCTGTTTTAGGGTTCTCCCATTCGAAGGCAAAAATTTCCTGACCGCTTTCAGCTAGTGGCAGACAAAAGAAAGCATCCTTTAAATCTAAAACTGAAAACTACATCCAGTCACTTTGTAATTTTTTTTTAACCAAAGCGTTAAGGATTGGCCATAACGGGATGCAGTGGTTTTGTTACTAATTTCCTGTAACCAACTAAGAATGGAGACGTTTGGGGATCGTTTGGGGATCCTTTGGGTCCCAGTGTGGATCTGCGGTAGGGAAAATGCTATCTGCATTCCCACATAGTATTCTAATAGCTGGTCGTCCCTGCACGTGTGTTTTTGTTGCAGATATTACAGCTGCTTTTTCTATCTCAGTTAACTCTGATAGCATTAAATCTATATCCTCCCCATCAACATCTTGATTTCTAACAATCAATATGCTAACAGTCCTTGGGCATCTAGGGGGTCTTGCTCTCTTTCAGCCTTAAGTTTTAAGCATCTTTGTCCTATACTGCATGAGGAGCAACACCTCTTCATGCGGCTTTTTCCTTTTGCTTCTTTTTCTAACAACAGGACCGTCGAGTCCTGTGGTGCTCAATTAATGCCACACTGCTTCTGCCACTCCGGCTTGCATCTTCAAGTAAAGAAGCAGTCGGCGTAAGAAACTTTATCTTATTTGTTCTCCCTCCTTAAAATAACATTAACTGCAGTAAGGTGTTATAGTTTAAGGTCCCATTTTCTGGCCACTTTTCACCATCGTCTAATTTATGCAGTGGCCACCACTGATTACAGTACTTAATCAGGGTGCTCTTTTTCCTAGTTCCTCCGGGGATTCCTCCTAGCTCCTTCCAATGTGCCAACACACACCCTAATGGACTCTTCTGTGTTATCTCCTTGCTTACTGATGATTCCATGGTCTCCTTTTCCTTTCCTTCTTCTGCCAATCCAACCTGCCTCTGCACCTTCTACACACTTTCTCCCAATCCTCCTCTAAAACTTCCCAGGTCTGGGGAACCGAGTCCTTTCTCCCACACACTAAGGAAATAACAATTGTCTTTTCAGGTTCCCTTACTCTCCTTGGCCACACTGCTCTCGTCCTCTGCCAGTCTTGGAAACTCCTTTCTGTGTTCCTGTCTAGCGGGTATTGAACCCCTTCTCTCCCTAGCCTAAAAGTAAGCTAGTTTTCCCAACATTTAGGGCACTGGGTATCTCTCTTAGTAGAGATACAATACCCTCTTCTCTGACAATGAACACATTCACACAAAGTGCAAGCTTCACACTTCTTACCGCACAACAAACTAGGAATTTCAAGGAAAAACCCTGCTGCTACTGTGTAAC